>NW_003852442.1:12771590-12803224 GCF_000181295.1 Otolemur garnettii
AAAAAAAAAAACTAGACAGAGATATAATTAAAAACAAAAGAAAAGAAAATAGAGTCTGTGCCATCTGTTTTAATAGAGGATATATTTTATATAGGGAACTAGTTATAAAGGGAC
Source organism: Otolemur garnettii (assembly GCF_000181295.1). Lineage (NCBI taxonomy): Eukaryota > Metazoa > Chordata > Mammalia > Primates > Galagidae > Otolemur > Otolemur garnettii. The sequence goes on from NW_003852442.1 coordinate 12,771,705, forward strand.
TGGAAAAAAACAAATGGTCAAAGAGAGGAATGAGTTGAAGAGATTATCCATTATCCAGTCTCTCAGAAAGTTAAATGTAAAGTTGCCATATGATCCAGCAATTCTTCTCCCAGGCATATATGCAAGAGTATTGAGAACATAGGTTCACACAAAAACTTGTACACAGATGTTCATAGCAGCATTATTCATGAGAGCCCAAAAGTAGAAACACCCCAAAAGTCCATTAACTTATTAAAGAATTGATAAACAGAATGTGGTATATCCATACAATGGAATAGCATTCAGGCATAAAATGAAATACTTATAAATGCTATAACATGGATGAGCCTCAAGGATATTATTCTAGGTAAAAGAAGCTAGTCTCAAAGGGCCACGTGCTGTCTAATCCCATTTATATGAAATGTGCAGAAGGGGCAAATCTATAGAGTTAGAAAGCAAATTAATGGTTTCCACAGGCACAATGAGGAATGGCTGGTGGTGAGCACAGGGTGTGGGGGACTGATAAAATGCTCTGGGATTAAACAGCCATGATTGTTGGACAAGCCTATGAATGTACTAAAAACCCCTGCATCGGATCTGAATTCTATCTCAATAGGAAAGGAGGGAGGAAAAGAGGGGAGGGAAGGAAAGAGAGAAAGAATCCACTACCACCCCTTGGGCCAGAGGAACAAAAGGATGAGGGGACTTTACCAGAGCCCAGAGCCCCTGGCAGAAACTGGAGCCACTGCATGAAGACCCTGGGGTGGGAACTGGCCCCAGGAAAGAGACACAGCCACTGCCAGGCACTCATTCTGAAGCAGAGGGGGACATGTGCCCCATCCTCTCCCTTCTTCCTGCCCACCATTCTTTTGCCATTAGTCAGTCCTGGCTGGAAACCAATTAGCAAGGGAACCTGAGAAATATAGTTTGCAGGTGTTGGCTCTGGAATACAGAGAGGAAGAGCGGGGTATGAGTCTGAGAACAAAGAGGCTAACAGGACGCCATCACTTCAAACATAAAGCTCTTCCCAGTTAAGATAATTAATACAACTTAGCCAATAGGATGGGGAATATTATTTATGAAAACAACACAAGCCCTCGAGGATTGCTTTCTTGGAGATAATGGAGGAATAAGAGGAGGAAGAAGGTAATAATAATTTCAGTACTAGTTACCATGTTAAAATGGGAAAGCAAGACTTCCTTTAAGCTAAACAGGCACCCTCACTGGGCCTTACAGTCCACAAATATTATTGAGCACCCTAGGAACACAATGAAAATGACACCATCTTTGCCCTCAAGAAGATCATTAAAGAACTCTCAGTCTATGGAAGGAAACAAAAAATCCTTAACCAGGTCTGTTTAAAATAAATCAAAAATTCAGGAATCATACCAGAACAGGGAGTGTGTTTATTTAATATGTAAATTTCAGCGAAGCCTCCTTACCAAATAAATAGCTTAAAACTAGAAGGGCACCCTTTGGGAGGATACTAAAGAATCTCCCCTTCTCACTGATTTTTAGTGCTAAATACCATTCCCTCCGGCCATGCTCAGCTTTTCTTAGGTTCCCACACACCTCTCTCCTACTAACATAACTGTCGCTTACTTTGGTATACTGCAAGGAATTCCCACTTACACACAGAACAGAACTCGTCACTTACATTTCCCAGTGAGAACAACTAGGGGGAAAACGAAGTCAAATTGAGACCAATCCAAGTTTCTATTAATATAAACCTTTCAGGACAGTTCACAGCTCCCAGCAGATACGTGGCTCCCAACCAACTCTTGACACTCAAATGGCCAGTTATTATTCTGACATGTGCGAGCTGTTGTACCTTCCTGTTAATTTCATGCCTAGAAAGAGTGCTGGGGAAGAAAAGCTCTTCCAGCCATTAATATGAACTGAGGATAGATTCCTGCTGACTATACGAACGCCTTTAATCTAGGGTGTATGTCATACCTTGAAGAAATCCTAAAACAGAATTATTAAAGATGTCTTTCTTTAAAAAAAAAAAAAAAAGAAAAAAAAAAAACCCAGATTCTTTTTCCTTTATGTAAGCAAGTGAATCACAAAAGCAAATTTCCTCTTTTTGCTTAAGGCCAAAACAATGTCAAATAAAATAAAGCACAAAATAAACACATACCTCTGAGGCCATACTTTCCCCATTTCCACCTTTCCTCTTACATGATTCTCAGTATTAACACAACTTGGGAGAACAAGGTGGCCAGAATTTGGAAAGGGCAGTGGATGGAATTGAGCAAAAAAGCAAATGGGACTATGAACCCGTGGCAGGCTTCCGCAAATGTTTCCAAAAACAAAATGGTTTTAAACAAATCCGTAAATGACAAATAACCAAGTCACCATCCTAAAGTCAGACTTTTCAGTAGTTTACTAAAATATACCATTTATTTTGGGCTCTACTGTGTCAGGAAAAAGAAGAAGAAAAAATAAATAAAAAAGGAAATACTTCATCTCCTCTTCCTGAGCTTCCCATTTGCAGAAACCAACTGGAAGTGCACAGGTCAGAGGTCTGGGAAATGTGGTTTGCCCTCCTCAGCTCCCCAGCTCCATAATTTCTGGATGCTAGGCTTTGGCTAGCTATACGTTCTTCAAACATACAGACCTTTTTGTTTGTTGCTGTGATTTTTGTCGTGCTAGCTTTTGGTGAATTCTCAGTTCCAAAGCTGACAAAGTTATGGGTCTTTTCCTCTGTCCTCAGGGTTTGTGTGTCACATCTAAGAACTCCTTCCTACCTCAAGGTCATGAAAATAATCTCCTACATTATTTTCTGAAAGCTTTATTGTTTAAAAATGATAGCTTAAAGACTGGTGAAAGTTTTTAATGCACCTGATACTGATTTCTGTGTATTGCATAAGATGGGGGCACAATTTCATTTTTTTTTTCCATATGCATACCTCCATGCTCCAGCCATATTCTCTCACTGGCCAGAGAATCCATCCTTCCTCCCTCTGATCCGCACAATCACGATCTGATCTGCACGATCACACATGTCAGACACTCTCATGTGTATGGATCTCTGTCTGGGCTACCTCTGCTATCCTGCTGCTGTCTGCCAGCAACACCACCAAAGCATCTCAAGGACTATAGTTTTGTAAATCTTGATCTTGGTAGGCAACTTCCTGAGCTTTGTTCTTTTTCATTAAGAACACTAGAATTATTCCTGGTCCCTTGTATTGCCATATATACTTTTTAACTAGCTTATCAAATTCCACAAAAAAAAAAAAGAAATCATAAATCCTATATGCATTTGCATCGAATCTAAATCAATTAGGAGAGAATTGACATCTTTACGATACTGAATCTTCTGATCCATAAGCAGGGCTTATCTCTCCATTTAGTTAGGTCTTCTTTAATGTCTCTCAATAAAATTTTACACTTTTACCCATAAAGGTCTTGCATCTTTTGTGTTACATTTCTTCCTCAGTGCTTCATATCTTTATGAAGCTATTACAAGAATCTTTTTTCTTCATTTTCTAAATGTTTGTTGCTGGCATGTAGAAATGTAATGGATTTTTATATTGATTTTATATTTAACTATCTTTCTAGACTCACTTATTAACTCTAATAAATTATCTGTAGATTCCTTTGTGTTTTCTACATAATCATATCATCTGTAGTGACCATTTTCTTTCCTCTCATTCAGTCCTGATACCTTTTATTCCTTGTTTTTTTTTTCATTGTACTGATGAAAACTTTCAGTAGACTGTTCAATACAAGTAACTCTAGTGGGTTGGAGGGGGTAAGGGAAAAAAAGCTATAAGTACACAAAAAACCCAGACATTACCACTATGCAATTCATCCATGTAACCAAAAATTAAATGTACCCCCAAATTTGTTGAAATAAAAATTTAAATTTTTGTAATTAAAAAAATGATTTTTAGCTTTTAAGTAATAATGGGGACATTTTTGTCTTTTGCCAATCTCTATATAAGGCTTCAAAGTTTTACCATAAAGTATGAGTGTTACTTTTTTTAGAAACCCCGGATTAATTCAAGGAATTTTCCTTTTGGTCTCAGTTTCCTAAGAGTATTTCCTAATTGAATGGTGAAGTTCATCAAATGTTTTGTATATATTGTGGTCCTCATTTGATTGTTCTCTTTTATTTTAATAATGCAGTATATATAATATTAATTAATTTCTAAAGCTGAACCAACCTTATGATACTGGCACAACACAGCTTCCTTACAATTCTTTACCCTTTATATATATTACAGGTTGTGGTTTGCTAACATTGTATGCAGGATTTTTGCATGTATTTTCATTATAATATTTGTCTATAATTCTTTCTTATTATCTTTGTCAGGTTTTGGTATCAAGGATATGCTAATCCTTTTTAACGCTTTAGAAAAGACTAAGTATGGAATTATTTTTCCTTGAATGTTTGTAGATTTTCCTAGGAGTTCTCTGTGGAAATATTTTTAACCATGGCTTAAACTTTTGTAAAGTTTTTATTATTGCCTGAGGTTTTTATTCATTTTTGAGTCCCTTTAGATAAATCGTATTTTTCTAAATTTTGTCTATTTTTTAAGAACTTTCAAAGTTATAGCACAAAGTTCATCATTATGACCTCTTGTCATTATATAATAATGTCCAGAACATCTATAGTAAAGTTTTCTTTTTCAATCTGGATAATGATTACTATTTCTTCATTAATCTCATAGAAGTTTTGTCAGTTATGTATAGCAAGGATTCATCTCAGTTGGACTTCACTTTCATCACACCAGTCACACAGCAGATAGTTTCCTTGCCAGAAAAATCAGTGACATGGGCAAAGTGTCATTGAAGGATGCAAACACATGGCAGAGACCAAATACAGTCTCTTCTTCAGCTACCTGAGGTCCAAGTCTGAAGAGATGTTCTTCCTTCTTTTCCTTCTCCTTTTGAGGTGACATATCAGCACATCATCTCCAGATTCTTCATGGAGAAGAGCTAGATAACCTTCTTATGAATAGCACATAGATAGATTTTGTCCATTCTTTTTTAACTTAGTCTGTTAACTTTGATGCTTTAATTTAGTCCATTTACATTTAATGTAATTACTGACATGTTGGTATTTGTATCTACTGCCTTATTTTAGGTTTTCTATTTATGTTGTCTTTCCCTTTCCCCTTTTTTGGGGCTCCTTCTGGAGTTTTGATTTTTCTCCTTCCACTTTTCTCCTTAACTAGGTTAGAAATTATACATTTTGTTTTTATTCTTTTAAAGGCAATAATATGCATATAAACTTGTCAAAGTCAGGAATCTGTCAATATCCTTACCTTCTAAAACAACACAAGATTAAAACACTTTACTTTCAGTCATCCACTCCTGACTTATCTATACTTAGATTATTGTTGGTTCAGACTTAGAAAGCATGAATTTAGGCTACAAAACCCCAAGAGTGCTGACTTGTGAGTGCAAAAGGAACAATCTGACCAAAGGACTGACCTTCCAAACACCCTTAAGTCCCTTCACTTCTCATAGTGCTCTGCATTCTGTCAGCCCGAGCCTTTGTAAATGCTCATTTTCTCTCCTTATTTGTCATCTGGCTCTTCATTCTTATATTTCACCTATTCAAAATTTGCCTTCCTAGCTCAGCACCTGTGGCTCAAGTGGCTAAGGCGCCAGCCACATACACCTAAGGTGGCGGGTTCAAATTCAGCCCAGGCCTGCCAAACAACAATGATGGCTGCAACCAAAAAATAGCCAGGCATTATGGCGGGCGCCTGTGGTCCCAGCTACTTGGGAGGCTGAGGCAGGAGACTTGCTTGAGCCCAGGAGTTGGAGGTTGCTGTGAGGGGTGATGCCACGGCACTCTACCCAGGGGGACAGTTTGAGGCTCTGTCTCAAAAAAAAAAAAAAAAATTGCCTTCCTTGACCACTTCCTTGAATTCCAGGTTATTTTCCTTGCTTAAATATTTCCATCAATCATTCTTCCCTTCATAGCACCTACTATTTTGTAATTGGCTGTCTTCTTGTCTATAGGCTCTTCACTTTTGACTCCCCAGTTCTTGGCACAATGCCTGGCACTGTTAGTCACCTGATAAATATTTGTTGAGTAAACAGGATACCATGATTAAAATCCTTCATTGCCATCTAATCCTTGTAGGATCTGGCCAATTCTGACAGTCTCATTTAAGCCTTCATGTTTAGTTAACAGGACACCATAATGATTTTAGAATCTAGCCTGACCACTCATTGGTGCAGACGCCTTTGTGTATGGCTGGTCACATATCTCAAGAGAAAAGAGGATTGTGATTATATGAGGGAGATTCTCTGGTCAGTAAGCATATATATCCTATCCATTGTGAATTATTAGAACCAAGTCAGATCTGAGAGCAGGGTTAGGCACTGCCACTTGACATCTTTGAAGTGAAATGATGAGAAACCAACGGACCTATTACACCACACCATTTAAATGTGGCCAGACAACATCATCTTGTATCCGAAAGGGAAAGAAAAATCCATTTGTCAGGTTAGGGAAAATCATACTAGCTGCTGATTGAGACATTGTAATCTGAAACTATTCTGACTCATGATTGTCAGTTCTAGAGCAAAGGGCATTTGTTGTCTTTACAGCTGCGTAAGAGGACTTTCTCTTAAAAATGGTATTTGATACATGCTTCCCAAATAAGAAGATGACCTTCGATACTCCAATATACCATAAAAAATTAAAATTATAGAATTCTTAAAGCCAAAAGGAATTTCAATAAGTCACTGATTCAAATTCCCACCTATGAGTAGAACTTCATCTGCCTTGGCCTTTGCAACCTTTTTTTATTTGTTTGTTTGTTGAGACAGAGTCTTACTCTGTTGCCCAGGCTAGAATGCCATGGCCTCAGCCTAGCTCACAGCACTCCTGAGTTTAAGTGATCCTCCTGCCCTGGCCTCCTGAGTAACTCTGACTACAGGCACAACACTACAACAAGTTAATTTTTTTATTTTTATTTTTTTTAATAAAGCTGGGGTCTCACGTTGCTGAGGCTCATCTCAAACTCCTGAGCTCAAGCAATCCTCCCGCCTCAGCCTCCCAGAGAGCCAGAATTACAGGTGTGAGCCACTGCGCCCAGACACACTACAACCTGTTTCCATATCCTAGTTCCATGTTCTAATACTTGACACCTGACTCTGGCTTCTTTATTGATTCAGTCATCTATTTGGCTTTGGCCTATGAACTCCAACTCTTAATAAGCACACCCTGATTTCAGTATCACCCACTGCTTTCAGGGTAAGGGACCCTGAAACCTTGTCAGCAAACCTTGTCCTGTGGTTCTTCCATCAGCCAGCTTAGCTCTCTCAAAAACCTTTATTCCTTCCTTTGCCTTCCCACCCCAACACAGCTAATTTTGCCCCACCAACCAGAGACAGATACACAGAAAATTTGTCAGCTAAAGCTCATTACTCCAGATGAATTTTGCATTCTCTGATTCTACATTCCATTAAGATACAAAATATTTGGTGAACATCATTTATATAATTATATTCCTTTGAAGAAAAACTTAATAATGTTGTCTCCAAAATGAGGTAGGATATGTTGGAAATACCACTGACATTAATTATACTTCTGTGGATTATAACCATTCAAGTTGATTCAACTGAATGAAAACATTTGGAGTAGCAGATCAAGGACACAATAAAAAGAGAAACATAAACCATAATCTTTCTCCTGATACAAAAGGAAAGCTAGACAATTGCTTTTCTTCCATTTAGGACAAGTCTACATACCACAAAATAAAGTAAAAGGCTATTCAACTACCCAGGTAACACATCCACAACAAAGAAAGAGGAGGGGATAAATGCCAAGACTTCATTTCCCTGTACTCCCCACAAAATTTGATAAATTGAATATCTAGAGAATTAACATAAAAATGGAAACTGATCAGAAAACAACAATGATATAAGATAATGGGTGAAACTGTCATTTCAGACAAGAAAATTAACTAGAGGGCAGAGAATATAAAATCACAAAGAACACAGAGAGGGTATAAAGAATTATTTGAACTCAGTAGGAAATGATTCTAAAAAATAAACAGGACTTTTCCAAGAACCAAAAAATACAAGGCACAATAAAAATGTTCTGTGTCCTTTTCAAGAAATGGCTTTCTGTCCTTTTATGCTTTTAATGGCTTCTATTTTCTATTCACTCAAAATTACACATTCAAAATCTTCTTCATATGGGGTTGTTAATAATGTTGTCCATCTACAAGCAAAAACCTCCACATACAAATATACGCATTTGGCATTTCCTCCTGGTCTTTGTTGGATGGATGTCTTCATGCTGTACTGCTGGGATCTAACACCAAGGGACATCTTTGTTCATGTACATTTTTCTTTTACTTCTTCTTTGAGAAAGACAGTAAAATATGCTGGAACCACTATGGATTAATTTTGTTTGAAATGATATGAGAAACTCAGATATGGAAAGTTAGAAACAGCAGTGTTAAGTGAGAAAAATATCAATGTAAGGAATTGGTCCTCCAACCTGCAGAGTTACAAAAATAATGCTGCTTACCACTCTGTTTCACCCTGAATTTTTAAAGGATTGTATTAAAAATCATGATCAAAGGGTATTATTACCTGTCCTCTTTTGGTATTGTCTCAACCTTCTGCATGAAAATGATTGGTGAACAAATGGTCTCCTGTATCCTTACGGGATTCTGAGACTGACATTTAGTGATGCATTTGTTAATCTAAATATGCATGTAATCCATATGATGAGTTTTAGCACTTGTTGAAACAAACCATAGCTTTCTTTTTGTAAATGCTAGCCTAAAAGTTTCTGAATATTTGAAGTTCATTGTAAGTTAGTTTTGTCTTCACTTTTATTGGCCTTCCTCTTAGGGAGCTTCCTGGTCCTCTTTTGGCCTGGGTACAACAGTAGATTAAGAAAGGGATCAGGGCAGTCAGATGCAGAGCACCAATTCAGCTAGTAAAATGGAACATGGTTCAAACTCTATCAAGGGACACCTCTTTCCCATATCCTAGAGAACATTTTTCTATGCAGAAGGTTGAGGCAATAACTATAACACATACTCTCATATCTGAAATATGACTTCCAAGTTCATCATCCTTTAAAATTCTTTTGGTTATTTCTGGACCTTTGTATATCTCTATGAATTTCACAATCAGCTTGACATTTTTCACAGGTAATTCTATGTTTAACATTTTCAGGAACTGCCTACTATTTTCCAAAGCAGTTACAACATTTTACATCCCCATAAACAATGTATGAGGGAACCAATTTCTCAATATCTTCATCATCACTTCTTATTCTCTTTTTTCTTTATTATACAAACCCTCATATACATACTAGACTCTTATTGTGGGTTTTTTTGCATTTCTTTAATGACTAATGGTGGATATTTTTCATGTGCCTATTTGCTATGTGGATGTCTTGGTTGGGAAAATACCTATTCAAGTCATTTGCCTTTTTTTTTTTTTTAGATAGTCTCACTATATCGTCCTTGGTAGAGTGCTGTGGCATCACAGCTCACAGCAACCTCAAATTCTTAGGCTTAAGTGATTCTCTTGCCTTAGCCTCCCAGGTAGCTGGGACTACAGGCACCTGACACAACACGCAGCGATTTTTTGGTTGTAGTTGTCATTGTTGTTTAGCTGGCTCAGGCTGGGTTCAAACCCACTAGTGTAACGGCACCGTAACCACTGTGCTACAGTTGCCAAGCCTATTTGCCAATTTTTAATTGGGTCATTTTTCTTCTTATTATGGAGATATAAGAGTTCTTTATATAATCTGGAACTAGACCCTTAATAGATACATAATTTGCTCATATTGTCCCTCATGATGTTTGGATTGTATTCTTTCTTGATAATCCTCTGAAATACAAAAGTGTTTAGTTTTGATGAAATCAAATTCTTCTTTTCTCATTATGTACTCTTTAAAATTCACATCTGAATAAACCATCCAAGAAGATGAAGATTTATGCTTATGTTTTAAGAGTTTTATAGCTTTATTTCTTACATTCAGGTTTTTGATCCATTTTGAGTTAACTTTTATACTTTATGAGGTAAGCATCTAATGTTATTCTTTTGTATGTAGGTGTAAAAAAAATCAGAAAAGACATGCTGAAAAATATAGCACAGGAAACTTTAGGTGATAGGTATAATAGAGTAAATCATCTCACTTATAGAGCTAAAGATATCAATGTTTTGCTATTATGTTAAAAGATGGTCAATTTAAAATGACTCAGGATCAGTTATTTTAAACAAATTTTTATAAAATTTCATATATTATAAATGGGATATAAGCAGAGCACACATACTTTTCAAGTGCACAAAAAATTTACCAAGATATTCATGCTGGGTCATAAAATTAGTCTCACTAAATATCTAAAAATTGAAATCATACAGCATCTATTCTCTTACCACAAAAGAATTACGTTAAAAATTGATAACAAGTAGATATTCAGAATATCTCCCAACTATTTGGAATTTGAACCATAGAGTTGTGAATAACCAATGGCCAAAGAAAAAATAACTAGATGAGAAAATAAATGTACAACATTTCAAAATTGTGGGCTGCAGCCTAATTAATGCTTAAAGGGAAATTTGGCTCGGCACCTATAGCTCAAGTGCTATGGCGCCAGCCACATACACCTAAGGTGGCGGGTTCGAATCCAGCCCAGACCCACCAAACAACAATGACTACTGCAACCAAAAAATAGCCAGGCGTTGTGGCGGGCGCCTGTGGTCCTAGCTACTTGGGAGGCTGAGGCAGGAGACTCGCTTGAGCCCAGGAGTTGGAGGTTGCTGTGAGCGGTGAAGCCACAGCACTCTATCCAGGGGGACAGTTTGAGGCTCTGTCTCAAAAAAATAAATAAATAAATAAAGGGAAATTTTTAGCTTTAAATACATTTGTATTTAAAGGTATAATGTCAATAATCTAAGCTTGATCTTGGGAAGCTAAAACAAAGTGAAAAATATAAAATTCATGGTAAGTGGGAGGAAGAAAAAAATTATAATAGAAATCAATGAAATAAAATCTATAAGACTAATATCTCAAACATCTCAGAAAAAACTTTACAACCCAAAAGGGATTGGACTCTCATCTTTAGTCTTCTTAAACAGAATAACTGTCAGCTAAAAATTTTATATCCTGCAAAACTAAGTTTTATAAGTAAAGAAGAAATAAAGCCTTTTCCAGATAAACAAATGCTGAGGGAATTTGTCACCATTAGACCTGCAAAAAATACTCAAAGGAGTTCTAAATATTAAAACAAAAGATCGATACTTACCAGTATGAAAACACCCAAAAGTATAAAACTCACAGGGCCTATAAAACAGTAGCACAATGGAGAATACAAAGCAACTAGATAATAACCAACACAATGACTAGAATAGTATGTCACATATCAATATTAACTTCGAATGTAAGTGGTATAAATGCCCCACTTAAATGATAGAGATTAGTGGAATGGATTAAAAAAAAAAAAAACAGACCAAATATCTGCTGCCTTCATGACATCCACTGAACTTTTAAAGATTCTCATTGACTTAAGGTAAAGGGGTGGGAAAAAATATTCCACACAAATGGAAACCAAAAGCTAGCAGGAGTAGCTGTTCTTATATCAGATAAAACAGACTTTAATTCTTAATAGTAATTTTTAAAAAGTCAAAGGAGATCATTATATAATAATTAAGGGATCAATTCAACAAGAAGATATAGCAATTCTAAATATAAGGATTGCATGTGTATATATGCACAGAACACTGGAGGTCCCAGGTTCATAAAACAAATACTAATAGATATTTTTTAAAATGAGATAAATGGCAATACAATAATAGTGGGAGACTTCAACACTCAGCTGAGAGCACTAGATAGATCATCCAAGCAGAAAGTCAACAAAGAAATACTGGATGTAAACTAGACTCAAGAACAAATGGACCTAACAGCCATTTATAGTATATTCCACTCCCAATCTGGAGAATATACAATCTTCTCATCAACATGTGGAGCATTTTCCAAGACAGACAATATCATAGGCCACAAAACAACTACAGTAAACTTTTAAAAATCAAAATCATTTTAAGTATCCTCTCAGATCAAAGGAGAATAAAACTAGAAATCAATTTTTCAAGACGAACTCTTAAAATTCTTTTAAAATTTATGGTAACAGGGTGGCACCTGTGGCTCAGTGGGTAGGGTGCCGGCCCCATATACCAAGGGTAGTGGGTTCAAACTCCTGCCCCAGTCAAACTGCAACAAAAAAATAGCCAGGCATTGTGGCGGGCACCTGTAGTCTAGCTACTTGAGAGGCAGGAGAATCACCTAAGCCCAGGAGTTGGAGATTGCTGTGAGCTGTGTGATGCCACAGCACTCTACCAAGGGTGATAAAGTGAAACTCTGTCTTTACCAAAAAAAGAAAAAAATTTATGGTAACAGTGACAAGTTCTCAAAATCTCTGGGACACAGAAAAAGCAGGCTAACAGGGCCTACTTTAAAGGGCCAATAAATGCCTACATCAAAAGAAGTAGGTCACAAATTGACAACCTACATTATACCTCAAGAAACTAAAAAATCAAGAACAAATCAAACTCAAAGCTAGTGGAAGAAAACAAATAAAAACATCAAAGCAGAACTTACCAAAATTGAAAACAAAAAAAAATACAAAGAATAAATGAAACTGAAAGTTGGTTCTTTGCAAAGATATACAATATTGATAGATCACTAGTGAGATTAACAAAACTAGAGAAAGGATATAAATAAGCTCAAATAGAACTGAAAGTGGAAACATTACAACTGACACCACAGAAATACAAAAAAATCATTCAAGACTACTATGAAATTCAAATTTGTATTATTATGTCCAAATGTACTTCTATAACTATTTCATACTTTCCACATCATCACATTTGGCTGACATGGTTCAGCCATAGTTTTATTCTAGAGCAACCCCCGGCACACACTTTACTTTTCATGACACTGACTTTTTTTATTAAAAAAAAAAAAGACTACTATGAACACATCAATGTACACAAACTAGAAAATCTAGAAGAAATGGGTAAAATCTTAGAAACCTACAATCCCCAAGCTTGAATCAGAAATATAAATCCTGAATACAAATAACAAGTAGTGAAATCGAATCAATAATAATAATAATAAAAAGTTCCAATAAAACAAACCCAGGACCAGAATCTATGAGAATCTATGAGATGTTCCAAATTCTATGAGATGTTCAAAAAAGAACTAATACCAATCCTACTGAAACTATTCCAAAAGATTGAGAAGGCAGAAGTCTTTCTTTTTTTTAGGATTTGATTTTTTTTTATTATTATTATTTTTTTATTGAATGGTAACTGTGTACATTGATGCACTTTGGGGGTACAGTGTGGTATTTTCACACACAATCCAAGACACTTCCATCAAACTGGTTAACATAGCCTTCATGTAACTTTCTTAGTTATTATGTCAAAACATTCATATTCTACTCATAGAAAGATTCACTTGTACCCTTGTAAGATGAACCACAGAAGTGAACCCTCGAATCCCTCTCCCTCCACCCTGTCCCCCTCCCTCCACTCTCCCCATATCCTTAGGTTATTAGGTTATAGCTTTCATATAAAAAGGTTTCAATTAATTTCATAATAGGTGTGTGTACATTGGATACTTTTTCTTCCATTCCTGTGATACTTTGCTAAGAAGAACATTTTCCAGCTCCATCCATGTGAACATGAAGGATGTAAAGTCTCCATCTTTCTTTATGGCTGCATAGTATTCCATGGTGTACATATACCACAGTTTGTTGATCCATTCGTGGATCGATGGGCACTTGGGCTTCTTCCATGACCTAGTGATTATGAATTGGGCTGCAATAAACATTCTGATACAAATATCTTTGTTGTAATGTGATTTTTGGTTGTCTGGGAATATACCTAATAAAGGAATTGCAGGGTCAAACAGCAGGTCTATTTTTAGTTCTCTAAGTGTTCTCCAGATGTCTTTCCAAAAGGAACGTACTAGTTTACATTCCACCAGCAGTGCAGGAGTGTTCCCTTTTCTCCACATCCACGCCAGCATCTCTGGTTTTGGGATTTAGTGATATGGGCTAATCTTACTAGAGCTAGGTGGTATCTCAAAGTAGTTTTGATTTGCATTTCTCTGATGATTAAGGATGGTGAGCACTTTTTCATATATCTGTAGGTTGTGCGCTGATCTTCTTCAGAGAAGGCAGAAGTCTTTCTTAAGTCATTCTATGAAACCAGTATCACTCTGATACCAAAGAGAGGAAAGGACACAGGAAAAGAATAAACCTACAGACAAATATCCCTGATAAACATAGATATAAAAAATCCTCAAAAAAATACTATTAAACTGAATCTGACAGCACATTAAAAGATAATTCACCATGATCAAATGGGTTTTATCCCAAGGATGCAAGAATGGTTCAACATATGCAAATAAATAGTGATTCACCATATAAACAAATTGAAAACAAAACCTTATCATCATTTCAATATATGCAGAAAAAGCATTTGATAAAATCTAGCATCCCTCCATGATAAAAACCCTTGATAAACTAGACATAGAAGAACTATACCTAAAATTAATAAAATCCATGTATGACAAACCCTCAGTCAATATTATACTGAATGAGGGAAAAGTTAAAACATTCCCCCTAAGAAGTGGAGCAAGAGAAGGATGCTCTTTTTCACCATTTATGTTCAACACAGTACTGGAAGTCCTAGCCAGAGAAATTAGTCTAGAGAAAGAAAGAAAGGGCAGCTTACTGGCTGGAGAGAGTTTCTAGGCCATGATGCAGGGAGGAGGAACCAACACAGCACCCAGTAAGCCCCCAAGTTGAGGAGATACAGTTCTATACACAGTGAAAATATTTCTGAAAATAAAAGTAAATGAAAGTTTCTTTTAGATATACAAAAACTGAAAGAATGCATTACCTACAGACCTGAACTATAAGAAAAGTTAAACAAGGGCCTTTAGACAAAAGGAAAATAATACCAGATAGAAATATGGAGCTACATAAAGGAATGAAAATAACTAGAAATTATTAACAATGTGCATAAATATGTAGATTTCTTTCTTATTATTTCTATCTCTTTAGAAGATATTTGTTTAAACAAAAAATAGTTACAATATAGTGTAGCAGCCCATATAGCTTATGGCTAGGAGGAGTGAGAGTTATAAGAAATACCTGTATAGCTCAATAATGGAACACCTTGATGGAAGGGCATGGAGAGAGATTTAGCTCTTCTAACAAGCATGAGAGCTCGCAAGATGAGAGCAGTGGTGAATTGGCAATCTCTACACGTGGGGTGTTGAGAAGCACAAGATCAGCCTTAAAAAAGGTTCAATTAATCCAAATGGAATAAGAAAAAAAAAATGGGACAAATACAAAACCAATAGCCAGATGACAGATTTAAGCCTAACCAAACCAATAATCACATTAAATATAAATGGTCTAAACACCCCCAATTAAAAGGAAAAGATTATTGGATTGAATATAAAAAAAAGCAAGGCTTAACTGTATTCTATCTATAAAAACACACTTGAAATACAAAGTCACATATTGGTTAAAAATAAAAGGATGTAAAAAGATACATCATGCTAATGCTAGTCAAAAGAAAGATAGAGTGATGATACTATTATCAGACAAAGAAGATTTTACAGTAATGAATATCATAGGTCTATGGGGATCAACTTATCAAGACAACATAATAATCCTAAACTTTTATGCACCTATAACACAGCTTTAAAGTACACGAAGGAAAAACTGATGGAACTGCATGGAGAAATAGACAAACCCATAATTGCCATTGGAGATTTCAGTACCCATCTCTCAGTGATTGAGAGAACAAAACTAAAAATCAGTACAGAAGACTTTAACAAAATAATCAGCTAGCATGTAATTACTGACTCCAACCATACACATTCTTTCCAAGCATGACCATATTGGGGGGGGCATAAAACAAATCTCAACAAAGTCAAAAGAATTTAATAAAAAGTATGTTCTCTGGCTCGGTGCCTGTGGCTCAAGTGGCTAAGGCACCAGCCACATACACCTAAGGTGGCAGGTTCGAATCCCCAGCCCGGGCCCGCCAAACAACAATGATGGCTGCAACCAAAAAATGGCCAGGCGTTGTGGTGGGCGCCTGTAGTCCCAGCTACTTGGGAGGCTGAGGCAGGAGACTCACTTGAGCCCAGGAGTGGAGGTTGCTGTGAGTGTGATGCCATGGCACTCTACCCAGGAGGATAGCTTGAGGCTCCATCTCAAAAAAAAAAAAAAAAAGTATGTTCTCTGACCTCAGTGAAAAAGCATTAAAAGGAACACACAAAAGTAAGCTGGTGGGGGTTAGTAGTAATAGAAAGTTCTATGTAACTTAGCCTGACATGTGCCCAAACGTAAGTTAGCAGTGAGTGTTGTGTAATGCTGTACCTGGTATATATGACAGACCAGGATTTGTCTCCACACCCCTCCCCATCTCTAAAGACCACTCTTCACTTTTGCCCTCAACCCCCTGACACTTCATGCTTACAATTGGGATCTTCTCAGGGTCTGTTCCTCTTAGCAGGAAAGGAAGGCATTTCTTTCACATGCTAGTTGGCTTTCCTCATAGTTCAATCTTGTCTACAGCACAATTTGCAAAAACCTTTCCCAAGTTTCTAAATGTCACTGGCATTGTATCCTCGCTTCCAGCACTGGCATACCTTTTTCTCTAATTTTATATTCCTTTGGTTGTTTCAATGAGAATTTAAAATGAATAGTTAAATGCATATGCTCAAATCACTTCCTTAAGTCATAACCCACATGTCTTTTCTAATAAATAGAGGTTTGTTCTTTTTTTTTTTTCATTTCAAACCACCAAACAATATAGAATTTCACAAACTTTTCTTGGCTCATGAAACCGCATACTTAGTTTTTTCTTTAATTACCTCCAAAAATCTAGCTAAAGTCAAAAGGCTTCCCAATATAGTTGCACCAGAAAAAAATATATATCTGTAGAGTTAATAGGCATATTCTTCTTGCATTGCCTTAATAAAAATAAAACTGAAGAATTTTCAGAATTATAATATTGTCTTGGAAGCTGAAAGGTAAAGAGAGGAGCTTAGCAGAAAGGAGGTAAAAAAAGATTGAAATTAGTGACAGACTAAATAGCTCAAGTCCTGGTTCAATCATAGCCATAAAGTGCGTGCAAGCTCACGTGCTAACACGCCTGCACACGCACGCACACACACACACACACAGAGCCTACTTCTTTATTAAAATGCATAAAGCAGCCAGAAGCAGGAGTACCAATAAATTCTTCTGTATAAGCAGAATTTTTTAATGGCTCCCTGAACACTAATAACCACTGCTCTCTTATGTGTATTTGACTCTGTTTAACCTTTTTCTGGTGCTTTTTAACTTCTCTAAGTCAGGTACTAATATGGAACTAATGTGGGGTTTATTTTCCCTATAGGAATAGCAAAAAGAGCAGTGCACATTATCGTAATCATACAAGTCCTTCTAGCAACGGTAGGACTTTAGATCAAAGCCTATACATTATAGTCCAGGAAAGGAATTTAATAACAATTGCAAGGCTAAGCAATCTTGTTTTTAAACATCAGATATTTTATTGAATATTACTCATGGAAAAAAAAATACTCTTGGCAAGCAAGTGACCCAGCAGGAGAGAATATGGACATCCTTTCAGCCCTGGCTGAGTTGCTATTGGCCTCTGCAGCAAGCATGCCGGTGTAATGACCACAGCCTGACACTGATGAAGGATGGCTAGAAACGTGAACCCGTTTTATCTTTGGAAGATGAATTTTTAGGTGGTTTTCACTGCTGGAAATAATAAAATGTAAGTAGAGGGGGTAGGGACAATGTCACATTTCTGATCACATCAAGCGTGCACCTCAACATTCCAGCTTCATTGTAAGTTACGAACTCGAAATGTATTAAAACGGATCCAAGACTCAGCGTTCCTGCCTTACTGTTTCATTTAAGGGGTGTGTGTGCGTTTATGATTTTTCTCTGACGAGGTGCCTTGGAGATGCAGCAAACACTTCCACAGTGGAAATGAAAAAGATGCATCAAGATTTTTTTTCCCCTGACTTTGAACGGCTGGATACTTTTTGATTCTTTTATTTTTCAAATACAGAGGTCACCCCGGCATCCTGACACTCCAGTGGTTGTGTTCCAGCTGCATTAATCCATTTCCTGCTGAGCTTCTGCAGAGACAGGAATTCATTTGACACCAGCAGGGAGAAGACAAGGGAAAAATTAAGAGAGAATGAATAAATATATAATTTAACAAAAGAGAATAAGAAGAACAAAGTAAATGGCTGTACATGGGTCAAAAGTGGGGGAGCCTGAGTAAAACAAGGGGTACCGGGAATCAACACATATTCCTTTTTTAAAAATGAAAGAAAAGATATTTTATCGGTCTTCAGTGAACTGTAGCCACTGTAGGTTTTTATCTGGGTCCAATTTAAATACCACCTTGAAATAAGAACTGGGCTTGTCGCTTCTCTCAGCTGAATAAAGACGAGCCCACCGAGCAGTCTAGAGCAGGAGGACGTGTTGCTGCTATTAGCCCAGTTCCCCTGCAAGGCTGTCGTCAGACATGGGACTGAGCCAGCATGATTTTAAACCATCACTCTGACACCCTGCATATGCTCATCACATTGAGAAACGCAGCATGTTTGCACAATTATTTTCAAATGCAAGAACACATAGACAAATGAACTTGGATGATATCTACCTCATTTATCTAGAGTTAGCTGGGAACTCTAGAATACCCTCTCCTAAGACACATATCTACAGAAACACATTTCGTTTTAAAACACATTTCCTTTTGATCTGTGAGATAACTGGAATATCTGGAATAAGCAAATGTGCCTGACAAATCAATACTGATACACTGCTGAGGCAATATTGAAAATATAGCCCTAAACATACCATTTATAACATGTTATTCCAAGAAAGAACTTGTACCTATAGCATCCGTCATGATGCAATTAAAAATATGCAGGTATATGCTTACTTAGCCAATATGATTTTAACATAGATATCTTATGTTTTCTTTTCTTTTTTTTTTTTTTTTAAGAGACAGAGTCTTACTTTGTTGCCCTCAGTAGAGTGCCATGGCATCACAGCTCATAGCAACCTCCAGCTCTTGGGCTTAGGCGATTCTCTTGCCTCCGACTCGCGAGTAGCTGGGACTACAGGCACCTGCCACAATACCTGGCTACATAGATATCTCATTTTCCTTAAATTGTATTTTATGAAGTAAAAACTTACATCAAAGCAGCATGTTTATTTTATACACAACTTTCCTCTTACTGCCCAAACTGGAGATTTAATTTCTATGACCTTCCCTTTCTCCCTCCCATTCTCTAAAGATAGTAACAGCAGAACATAAAAGGTCGGAGGATCTGAATTATGTAGAAACTATGCAATTCTCTTGGCAACAGTTGAGTTAATAGCTATCAGTAGAGTTCTAGGTCAACTCTAATTGGGATGACGGCCTCCACGTCTGAGAATTCATCTGTGAGCAAGGTACTGATTTTGATGTGATTTTTTTTCATCCCTGCTTTATAGATGAAGAAATTGAGGCTCAGAGAACTTAATGATATTTTAAGGTCACATGGCCAGTGCTCCAGATTTGAAAGGAGACCAGTCTAACTTCAGAGATAATCTTCTCAACCAGTACACTTATTGGCTCCCCAATACTGATACAGTCTAAGCCAAAATACAGGTGTATATGATTCTGACTCACAAGTCGTCCAATACCAACATCAACCTGTAAACCCTTCTGTGCAGTCCAGAGAATGTGTTCACCTAAATCCCCAGGGTCAGAGCCCTAAATCCCCAGGGTCAGAGCCCTACAAACCCTAAAATCCTATCCAGTTGGAAATATATCCCTCCACCAATGAGATTTTCACTTTCATGTTGTACCCAGAAAATAATCATTGCTGGCCTTAGCACCCTTCAACAATGAAGAAGAATAACAAGAAATCTACGTAAGCCATTTTTGTTTGAGGAAAGTGCTTTTTAAAATTTTTTCTACCACTTAGCTGTGTACATTTTTCAAACTATGAAACTCTTTCAACTCCTGCTATGGCAATTCTGCATTCCTTCTTAAATGGCCAGCTTTTACAAATGGCAGATGGGGTCTCCAGCCCCACACAGCAATAATGGCGATAATAATACCCTGTGTTTCTATAGAGCCTTTTCTCCAAGGAGCTCCGAGTTATTGGATTAACTCCACCGGTTTCCCTTGCCAACACAATTCCAAATATAATATTACCTTTTATTACTCTGCATTATAAGGAGAGAAAAGGCATTTGAAGTACAAATAGTATGCTAAAGAATCAACAAATATAGATTATTCCTAACGCAAACACATTTCAAGAAAAATGTATATATTTTAACATATAGTCAGGCCCATTGTTAGGAGAAATCTTAAATCTTTTTTACCCTTAACTGAATTATTTTTCCACAGGTAATGGTTACCAGTAAAGTTTTAACCATATGGATATTTGGGTAAAAGCATAAGGAGATAATCAATTTGGCATTTTTATACCGACATTTATTATAAAACTGAATACTGAGAAAAGTTTCTGAATATGGACAACCTCGTTTCCATTTTAATTAAATGGCATCTTAAGAAAATACCCTATCTAAAGGGAAAAAAACAAGATAGCTATATTCTGAGAAGCTAACCAACTGTTTTCTTGTAGGAAGCCAAGATTGTGATCTATGAACTGAATAATTCCTTGTCTGCTTCTACTACAGGTATCTCCATATCACACTTGGATATCTAGACTCTAATTTACCTACACTGTACTGATTCAAACACAGTGACGGCTCTTTACTGTGACAGTGAAAGCTATTCAAAGAATCAACAACCCCCTCCCATAATAACATTTTTTGCCTCTTAGAAAATATTATAATTATGTGGACAATATCATGCTGCCCCCACATGGCTTCCTTCTTTCCAGAAGTATCCACGCAAATAAGAATCCAGACAACCAGATGTGGAGTATTTACTTCTGTGCTTTCATTGTTTATGAGAGTTAAGTCAAACAGAAACTTTTCTGTGAATCGAGCCCAGCTTCCCAGTTGCTTAGTATGAATGCTTCTGTGGACATTCGCTGTAAATAGTTTGACCACATTTGTCACATGTCTGGAACTGACTTCAGAAGCAAAATGGGGACATACGGCATATGGGCTTAGAATTTACAGAACATTCTCTCGTGAGGGGAAAAGATTAGAATTTCATGATCACAGCAGAGGAAGTTGTTAACTCAGCAATTCCAGACAGAGTGTCCTGCCAAGCAATGGAGGGTGAATTCAAGGAGACAGAATATGGTAAGAAATTAAAACCTGAGACCAGGATGTCAAAAATTAAAAATTATAGCAATGAAGTACAAGTTAAGACAATCACTAAATATCCTGTATTCACATAGCTTCTATATGCCTGTTAAAATTTTGTTAAGGCTCAGCGCCTGTAGCTCAAGCAGCTAGGCCGCCGGCCACATACACCAGAGCTGGCGGGTTCGAATCCAGCCTGGGCCTGCCAAAGAACAATGACAACTACGACCGAAAAATAGCCAGGCATTGTGGCTACTTGGGAGGCTGAGGCAAGAGAATCACTTAAGCCCAGGAGTCAGAGGTTGCTGTGAGCAGTGATGCCACAGCACTCTACTCAGGGTGACAGTTTGAAACTCTGTCTCAAAAAAAAAAATAAAAATTTGTTAAGACTTTATAGTTACAGTCAAGTACAGTATTTCATTTCTTCCTCATAAAAATAAATTTCTAGAATATAACAAGATTTTTTTAATAATTGCTAACATTTGTAAAAATTTATTTAGTACCCCCTACATGCCTAGAAATGTGCTAGAAGTGTTTCTAAATGCTAAGGAGAAATAATGAATTTGAAACCACTTGCATCCTTATTGCTTTTCTAATTAGAAAGAATACTATACCCTAACGGAAGGTCAATTCTCCATTTCTACATGTATTGAACATAGCAAGATCATGTATTATTAATAATAACATAGATTATTATCTTACCTAGAATTTTACTCTATTGGAAATGAATGGTAATGATTGCCCTCCATTCTCTTGTCCAAGCTTTCTTGTGACAAATGGTACAACATCAATTTTCAAAGGACAAACACCAGCTACCTATATGGAACAGAGAACTCAGCACAATTCCACAACTTAGTTTTTATTCTTGTCACAATCAAGAGGAACACTACTCTCTTGGACCCATGGGCACACCTGATGAAAAGGGTACTATTCAGAGGTGAAGTCTTTCTCCAACATCCAGTACAACAAAATTAAAAAAAAAAAAAAAACTACAATTTTCCAAAGAATGATTTTCATCATCATCCTAAAAAGCCCTCTATTCTCCACTGTGGATAAAATTATGACAATTTTCCAGGATGACTTTGAGGGGTAGAGTATGTCTCCAAAGGTGGCCTTTTGCAGTATCACCTCACTGGACTGGCCCTGGGACCCATTTTGATCACGGGACCAGTCCAATTGTGGTGGACATGACATTGTACGACATCATGGGCTGGGCGGTAAGAAACCTGCAGCTCTCATTTCATCTCTGGAATGTCCCTTCTTAGAGTCGGTTTGCCATGCTGTGAACAACTGGGCACAGCCCAACCCATCCTCAGAAGATGCTCTTCTTCCTACCTTCTATTTTTCTAGGGATGGTTTTAAATTATTAGGACCACTTCAAATCCCAATGGCCATAAGCCTCAATGCCTAAAGAAATTCTTATCAAATAAAAAAAAAAAAAAAGGTCATCTTCCTTAAAATTCTGAAAAGGCTGTGTATTAATAAAAAGGACCCAACCATATTTTTATTTGCTTTGGGGAAAGGAAACCATCTGAGCTTAAAATTCTGGATTTGAATTCTAACTTTATCACATTACTTGAGTCTCCATTTTCTTACCTCTAAAATTGAAAAAAAAAATAATTAATTGTGAGGACTTAGAGAAAGAATATGTGATGTCTTAGCTTGAGCTACCATAACAGGACACCATAGATGGGGTGCCTTAAATAACAAACATGTATTTCTCATAGGCTCCTAGAGTCTGGGGGGTGTGAGGTCAGGCTACAGCATGGGCCTGGTGATTGGTGACTTTATGGACGGCCTTCTGACTGTCTCCTCTCATGGCAAAAAGGGATCTCTGGCCTCTGCATCTCTTTATATGAGCACCAGTCCTACCATGGGGAATCTACCGCCAGAACCTCATCCAAATCCAGTTACCTCTGAAAGTCTCTCCATCCAAATGCCACCACATTGGGGATTAGAGCTTCAACATATGAATTTGGGAGGATATGTTCAATCCATAGCATGTGGGAAAGGGCTTATAAATGGTAGGGCATGGAGCAGACACAATAAATTGTTACTCAATAGGACATTCTGCACATAGTTAAGATTATGATCTCACGCGGAAGTGGCTCTAGTTGCCACAGCCAGCTTTCTGGAAGTGTGAACTTGGGTGGTACCTTTCCCAGTTCTAGGGTCCCAAGTCCAAGAGCAGGAGGCGCAGGAGGCACTGGCCTTTAGAACTCAGTCAAACATTGACTGAGTATCTGTGATGTGGCTGGCACAGTTCTAGACACAGGAACGCAACGTGAGCAAAGCAAAATCTGCTCTCCCTTAGAATTTCTCTTGGAGCGACTAGAGACACAGTATCATACTAATAAGTGCTAAAAAAAAAAAAAAAAAAAAAATAGATAAATCCAGGTAAGACAACAAACAGTAACCAGGAGGTGAAAGGGTCATCTTAAGGAAGACCTCTCTGATACAGTGGGATTTATGGGGAGACCTGAATGAAGTAGGGAGCAAACCTTACATATATGTGGAGAAAGATGTCCCAGGTGGTAGGAATAGCCCATGAGAAGCCCTGAGGCAGGACCATGCCTGCTGTCCCAGAGGACCTGAAAGGAGACCTGGGCAGCTGGGATGGAAGCAGCTAAGGGCAGAGTGGTGGGAGATGAGAACAGAGACCAGGTGGGTCTAGACATCTAGACAGAGTTGAGTCTCGTGCACCATGGCAACCACTCTATATTTTACTCTAAGTGAGAGAAGACAGCAAAATAAGCTTTGTGCAGATTTCTCTTTTGAAGAGAAGCATCACCTGACTTATCTTTTGAAGAGATCAGTCTGGCTGCCCAGAGAGCATACTGTGGAAAGGAAACAGGGAGCTACTGCAGCGGTCCCAGCAAAGATGGTGCAGCTTTCACCAGCTGTCGCCATCAGGAGATGAGAAGTAGCTGGATCCTAGATCTATTTCAAAATTAGATCCAGTGGGTTTGCAAATAACTAGAGATAGCAGGGAGGGGGTAAAAAGAGACGGAGGCCAGGCCATCCATTACAGATGGGTCACACCTGTAATGCCAGCACTCTGAGAGTCTGAGTTGGGTGGACTGCCTGAGCTCAGGAGTTTGAGACCAGCCTGAGCAGAAGTGAGACCCCATGTCTAATAAAAAAGAAAACTAGCCAGATGTTGTGGTGAGCTCCTGTAGTCCCAGCTACTTGGGCAGCTGAGGTAGGAGGATCACTTGAGCTCAAGTTTGAGGTTGCTGTGAGCTACAATGATGCCACAGCACTCTACCAGGGGGAACAGGAAGGGAAGGGAAGGGAAAGGAAGAGAAAGGGAAGGGAAAGGAAGGGAAGGGAAGGGGAGGGAAGGGGAAGGAAGGGATATGTTGTTTCCAAGGGGAAAAAAAGGATAATTTTAGGGTTAGATTTATAGAAAGATAACCCCAAAATAGGTCCTTTGGCCAAGTTTTCAATGTCTTGGCCAAAAAAAAAAAAAAAAGAAAAGCCAGTAATCTCTTTAGAAATTATTTAACTGTCATATAAATGTACTGATTTGGGAAAATATTATGAGATGCATAAAGGCAACTCAAAATCTATTTTCTTTAGTTAAAGCTTTACAACTAAGCACAGCTGCAGACTGCCCAGGCATAATTATAGCTCCACCTGGCAGGCAGGCCCCTTGGTTTGAAGCATAGCATTTCATTAATAAAATGAAAGAATGTGTGAAATTGTATTTTTAAACAGTTGAGATGGAAGGAGACTTGTAGGTGTTAGGCTCTCTTTGCTAGGCCACAACCATGTGTTGAAATGTCACGTGAACACTGCCAATCACACATCTCCACTTGGCACAAGTGAGGCTGCCCTTTCCATGGGGTGTTCACTGCGCCTTCTTAATGTGGACACCTTGTAATTTCACAGCATTCCAGGAAAGGAAAAGCCACAACTCACAAGTACCTTATTGCACTCACACACTGCAAATGTCTCTGTTTTCTTCAGATTGCCAGGTTACTTGGTAACCAGGTTACCAGGTTACCAAGGAGCAGCATTAAAAGAACTTGGGAACAGCTGATAATAACTATCTTGACAACTGTCCAATAATTTCTCATTTATTTTTTCACCCAACTATTTCCATTTCACTAGACTATTAAATTATTCCATATAATAACTAGCAATATGACTCCCCAAAAAGACATCTTCAACTATTCCTAGAGCTACCAGCAAAATTCAAACACTTTTTTATGAGGGCAAAAATCTGTGTTTGCATTCCATGGGATCTGACCCTCAATAAAGAGGAAAAAAATTAATTTTATGTTATTTCAAAGTATCCATCTTATAGATGAGAATAATTCGATTTTCTACCTAGACTCTAATGTTATAAACCCAAATAATGTTCCTTCAAAATGAGCAAACTAAGTTTTTAGAAACAAAAGAATTGATAACCACTACAATAACAGTTGCTTTTAACACAGCTCTTTTTAAAATCTATAGGATAAGTAAACAAAAATAAGTAATATTTATGAGCAACAATTTAGAATTGGCTTAATAACCCCTATAGAATTCTTTTTAAATGCCCATAAAACATTTTTTCACTAATTCAGTAATAAGTTATAAAGAAAAATCATACAGCCACATTCTCCAACTAGATAATAAAATGAAAGAATTAGCAACAAATGCAAAGCAAAGAAACCTAACCACTTAGAATTTTTAAATTCTAAGGAAAAGCCACAATTCTCTGAGTATCTCAACATTGAAGAATGAAATTACAGACTATTTAGAAATTAATTATGTCTCCCACTAATAAGAATGAGAACTTGTTGGAGAAATGACAGATTCCAGATCTGAGGCAGGAATTGTATGAGATAAGTCTGGGACATCTTACTGTACCAGACAACAAGAAAGCCATCAAAGACTCCAGGAATCACATGGAAAGGACCCAGGAATTAATGCAAAGAGCCTCCCACAGGTCAAAGCTGGCACCATGTGAACTTCAAAAAGTACTGACTGCAATAGACTGAAACACAGTGAGTATAATAAAATCTATGTATTGTAAAGTGATCGGTACTGGAGGTTTCTGGAACACTAACTCATTAGCAAATTAAAATTAGCAAATAAAATATTCAAAAATGTATTCTGCATTCTCTATGAAATCTATTTCAGGGTAAACATTTAGTTGATATAAAGAAGTAACAGAATTGAAACTCACCATTTTGCAACTGCTAACAAAATCAAGAATCTGGACGATTCTTATTGATGGCTGCTAATGCTATTAGGTAAGACTGATGAGGAACCTTACAATGGATGGATTGGACTGGAAACATCTAAGCCTATTGATCAGCCTCAATATCACAAGAAGAGAAACAATCAGACATTGTTTGAAACATATCAGCCTCTTGATATGATGTGACAGAAAACACACAGTACCACCTAAGAGAGATTCTTGCCCAAAATCCTAAATTCAAGGAGTCTAAATTCAAGCCTTTAGTTGTAACCAAAGTTTAAAGGTTTAGTTGTAAACCTTTAGTTTACGGGAAGTACAGGGATACAGGAACACGTGAAACAACACCATGTGGATACAATCAATTAAGTCCAGAACTGAGAAACCTCACAGAACGGATGTGTCATTTCTTTACCAAAAGGAAGAAAAAACAAAGAACAAGAAGGAGGAGGAAGGACTGCAACAGAAGAAGAGAGATAGGTCAACCAAATGCCACATATGGGCATTACAATTTGGGTATTGATTCAAACAAAGCAACTATAAAAAGATATTTATGAGATACCTGGAGAAATGTGAACACTGATTATTAAAGGATATAAAGAAAACTAATATGGCCTCTTTGGAAAGAGGTATGGAGAATCCTCAAAGAACTCAAATCAGACCTCCCATTTAACCCCACAATCCCACTACCAGGCATCTACCCAGAAGCAAAAAAATAATTTTATCATAAGGACATTTGCACTAGATTGTTTATCGCAGCTCAACTTAAAATCATCAAGATGTGGAGATAACCTAAATGCCCATCAACTCAGAAATGGATTAACAAATTGTGGTATATGCACACCATGGAATACTATTCAGCCATAAAAAAGATGGTGACTTTACATCTTTTATAATATCCTGGATGGAGTTGAAACACATTCTTATTAGTGAAGTACCACATGAATGGAAAAGCAATTATCCAATGTACTCAATACTAATATGAAGCCAGTAGATGATCTAATGCATGGCCACATGGGAGAAAAACTCATTTCAATTCAAGTTGGGGGGAGGGAGTATGAGGAAAGAGGAGGGTCTTGGGTGCTCTCACTGAATGGGTGGGGGTGTTTAGCACACCTTTTTGTGTGGGAAATAACCACAAGACGGACTCTACCTAACAAAATCAAATATTTTGACCTGGTTGTTTGTACTCTCACATTAACTGAAATAAGTTTACTTTAAAAAAAATAATAATAAAATAAAGGATATAAAGAATTATACTTTACCACTTGGAGATGAAGTTTACTGAAGAGTCTAAACCTGTTAGAGATGTGAATAGAGGTGCTTACAGATAAAATAATATGGCTGACTTTGCTTTAAAATAATCCAGAAGGCTGGGAAAGTAAAGTATTTTAAAGATTGACCATTTTTGTTGAAAATGGTGGTATAAAACTAGGGTTTCATTATTCTAGTCTCTCAACTTTTGTGTATGCTTAAAATTTATCATAATAAAAAGATTTTTGAAAAGATATGAATGCCAATGAGAATACCACATATCAAAATGAGTGTAAAGTGGTACTCTGGTGAAGATGTCTTCAATGAATGTTGTTTTTTTTTTTAAGAAATATAATAAATTAAATAAATGTATAACTCTAGAAATAAAAATAAAATTAGTCAAAATAAGAAAGAGAAGAATTAATTAACATAAAATGGAAAATAGTTTTTTTAAAAGGGCATATTTGAAAATAAAACCAAAATCTGTAATTTTAAAATATTAACAAAATAAATCTCTGATAAGTATAACTAAGAAAATAAGAAATAAAACCTAAATAAACACTTTAAAATTGACAAAAAGGCCATAATCACAAATATGAGAGAATTTAAATATAAAATCATATTAGGTTTCAATTAGAAGGATGATTTTTATGATAATAACAATGACTCAAATTAACTCAAGGAAATAGAACAAACAAAAACATACTTATAACCACAAAATAAATAAAGGTTGGTTTATTAATTAAAATGATAGTTTGAAAACTAACCACCAAAGAACATCAGTTCAGATGGTCTTATCATTTCTTCTTTTATTGATTCAAAAATCAGATGAACACCTAAAATACCAAGTACTATTCTTTCTTTCTTTTTTCTTTTTTTTAAGAGACAGGGTCTCATCTATGTCACCCAGGCTGGAGTGCAGTGGCTGATCATAACACAATGTAACCTTGAACACCTGAGCTCAAGCAGTTCTCCTACCTCAGTCTCCCAAGTAGCTGGGCACATGCCACACACAATTTTTTTTTTTTTTTTTTTTTTTTTGGTAGAGACAGGGTCTTGCTATTGGCCTCCTGCTTTGGCCTACCAAAGTGCTAGGTGTGAACCATCACACACTATGCTTAGGGATGGGTTCAGCAATAAAGCAAAAAGGGAAAAATAATCATGCCCTCTTAGGGTTTTTTATATTCTAGTGCTGATTAAGGGGCAGAGGGAAGTACACACAATAATAGAATAAATAAGTAAAATACATTATAAATTAGATGGCTATAGCCTGAACACCTGCCCAAGTCTTAATCTCCAAAAGTAATGAAATGTGACTCTACATGAAAAAGGGGACTTTAGATATGATTAAGAGTCATAGACTGGGAAGAATTTCCTGGATTATCTGGGTAGACCCAAAGTCAACACGGAAGTTGTTATAATAAGGAGGTAGGTGAGTGTGTGGGAAAGGGGCAATCTGTTACACTCTTGAAAGAATTTGAAATTTGTACAATCTTCTTGGAGGGCAATCTGGTGATTTCTATCAAATTTTTAAATACACACACCTTCTGTCCAGTAGTACCTTTCTAAGAATCACACTGCAAAAACGTTCACACTAAAGTCAAAGAAATGTAAAAACAATAAAAATAACTTAAATTTTAAACCAGTGGAGAATTATTAAATAGCAATATATCCATACAAAAGAGTACCACAAAATAGTTGAAAAGAACGTAAAGCAGATCTGTATATACTAACTGGGAAATGTATTCACAGCTCATTATAAAATGAAAAGCTCAGGTTGTTGCGGCTGAATAAACGCCGTGATTCCTCTGGTGGGCGACCTCTATGATGGCCCCGCGATTTGCATATTCACACTCTTGATCATGAACTAGACTTAGTAATGAATAGGATATCGCAGTAGTAAGGGGATTTTGCTTTGTTTTTAATATCAAACAATTTACAGGGTATAAATTCTTTTTTGTAACACAGATGAATTGTATCGTGCTGCAGTCAGGGCTTTCAGTATGCCTGCCACCAGAATACTGTGTGTTGCACCCAACAGGTAAATTTTTATCCCTCATTCCCTTCCCTCTCCCCTTTTCAGTTTTCAGTGTCCATTACACAACTTTATGACTACACGTATCTCTTCTTTAGCTCCCATTTATTAGTGAGAATACGTGGCGTTTGTTTTTCTGTTCCTGAGATGTTTCACTTAGGAAATGGTCTCCAGTTCCATCCAAGTTGCTCCAAAAGACATTATTGTATTCCTTTCTGTGGCTAAGTAGTATTCTATGCTGTATGTATGTATGTGTGCACACACACATACATATTCCATATTTTCTTTATTCACTCATTGTTTGATGGGCAATTGGGTTGATTCCATATCTTTGTGACTATGCTGTGGTAAACATTTGGATGCAGGTATCATTTTTATAAAGTAATTTCTCTTTTGGGGGTAGATACCCTGGGATTGCTGGATTGAATGGTAGGTCTACTTCAAAGATCAGGTTACAAAGAAATGGCATATTCCCCTTACTTACTGTAATGAGAGCCAGCTGCCATGGCATGAGCTGTCCTACAGAGCTATGTAGGGCAAAGAAGTGACGAAGGACCGACATAAGAGGTAGCAAGTAAATCAGCCTAGGTCCAACAGCCTCACAAAGAACTGAATCCTGCCAACAACCATGTGAGTGAGACTGGACGCAGACCCTCCCCCAGGGGAGCCTTCAGTGTAGCCAACACTTGAATTGCAACACTCTCTTGGGGGAGACCTGGACATAGAGGATCCTGCTAAGCCACAGCCTGACCAAGGAAACGGTGAGATAACAAATTGTTTTAAGCTGCTACATTTGAGGGGAATTTGATACACAGCAAGGGATAACTAATACACTCCCATTTTGTCAAAAAAAAAGAGTTATATTATGTAAGTGTATGTGTACAGGGTGTTGAGAACACCAAGAGATATCTAGAAAGAAAACCCTCAAATGCTAATGAAGGTTTTTTCCCTGGGGAATGAAATTCAGAGAGGGAAAATGATAATTTTTACTTCCATACTGTTTGAATTTATTCCAGCAGGCCCTAATTACTTGCAGAGTAGGCATATCTATTTTCTCGAAATTTTTCTGCACAACTAATTAACTTATATATCATGTTCTTGACTCAGCAATGGTGAAGCACTGCTCTGAGCTGTTTAGCTAAGGGTAGTGGTAGGTCTTCACAATTCATTCACATACCTCCCCTCTTACAACAGATGGCATGTTCTTCCTGAGACAGAGACACCCCACCACCACCACCAATGAAACACAGCAAAACTAATTGATCCTTCAAGGAGCTAAACCCTTGGTTTTGTCAGATTAAGGAGTAAACTTTTGTAAAAAGCAGATTGTAACTACCATGATCACCAACTCTAGTAACCCCAAGCCTCAAATGATCAGAATAACTTCTTCCATATTCTGAACAACTTCAATCATCCCATGGCAGGAAATGCATCACCAGAGCAAAGAAACTCTAGGATCACATAACACTCCTTTCTTTCCTTCAGCAGTGATACGTTTTCATGAACAAATGGGGACAAGAAATACTATTTGTCTTGAATGGGACCACTGTTTGCAACTGCTATTGCTACTGCCTGAATACCCACTGGGTATCCCACTATATAGACCACAGTAACTGCACAGTCCACTGTATACTCACTGGGTATCCCACTATACAGACCACAGTAACTGCACAGTCCACTGTATACCCACTGGGTATCCCACTATACAGACCACAGTAACTGCACAGTC
>NW_003852442.1:12803389-12829195 GCF_000181295.1 Otolemur garnettii
AGCTCACTGTATAAACCTCTGTATAGCTTACTGCCCTGGTCCACTAGTGCACACAGTCCACTGTGCAGCCCACTGTGTAGACCAGGGTATGGTCCACTACATAGCTCACTGTATAAACCTCTGTATAGCTTACTGCCCTGGTCCACTAGTGCACACAGTCCACTGTGCAGCCCACTGTGTAGACCAGGGTATGGCCCACTACATAGCTCACTGTATAAACCCACTTTATAGCTTACTGCATAGTCCACTGTGTAGACCGCTGTATAGACCAGGGTAGCACCCACTGCATAGCTCACTGTATAGACCACTATATAGCTTACCACACAGTCCACTGTGTAGACCGCTGTATGGCCCACTGCATAGCTCACCACACAGACCATTGTATAGCTTACCACATAGTCCCCTGCACAGCCCACTGTGTAGACCTCTGTATGGCCCACTGCATAGCTCACCGCACAGACCATTGTATAGCTTACCGCATAGTCCCCTGCGCAGCCCACTGTGTAGACCGCTGTATGGCCCACCACGTAGCTCACTGCACAGACCATTGTATAGCTTACCACATAGTCCCCTGTGCAGTCCACTGTGTAGACCGCTGTATGGCCCACTGCGTAGCTTACCGCACAGACCATTGTATAGCTTACCACATAGTCCCCTGTGCAGTCCACTGTGTAGACCGCCGTATGGCCCATTGCGTAGCTCACCGCACAGACCATTGTATAGCTTACCGCATAGTCCCCTGCACAGCCCACTGTGTAGACCGCTGTATGGCCCACCGCATAGCTCGCCATATAGACCATGGTACAGCCCACTCTGTAGCTCACTGCATGCCCACCACACACCTCTGGCACTGATCACCCTGCTTCCACACTTGCTTGCCTATAAGTCATCCCTCACACAGACGCCAGCATGATCTATTTTATTCTTTTTACACTTCTTTGGAAATAATTTTAGAGTTACAGAAAAGCTGCAATAATACAAGAATAAAACAGGCTCGGCACCCATAGCACAGTGGTTATGGGGCCGGCCACATACACTGAGTCTGGCGGGTTCGAACTTGGCCCAGGCCTGCTAAACAACAATGACAACTGCAACAACAACAACAAAAAGCTGGGCATTGTGGCAGGCACCTGTAGTCCCAGATACTTGGGAGGCTGAGGCAAGAGAATCGCTTAAGCCCAAGAGTTTGAGGTTGCTGTGAGCTGTGACGCCACAGTCCTCTACTGAGGGTGACATAGTGCAACTCTGTCTCAAAAAAAAAAAGAAAAAAGAATAAAAGAATAAAACAAAGAATCCCTGTGTACCTTTCTCCCAAATTGCCCAGACTAAGTTACACTTACCATGACTCTACACATAAACACACACACAGATTTTTTTCTGAAGTATTGAGGCATCACAACCTTTTTTTACCCATGAGTACTTCTAGGTATGTTACCTAAAAACAAGGACTTTCTCTTAATAAACACAGTACCATTATCAAAATCAAAAACTTAATGTTAGGTCCAGCACAGTGGCTCACACCTGTAATCCTAGCACTCTGGGAGGCTGAGGCAGGTGGGTTGCCTGAGTTCACAGGTTCCAGACAGTCTGAGCCAGAGAAAGACTCTGTTTCTAAAAACAGCCAGGCATTGTGGCAGGGGCCTATAGTCCCATCCACTTAGGAAGCTGAAGCAAGAGGATCACTTGAGCCCAAAGGTTTGAGGTTGCTATGAGCTGAGACACCACTATGGCACTCTACCCAGGGTAGCAGAGTGAGACTCTGTCTCAAAAATTTTTTAAAAAGAAAGAAATTAACACTGATACAATTTTATTATCTACAGATCTTACTCAAATTTCACCAGCCATGCTAATAACAAAGTGATCTTTTAATGAGTCAATTAAACCATGTCACTCTCTTATTTAAAATGTTCCAATAGCTGCCTGTTATACACAGGTCATTATGAAAGTTTTGAGATATGTAAAAATCAAGAAACATAAAACCCATACAAAGAGAAACAAGTGAAGCCCTCCCAGAAACACCCATAAGCTGAGCAAGTGGAAACTTGCACGGATGAATCGGAAAAGATGCTGTCACTTGTGGTTCTTAGAAGTGAAATAACAGACCATAGAGACTCAGGAACTCTAATAATACCCAGATTCCTTGCTTTGGCTGACAAGACCTGCCTACTTCTCCACCCTCATCTCCCACCATCCTCCCTCTTCCTCACTTTGATCACGCACCATGGGTCTTCTCTCTATTCCTCCAGCATGTCAGCTCATTTTCTACCCCAGGGCCTTTGCATCTACCATTGCCTCTATTGAGAATGATCTTTACTGCAAATCTCCAGTGGTGGAGCCCTTCTCCTTGACTTCATGTTATATTACTTTCTCCTTGCATGATTTTTAGGCAGGCAGATGGAAATATGTCATTCTACGTTGTTCTGTGTTCCTACAAGAACACTGAAAGATTGGATTTGCCACACTTTCGTGAATATTTTATTGTATTCAAATCATTTATGAATTGTTAATCAGTATATGGTACCTATGAAATATTCAGATTAAATCAAAACCTTCTTCTTAAACCTCTCTAAATAAACAGCAATGCATACTGCTGTATTGCTGTTTTTAAATATTTACCACAAGTTGGTACCATTAAGTTGTAATTTTTTTTCTATCTCTAACATACTAACAGTATAAAAGAATAGGCATTATAACCCAAACGCAAGCTTACCCACAAGTAATTCAACAGTGAAGGTTTTCTGATTACAAGGTGTGATTCTAAGGACATAGATCAAATACTTTAATAATCCTGGGTAATCAAGGTAAGCGTGCATAACACAGCTGTAGAATGAGATGTGCTTTAAACACTGTTCAGAACCACGGTAGCCACCTAGAGTCGTGATGACAGCGCCATAAGAACTCCAAAATCATGTCAACTCTAAAAATGAAATGACAAGAAGTGGAAAATGATTATTGCTATTATTTGGAGCTTTATGTCATTTCTCTGTAGTACCATCCTCTGTTGCCCTAACGCCAGGTAGCAATCTCGCTCTCTTTCCCACACTCAGTGACAAGGATTACATGCTTAAATAAAATGTCAACATCCCACATTATGCAGGGTAACGGGAATCCATCATCTAAATATCATTACAATCAAGGACTGTCATGTTCAAATTCTCCTTCACTATTCATAGCAGGGGAAAAAACAAACCATCTCTAAGACCGTGCCTGAATTTTTCAGCTACATCCTACTTGATTTCAAGGTGACAGAGTATGTCCCTAAGGGCTGTTACCACCCTGGATAATTATAAAGCTAGAGAAAGGCTGCAAGAGGGAACAAAAGAAGGTTAACACCTCTGCCCACGGCGCAGCTCAACCCAACCAGGGCCACTGGGCCACTCGGAACTAAGAAAGCTTTACCATGGGAAAGAAAATGGAAATGAAGTAGAAGCAAGGAAAACTTCCTCAACAATTAAAAACACAGAGCTGGCTTTGTCTTTCTGAAAAGCTTACAGATATTTGTGGCTAAGAATAGAGGGTTTTGAATACTCTCAAGGTCACAACTGCAAATGGTGAGTCTGGCGACAGCAAAAGGTACAAAGAAGAAAGGGATGAAAGTAAACCAAAAAATGGTTGAAAGGCAACTCCCAGGGCACCAGGGACAGGATTTCACACTTGGCATCCGCACAACATGCCCAAGGAATGGAGAAACCTATTACTAGAGCTCTGGGACTAGGTGGTTGTTACTTGCAGAAAATCTTGGCTAGTGGAATTTAAACTAGTCCTTTTCAGTTCAGTTCAACTCAGTAAACACATTCTAATCCAGTGACTTCTGAATCCTAACCCACTGGGATATGAGAAAAAGATGTCCGAACTTTTTGTATTTTTTAACTCACTCTTTTAAAATGTCTATCTTGTGTAGATTTTAAAAAGTAGATACTTTACTTCTTATAGAGCAATATAAAGATGGTTAAATATATGAACAAGCAAAGAGTGAAAGTAAGTGATCAAAAACATTTATTGCTAAGTGGTATGTGATCAAGAAATTACATAGATTCTGATTCAGTAGCTCTAAGGTGGGGCCCTGTGTTTTTAAGCACTATCCAGATGGATATGTCTTATCTATATTGATTCACTTTAATGCCTACAACAGTTCTACTAATAGGTTGTAGGATATACTATGGGCATTTCATACAACCTGTCTGTACAAGGGGGCAGGTATTATAACTGTCCCCACTGTACAGATGAGAAAACTAAGGCACAGAAAAGTTAGGTAATTCCCCAAGTGTTCATGGCTGATATATGGGACACCAGTACCAGTGTTCTTAAGCACCACACAACAAAATCTTGAGAAGTCTGATTAACCCGAGAAAAAGTTAAGCAGATTAGAGAAGAGAAGTGTGGGTGTATTCATCAGTCTGGATAGCCCCCCTAACAAAGGGCAGACTCACTCATGAGGGCCAAGGTAGACAAAAAAAAAAAACTCCCTCGCGTATGTCAGCCACATTTGTTTGGCTTCATGAGATGAGATTATCCTAGGAAGACAAAGATAGGAAACAAGACACAAAGATTGCTTCAATAAAATATCACCCGACCTGAGCAGCTCACTGTCATTTTTTTTTTCATAGAAGCGTTTCACCATATGGAACTAATTATCGCCATCTGCGGCTCCGTACTCCTATTTCCTCTCTAGCAGCTCATTCTTCAAAAACTCAGTAGCTTCCTCTCTTTACATTTGTAAATGCTATTGACTATGGATAAAATCCATGTTTACGTTCTATTCAAAACCCCATAGGAAAGCTTGTTTTAATCACCCACAGATGTTTCATTCAGTTCTGCTTAGCTTGGCACAGAACTTCAGAAGGAAATAAAAGAAAAATCTTTATTTTATATTTCAATTGTAGATTGTTACAGACTAAATAAAATGCCAAATTGTTATTGGAAACAACACAGCCACTGTAATAACGATAGTCGACATCTCATTTTTACAATTATAATTTTTTCTGGCATTTGTTTAACGCAAGATGGTTTCCATATTTTACAAAGGGCTTTTCTTTACCCGCTTCTCTGAATGAACCTTCAAGGAAGCCATGGAGCGTTGTAATTTATTTTTAATATATCCTTAAATATTTGAGAGAAATAGAAATTATTTCACAATGTACAGTGATTAGGCTTTAAAATAATTTCTACCTTCTGGTGCCTTGTTTTCATAGGTATTATCTTTTTTGAATTCCTATAAACTAACCCCCAAGACATTCATACACATCTAATACTCTTTGGGTCAGTTTTCTTTACTTTTTATTTATTAACTAAAAAATATTAACAACATACAAACATTCACTGTGAATTATACTTACACCTCACATTTATTAAATATAAGGGAGAGAGGCAGCTTTTCTGGTAGGAAGAGCATTTCTATAAATTTCTAGTAGATTCTCTATTTCTCCCCAAAAACTATGACATGAAAGCTCATTATCCCATTTCTTTATAATCCCACCTCCTTCCAATCAACCCAAAGTTCACCTGATTCACTGAAATCCAGGAATTTTTAATGAGGTTCTTTCTAAGTTCTTTTCATTCCACTAATGCAAAGAATCAAACTATACTCCACAAACCCTAAGTTCAACATTTATCAAACATTAACTTCTTCCTAAATCTAGCCAATCTCATTGCTCCTGCAAAAGGATTTCATTTATGGGTTAACAGACTGTGGTATGTGTATACCATGGAGTACTGTTTAGCCATAAAAAAGGATAGAGACTTTATATCTCTTATTGTTTTGTTTGTTTGTTTGTTTTGAGACAGAATCTCATTATG
Organism: Otolemur garnettii; assembly: GCF_000181295.1. Classification (NCBI taxonomy): domain Eukaryota; kingdom Metazoa; phylum Chordata; class Mammalia; order Primates; family Galagidae; genus Otolemur; species Otolemur garnettii. The sequence continues at coordinate 12,809,186 of NW_003852442.1, forward strand.
TCATCCTTGGTAGAGTGCTGTGGTATCTTAGCTCACAGCAACCTCCTGGGCTCAAGTGATCCTCCTGGCCTTAGCCTCCTGAGTAGCTGGGACTACAGGTGCCCACCACAACACCTGGCGATTTTTAAAGATGGTGTTTTGCTCTTGCTCAGGCTGTTCTCAAACTCCTGACCTCCAGCAATCTACCTGTCTCTGCCTCCCAGAATGTTAAGATTACAGGCACGAGCCACCGCACTGAGCCTGAGACTCTACACCTTTTGTATTAACCCGGATGGAGTTGAAACACATTCTTCCTAGCAAAGTATCACAAGAATGGAAAAGCAAGTATCCAATGTATTCAATACTAATATGAAGCCAATATATAAACAACTACCTGCCCACATGAAAGAAAAATGCAAGTATATTCTGGTGAGGGGGGAACCAGGAAAGGGAAGAGAAGAGGAGGGAGGGTGATTGGTAAGTTCTCACCTAAAGTGCCCCACGTAAGGATCACCCCCTGGGTGAAGGGCTCAACTACAACTTAAACTTCCTTAGAAATGAAAACAATGTAACCTAAACATTTGTACCTTCATATCAATTTGAATTTTTTTTAAAAAAAAAAGGTTTCATTTAAATTATATTTACATGGCAGAGCTAATTATAAATTTTCTTCTCATTCCAGTGTGTTAAAATATCATGGATATTAACTCTGATTATTTTGGTTTTGATTCAGTACACATGGTTCACATTGACGAAAAAAAATCTTGTCAAATAAAGATGACTCCCAGAAGGAGCCCATCTGGCTGGACAAGAGGCCCGGTCATGGCTCCTTGTAATGGTTTCAATACACGTGTCAAGGCTCTGGTTTAAACGTGTTTGTTCTGCTCGATCGTAAGTTTATCTTGCTGTCCTTCTCCATGTGTCTTTTCAGAATACCTGGGAGATACTCAAAGAACTTTTGTCATCCTGGCTGGAAGCAACCATATATGAGAGGGAATGACCGAGACTGTGTCTGAGAGAAGCTACGAAATCAAAGGTTTTGCAGGACTGCAAACTAATACAGCCTCTTTAGAAAGAAGTATGGAGAATCCTCTAAGAACTCAAAATGATCTTCCATTTGATCCTGTAATCCCACTACCAGGCATCCACCAAGAAGAAAAAAAATGATTTTATCATAAAGGACATTTACACTAGATGGCTGTACGCAGCTAAATTTACAATTGCCAAGATGTGGAAACAAGTCAATCAACCCATGAATGGATTAACAAACTGGGAGGTACGTGTACCACGGAATCCTATTCAGCTATAAAAAGATGGAGCCTTTACATCTTTGGTATTAACCTGAACAGAGTTGGAGAACATTGTCTTTAGTAAAGTATCACAGGAACAGAAAAGAAAGTACTAATAGGAAGCCAGTAGATGCCCACACAAGAGAAAGACTCGACTTAATTCAAGCTGGGGGAAGGCAGGTGGGAGAGAGGGGAGGAGGGAGAGGGACTGGTGTGCTCTCATCTAATAGGCACAATGGAAGAGTATGCACACCTCCTGGGTGCCGGACACACCTACAACAGGGTCCTTACCTAACAAACACAAACAACGTAATATTGTTTGTACCCTAATATTAATCTGAAATTTTAAAAGTCAAATGTTTTAAGGCAATGTAGGGAAGAAAACAGTTTTCTTCACACAGCCATGTTTTTCTGCATATGTGACCATTCTTCAGAGAACAGCTCTGAAATTCTATGCTGATATTCAGAAAGAACATGACTTTCGAATGGATCAACAAACTGTGGTATATGGACACCACGGAATACTATGCAGCCATAAAGAAAGATGGAGACTCTACGTCCTTCATGTTCACATGGATGGAGCTGGAAAATGTTCTTCTGACCAAAGTATTACAAGAATGGAAGAAAAAGTATCCAATGTACACATCCCTATTATGAAATTAATTTATACCTTTTATATGAAAGCTATAACCTAATAACAGCCTAAGAATACAGGGAGGGGGGAAGGAGAGGGGAAGGGGGAAAGTGTGGAGGGAGGGGAATTGGAGGGATCACTTCTGTTGTTTATCTTACAATGGTACAAGTGAATCTTTCTATGAGTAGAATATGAACGTTTTAACACAATAACTACGAAAATGACATGAAGGCTATGTTAACCAGTTTGATGGAAGTGTTTCGGATTGTGTGTGAAAAAACCACATTGTACCCCAGAAGTGCATTAATGTACATAGTTACCATTCAATTAAAAAAAAAAAGAACATGACTTTCCCCCAGATTATCTGACCTACTAGTTATGTACATTTAGAATTCAACCTCAAAGACAATTAACAAATCCATTAAAGCCCTCTGTGTACTTTTTGATGTCAAGGTCGTGCATATATTTTGTGTAACTAAGAATGTCTGCCTTTAATTAATTGAAGCTAATAGTGACTATGGATAACATGTTTTTTAAAGTTATTATTTTACAAGTCTTTAGTTCCAAAAAACCAAGGAAAATTTAGTCATCCAGTAATATCTAGGCACTGTCATCAAGACAAGTGGATGGCTATGAGTCAAAGATAATAAATTACAATGAATCCCAAACAATACAAAAAGATTGAACCTACAAAATAGACAGAAAAAAAAATACAACAAATTATAATTTACCCCACCATAAGAATAAACAAAATTCTAATTTATAAAGTAGCTAAAGTGCTCTTTATTCTATAGCCTTCTGCCATCATTCCCATGGTACTGACACTAAAGTCTTGTCCTCCAGACACAGGTGTCCCCTTCACAGAAAAAGGAGAACTACAGGACCAAACACTCACAACTTCTCCATGCATACATAAATGTTGGATGACACTTTTATGAACATCAAATACAGGCAGCTAGCTGCTGTGAAAATAATAGAGGGAATAAAAACAGAGTGGTCAACTTTCTAAGGAGATTACGATTAAAATGAAAAACAGAGGCAAACATAAAAATACCATAACTATATAGGAATAAAGACATTTTATTTTACACCATAGCTGAAAGTTAGCATAATTTAGTTCCTTTTAAAAATCCAAATATAAGGTTTTAAACATCTCAAATGCTGGCATGGAGAATTCCTGATGGAGGGATCAGTCTAGGTAATGTCAAGAGAGTGTCACAAAAAAAAAAAAAATTCAGGTGGTTATTAGTTTTTAATCTGTAAAACCACCTGCGCAATGCTGCATTTCCTCAGATTTGATATTTCATCAATGTTAAGACATACTATTATTTATCAAGAAAAAGAAAAACTATGCCATGCAACTATGATGGACAAGTATAAAACACATTCCAATGTCAGAGATGTTAAAATGTGAGGGGTGGCATCTTAGATTTGAAGAAATACAGTGAAATCCTTTCTATACCTATATTCACAAAGAAACAAAACTAGTTCTGGAACACAATAGGATACCTGCTTCCTAAGAATATCAAATGTATATAATAAATTCTTTAAAGAAGATAAAAGAAAGAGACATCTCACAGGTAACATGGAAAATCATCTATGTAAGTTCAGAAATCTGTTTGCATTTCCCAATACATTTCTTTACTACAGCCTTACATATGTTTTTATTTTAATTTGTTTCTTTTCACAGATTATTTAAGTAAACAGTGTTTATAATTAAAAAAGAGAAACTTCAGAACATATCCAAAAATCGGATTCTGATAAAGGTCTGACCTAGTTCAGATCTGCAATAGTGTTTACAAAAATAAAACAAAAACAAAATCTGTCCTCCTTTTCTCTTGTCTTGTTCCTTAATTCCAGATAGCCACTTCACGTGCACATGGGTGCGGGGGCTGTTATAGTTGCTGCCAGAACCTCCTTGAACCCCTACAACGTTCACTTAGCTTCTAGAGCTTTTGCTCAATTCACAATGGGAGACGATGAGTTGTAATCATTTGATTCCTCTAGAGGAGGGAGGGAGGAAGTGGCCTCGGGGGTGGTTAGAATAAGACACTGGGACTCAAGATTCAGAAATTTCTTCTGGGAAGTTAAAGGTTAACATTTAATATTGTTTCAACTATTTCAACTATCTTACAGACACAAAAGAGAAAAGACTGCTGATGTTTCTCCTCCAACTTTTTTTAGTGCTTTCTGGTTGATTCCCATGATTTTGTTTTCATGTATACCTACTGACTAAAACACTTGGGATGATGATGTTGTAAAAACTCCAGCGACAACAAACAAGTCAGATGATCTAAAAAATCATAACTTTCTCGATCCCATCAGAGAGCTGAAGTCATGACGCAACCACATGACCTGAATTCTAAGGAGGGACAAGCCTTTCCAGAGAAACACTGGGTCTAGCTTGTGGCAGAGCAAAGGAGAAAGAGGTGATCACCATGTAAGCAGATAAGAAAAGGATGAGCAGGAATGTTAATGACTTCTGACAGGGCAAGTGTGGGCTGGTGCCCTGGTGAGACTAGCTAGGAGCTCCAGGCACAAGGGACATTTCCATTCGTGAACTCAGCTTCATGAGAATCCACTGGGTACTTGGGAGAAGGTTGGGGGTCAGGGCAGGAAATCTGAGAGAGCCCCCCTCAAGGGCACATCTGCTACTGATGGGGGCAGGCCCTTCCATGGACTTTTTGCTCTTATGAAGTATGTGTTTTGTCTCCTTAAAATTTTGTCTCTCTGATTTGACTGTAGGTGTTAAGGAAAAAAGTTGCCCTTACCTTTACATTAATTTTACCTTTCTCCTTGCATAGCGTTGAACAAAGCCTGGGTATTCACTCAATAAGCATGATCTGACTTGGGAGCAGACAGACTTTTTGCATGATTTTTTTGTGTGTGTGCATAGTATCAGTGACTTCTTTTTAAACAGGACATACATAGTCTTAAAATATGCAAACATTTTTAAATTAACTACACGAAATTTTTAAATCTTACCCTGTCTACCTTTTATTTTTCAGAAATGAGACATAAACGTGTGGATCTGGCTCTCCATTTAGCAGAATGAGATCATGGGTCCTCCTCGCTTGGATACCTCCTTTGCCCACCACTTACATCCTGAATTTTAGATCCTGTGTAGCACATTCATCAACGTGTCATCTTGGTCCATGCACATTTTCCGCATGTGCTTTCCCTTTTCCTCCATAAGCAGATGACTAACTCTTCACAATAAGGTCTGTGATGTCTATGTTTTATATCCCATCCACAACAGTTGCAGAATAAAATATGTGGTTACTAATGTCAATATGATGAGACTATCTGGAGATATCCAGCTCTGCTCTGCTAAGTTGAGGTCTCAGGCCCAAGAAGAGTGAACAGACAGAGAAGGGCACAGGTCTTCATCCTGGTTTCCAGTCATACTCTCAGCTGCTTGTTCCCTGTTGGCCTCAACATCACCTTTCTGGCCTCACATGTGGTTCCCTGCTGTATTTTTCTTTCTGGTTCCCCAACAATCACTTTATTCCCCCACTTTATGGCCTGTTCTCTTCTCTCTGTGAGCATTATGTTTGTTCAGACATGTTTTCTGGAACCTTCTTTAGTGACCTCAGGACCCCTTCAGTTCTAATACCAGCCCCAGGAACCTGGCTCTGGACAAAGAATAATCTTAAAGGGCTTAAAAACAAACAAATCTCTATACCTAGAATGCTGATGTATAAAGGTGATATGATTGGGTATGGAAGCTATTTTTTTATGAGGATCCTATTTAAGGGAAATACAGCAAATTTTCATACAATAAATACCCATGAAATCAAAGAATATAATTCCAAAATTATTAGCTTCACAGAATGTTTAAATACATTGAATGTTTAGCCTGCCAACTTCCCATACAAGTAATTATTTCACAAAACCAATACTGTTCTAAAGACTAGGATTTGCCTATGTGTTCTTGAAAATATGTTGTTCCTAAGAGAAGTCTAAGGATCTGAGCTTAAAAGACAAGAAACACAGAAGTGTCCACTCAATTTCTTTGGCATTGCAGTTTACTCTCATCATTCTTGGTAGTTAGGTTCTATAAATCACTGAAAATACTAAATTGACAAATATAGAACCATTGCTCCTAGGGGAAATACAGAGTTGCGTTCCTTTGAGCCTTTGGTCACATTTTCATGAATCGGTCAATGCGTAACTTTATCCTACCTATTTCTCTTTAAAGACCCTTTATTTAATACATTGTTGATTCATTAACATTGAACTTAGAGCTTACAGCACTATAACTCATACCTAAACTAACCTTAGCCTAACGCACATATTTCTTCTGCAAGGCATGTCACCAACCATCTTGTTCTTAACACCGGACAGCATTTCAACACTGTGATTGAAAGGCATTTTAAATAGCAAAATCACTAACAAAAAAAAGCACAAACATGTGACAAATGTGGCATCAAATAAATGCCAAATTAAAAAATATTTCTTTGTGAGAGCTGAAACAAGAAGGAGCACATTGCCTTGTTCACCCTCAGCTGGGAACGTTCGTGTCAGATGACAGACTTTTCACCACTCTGCATGTGTCCACCAAAGACTGGGAAAGTACTGATTTTAGGGTGCTAAAGAAATTTTTGCAAATAGAAAAATTTACAAATACAGTATCCGCAATAATAAAGATTGATTGTATCTCCATCCAAAAGTCCTCAAGAGCTCAGTTTGATGCAGGCCTTGAACCTCATCTCTCCTGTGTCAGTTTTGCAGCCATTGATCTCGTCATTTCTCCATCACCCTCACCTCTCCGGGTTGATCTTCATCTTTCCTAATCATTGGTTGGTTCCAGGGTCACAGAAATGAAGCTGAATCAGGCACCTCCTGTCTTATCCTGCTACTGACAGTTACTTCCACACACCTTGTGGTTACAGCTGTTTTAACAACATTCATACGAAACCTAAATTCATAGCCCGTTATCACTTCCTTCCTGAAACTACTAGTATTTTCAGAATCTATAACCTATCACTGAAAAAGCTGAATGGATAGGTCTGGGAAGTTAGGATGATTATCTGGCTCATCTGATTCTAAATTACTTAGGTCATTTAAAGTTTTTTGTTAAGTTTAGGAAATCTTCAGCCATGACGTCAACTCTGCTTCCCCCCCTTAAGAGAAACTTGGTCAGATACAACCCACTCCTTATTCACCATGGAGAAGTGTAAGGGCTGCTTCTTTGCTTAAGGCATCCTGAAGTCACCCACTTAAAAAAAAAACTGATCATTCACAGATAAGCTCATTTATTTTACTGACAGGTTAATTTCATTTCCTCTGCAACTGAGAGAAGAGGAGATCAAGGAAACTAAAGCTCTAAAGTCTAGACACGTTAAACAGAAGGGTGCTGTAAATTTCTTAGGAGACCAAAAGATAGGCTGTCTCTGGTAGACTATTAACATACCGAAGGTTTGTAAGGAATCTCAGTGGGCTGTAAGGCCCCTAAATTGAGGGCACCATCAGAGTGGGAGCTGGGGCTGATTTTGTTCACCATGTGAACCCAGCCAGCATTTCTGCACTTTCCCTGGCACAGTGTAGACACCGAAAAATATATTTCTCACCAAAAAAATGACATACAAAATACTGAGAATGAATCTCAAAGATATGTTGAATGAAAGAATCCTTATACAAACTACACACATTGGATGATTCGATTTATATAGAGATCTAGAATAGGCAAATCTAATCTACAGAGGAAATCCCAGGAGTGGTTCTCTGGATGGAGGTGGGGAAGGGGCATAGGATGGGAGATTGCCTGGGATGGGAATCCTCCGGGATCATAAAAATGTTCAATATTTTGAAAGGAATTTTACTTACACAGGTGCCTACATGTGTCAAATTCATAGAATGGTATACATAAGTTTGTACATTTCATCATAGGTAAACTTTATCTCAATATATACATGATAAAACAAGTATAGTAAAATATTAATAAGAAAATCAAGGTGGTGGGTATAGGCGTGTTCCCAGTAAAATTCTTTCAACTTCTTTGTGTATTTGAAAATGTTCCTAATAAAATGTCGGGGGGCATGGGAATTGCACGTTCTAAAAATACTCTAAAAATATATTTAATGAAGTTGACTCTTTCCCCAATTGTCCACCTGACGCCTGCATTCCCTTCATAATGTCCTCATCAGGTGGCCATGTAGATTCAGTGATTTCCAGTGCTGGTTCATGAACCAGCTGCATCAGAATAAACACACAACCTGATAAAAATACAGATTTGAAACCCCATCCAGACCTACTAAGTCAGAACCACAGGGGTATTTTTAAACAAGCCTCTCACCCAGGTTTTTCTGATGTGTATCAGATTTGGGAGTGACAGATCGATACAATCACTCCTCTTCTGGGCTGGCCCATTTCATTCTTGGAAAGTGTTCTTTGAGTACTCTTTCCCTTCTGTGAATTAGATGAGCCTCCCGGGGTTCTTCCACTCATTTATTCTTATTTCTTCATTATTTCCCAACACCAAGAGGTCAAAGTGCCTTCAGCTTCTGCGAAATCATGATGTGACTTTCCGGTACCCTCACCATCCTTTCTGAAGGTGGTCATAAAGCAAACTTCAGACATTTCCTTCTTCTGTAAATGAGTTTGTCTGATGCTTTTCTGAAAGTAAGTCTTGAGAGAAATAGACACCAAACAACATAGAAAGAAGAGTCTGGAACTAAATGGAAAGCAACCTTTGCCTAACACCAGCCTCACTTAAAAAAAATGTAATATGTTTCTCTATTCGACTGAATAAAAGATTTCAAGTGATCTGGAAACCACAGTCTCTACAATTTACCATTTAGACATGTTTGGCTGAAATTTAAAATTAATCCCTTCAGCTGCCATATTCCATGAGCTAAAACAATATTTGTATAATATCTCAGTGTAAAATAATGTCATCTTGAGGTCTGTTTAATTTTGCTTTTTTGAATAATATGTTCAAACATTCCTGCTAAATGCACAACTTTAAACAAGCTGGACTGAAAGATTTTTTAATAAGATTTGGGAGATGAAATCACCAAGTTACCAGTTTTTTTCAATAGCCCACTTCTCAATTTTATAATTTTTAAATGGAGCATCATTGTATTCTGTTATGAATCAGATGGGCAGTTTAACTATTTGGGTGCCATCCGTCTAACCTTCATAAATGTTGGTATTCCTGGATGTGACACATTTTTTCATGAGTATAATGTTATTAATGTAACCATAATGTTTCTTAACTGCTAATTTTGAAATTGGAGTTTTATAAATTTCTAGCATATTTAGCTATTGGTAGTTTGATCATGAAATTACCACTTTTGTTAGCCAAAATAATTCAATCTAATACTGCCTCAATTTGAATTTTAAAAGATAAAGCAAAAGCGCTATCAGTTACCAATTTTATTTCTTCCGCCTGTGGCTGAAATAATTTTCAAATACATTCCTCTCTGCCAAGAACTAAAGTATGATTTTCTGCTCTAACATTATACTTTTAAAAACTTGCCTCCCATCCTGACTTTACATGCAAAGTTAAGATGACATTCAAAGTTAAGATGGAGATAAAGGTGTTCTCTATTCTTCCAACTATTCTTTAAATTCTACTTCAAGCAGCTTTTGGAATCTTTATTTAGAAAATACTTTTCTAAAATTTGTAAATTTATAGTTTTATCACAGCCTGGCATAACCCCTGAGAAAGCCAGAAAAATTCAGTACCTACAAAGATGAGGGATCAATAGTATAACAAGAATTTTAAGTAAAATCTTCCCCAAAAGATATTTACTTTTTGAATCACACATAGATATCATGAAGATATATAATCTTCACAGATAAATATATCTATGTTATATTTCTTTTCTCCATGTGATAAACAAGAAATCCTGTCTAACATAGAAATGATAAATGCTCGTGATAATGGATCTCCTAAATATCCTCACTCGATCATTACACATTCTATGCATGTAACAGAATACCACATGTACTCCATAAACATGTACAAATATTACACATTAATAAAAAAACTTTTAAAAGAAATACAGTCTAGAAAAACTTACTATGAAATACTGTATTATTTTAAAGAATGCTCAAGTCTTGTATTTTCTGACTTGGATTACATGTGCATTTTGCATCTTTTAGTACCTAATTCCTTCCCTGAAGTCACCATGTAAAATATTTTTCTCCTTCTGTGTTCCCTGATATTGCCATTCCTTTGGTCCTAACGTTGCCTTACCTTATTAATTAATTTTGATGGGTACATATATATCATCTGCTACAGAAATATTTTTTAAGAAGAGAGAATATGTCTTAAGTATCTTTGTTTCTCTCTCAGGGTCTTGTAAGTTGGAAACATTCTTGCATGCCAGATACATCTTTTTGATTTAAATCAATTGGGGTTTTTTTTCCTTGACTGATTTTATTACCCTAATTTGCACCTTCCCTAGTCCATCTCTACTGATATTTCCAAAGGGGCAATGGCCAAACAACATACAGTTGGTCTAGAAACAGAGATACAATAGTTTTGTTTCAAATTTATAACTCAGATGCTAAACAGATTCATGCACCTGTGTTCTCTGTACTGTTTCTAGAATGTAAATAGGTACTGCATTAAAAATTAATTAGGCATTAGCTCAAAATACCTAATGGCCTATTCAGATATTGCAAACCTCAACTCCAATAATACAAAAATATTTAATACTATTAATCATTCAGAACTATGCCAATTCTCTCGGAAAATATAAGCCTAGTAGATTCAAATTTTTTATTCTCTAACGGAATCTTTGAGATACCTCTCCAGAGACCACACAAAATATTCTGCCCTAATTTATGACTATTATTTTAAGTGGAGTATGAACAGATTTCTAAGCTAAAATCCAAGGCAGTTGTCCAGATAAATTTTAAACATCACAATAATCATCTAAGTCAGTGGTTCTCAACCTTCCTAATGTTGCAGCCCTTTAATACAGTTCCTATGGGTCACGACCCACAGGTTGAGAACTGCTGATCTAAGTAATTGAAATAGTCTAGTTATTGTCTAGATGCAGAAACAAGACCCTGGGATTCAATTCCTGGTTCTGTGACTATCTACTTTGGGTGGACTTGGATAAGTCACTGTAATCTCTACAAGTGTGCTCTCTTAAATCTAGAGTGAAGAAACTCCTGCTACCTGTTTACCTACTCAGAGAGAGAGACTTAAAAATCATATTAGAGCAGGTTTTCCAAACCTCAGCCAGACAATTTTCTGCTGAAAATCTGTGCATTGTAGGATACTGAACAGCAGGTCTGGCCTCTGTCCCCCAGATGCCAGCACACACACTCTCTCCCCAGATGCCAGTACACATACTCTCTCCCCAGTTCAGTTGTAACAAACTAAAATCTCTCCAGATATTACCCCACATCACACCCCACCCATCCCTCTGTTCCACTGAAGTGACTGAATTAAATGTTTCATATGACAGCCTTCATTAATACATCAAATATATTCTGATCACCTACTATGTACCAGACACAGTGGCCAAGTCAAAGCAGATGTGATCCACACCCTTAAACTGAGCATTCCAAGCAAATCAGTGTTTGCAAGGACAGGAGTTTAGGACCTGTGGGGGTAGATAGGGATAGAGGGAATGTAACATTTAGATATTAAAGAGTAGAAGCCGCAGGAATTGGTGATTCAATAGATGTGGGGGAACAAGTAAAGTAAGGAGAGAAAAACAGGTTTTACAAAGTCAACAATGTCGAATTATTATTTATTACCTAAGTCAAAAGAATTTTTCCACAAAAACAGGGACATTTCCCAAAAGAAAATCCATACCATATAAATGTTCACAAAATAAATATTGACTTTGCCATGACAGCTTTAATTTCAACCAGTGGGGGAACACACTTAGACAAAGTAGTCTATTTCTTCAATTCAAATAATTTGCACTCCTATCTCAGAATTATCAAGACTAACAGGAGTCAGTTAATTCTCATGCCAAGAGAATTATCAAGGTCCACAAAAATGGCAGTAAAGAAGTGGTACAGGGTGAAGGACAACACACCCCATTGTATGGCTTCTTTATTTCATTTGCTGAAAAATGAGTGATTTGAACATTGCCTACGAGTTTTGTTAGATATCAACTTTGAAAACCCAAATCAAATGAATTTGTACCAGCATCAAAAGAAAATAAAACCTAAACTGGGTGAGACAGAGACTTTCCCCCATGACATTGGAGATATGTAGCTTTTCCAAATATTATCTGCAGGGGAGGTCTTCACAGAGGTGACTATTAGCTCCCCCTCACTGTGGCTCAGCGAGGCAAACAACTATCCCATTATTTCAAGGCATTTTCTAGTTTGTGTGAAACCAGGAAAGTGCAGTTTTGAGACACAGAACATAGCATTCATTAGAAGAGAGCTAGTTAAAGGCTGCTAATGGGACCCTTTGGCTCCTGATCCTGCCAAGGTATTTGGGGGAGGTCCATGTGCCTACCCACATCAATTTTGGATGAAATTCTCACTGCAAATGCATGTTACCCAATACCCCAAAATATAGGAAAGCCTTCCTGGTTTTCAGAGTTTATAAACCCCCTGACAATGGAATTCTGTGTGGAAATATCAAAATTCAAGTAACAAAGACAATTTTTGAGAGGATCAAAAATAGAAACCATTATTGGTGTATAAAAACATTTTAGTTACTTAAGAACCCACATTTCTAAGAAAAGCAGCTTTATTAACTGACATTTGCTCAATAGGCAATTTTCCCCCATTTAATTTTCATAAATAGATCATTTTGAAATGTATTTCCCCTAACAAAGACTGTATGTTAACAACAAATGATATAACATCTTCAATTTTTAATTAATGTCAAGAGCTTTATTTTGCTTCCAAGCAACTTATGGAGACGTGTTATTAATATCATTTAATTTAAGGGGATAAGCATTTTTCTATTTTTAAAAAGGAGGTTCTGAAACTCAGGCCCTGTCAACATCATTTAAACATTCCTGTTCCATGCTTCAGTATAATAAATTGAATGAGCATTTTAATTGTGCCCATGTTTTGTGGTTCCTGGCAGTACAAAAAGATTCTCTGTAAGCACACGACTCCCCCTTGAAACACCCCACTGCGTGATTAATTACTAGTCTGGAAGATATAAATATGTCTCTCAATAAAGACAGTAGGAACTGCTGGAAGCTCTGGCCTTAAACGTCTTGGTGGGGCGCCTTAACTTAGCAGACATCCTCCTAATTCAAACAAGATCCTGGCTCCAGCCTTCATGGAAAGCTCCACCATGATACACTGTTCCTTTACTGAACAGTGTATTTATTTTAATTAGCATCATTTTGTACATGTATGAGAGTCAGAGGAAACCAGGCTTTTTAGGTATAAATATGTAGAATTCTTGAGCTGTTTCTCTGTTCCTTAAGTAAGAATGAACTGAGCATGGTAGAAAAATAACCTTGAATTGTTAAAAAAAAGAACCATCTTCATATGAAAGTATTTTAGGTTACTCATTCTGAGTTAAAGGCTTGGCCAAGAGAGCATAACTTTATAAATGAAGACATGAACCAGCACATCTATTTGGCTATGCCTAAGCTTCACATCTACTATCTCAGCTGAGAAGCCATCATGATTGCTAGTTGAGAGAAAAGGTTAGAGAAAGGACTTTTGGCCACCTCCCCTTACCTCTACATAATGAAAACAAGAATTGATGGAATTCCTAGGACTGTTGCTACAAAGTCAAAATAAGGGTAAGAGGACTTAGTCGAACTGTTAAACCAGAAATTACAAGCAAAGTCAACCAACTAGAAAATAAAGGTTAATATAAGATATCAAGACGGGAAGGTGGTTATTTTAAATTGGAGAATTCTCAAGTGTAACTTCTTAGTTTGATAGTTTGCATTAAAGATCATGGCACTTATTGTCACAACTGAATACCACATCCCCAACACCCTTTCATTATGTTTTAAAAAGAAAGGACAGGGAAAGACAGGATCATCATAGATCTCTCTGGACAGTTAAAAATTCAGACATCACATTCCTAACCATGCTATTCAAAACAGAATGAAAAGAAAGGTTTCCTAAAAATCCAATATATATTCTGTCATGGAAAAAAGTATTACTTGTAGTCAGACCTACTCTCCTACTATTCATATTTTTACCTGGCCTTTCAGTAGACTGCAAAAGTGGCCAAAATTTCCCACCCCTTAAATCTGGGCTGGTCTCATGGCTTGCTTTAAGCAATAAAAAATATTAAAATGGTATTATATCAAATTTAAGTCTCAAGAGCTCTTACAAGTTTCCATTTTCAAATTCTTGGAACTCTGTCCTCCCCATGGGAACAAACCTACACCAGCCTAATAGAGATTGAGAGCCCAAGTGGAGGAAGGCTCCAGTCATCCCAACTCTCCCAGTTATGGGCATCATAAAACCAGTCAGCCCACATAATCTATTAAAATAATTTGACTACATGTATAAGTACACAGCCTCAGACAAGATCAGCCAAGCTTGGCTCACAACAGAAGAACCACCCAGCTGAGCCCAGCCAAAATTGTCAACCTGCAAATTAAATGGGTATTTTTTTTTTTTAACTACTAAGTTTGGGGATGGTTTGTTATACAGAAATAGAAAACTAATACAGGTGATATAACCTCATAACTAACTCCTTTCTGGTCTTTAAGCCCTAGTGTAAGTTTCCCATTATGCTCATAGCCTTTGTCAGGTGCTAGAATATATATATCCCATTGACCTAGTGCCTTTGCCATTCCAATGCCACTTTTTTTCTGTAACAAAACTTAGCATTTAGCTAATTTATGTCCTATACTATTTTCTAAGATATATCTAAATATTCATATAAAAATGTCCTGGAGGGAGAGACCATGTTTCATATTAATTTTTTATTATCTAACACATTAAAACATAGTGAGTATTCAAATACTTGGTTTGATTTGAAAGTAGCTAAAGTTTGCAACAAGACCTTTAAACATCATGTACTAATTCTTTCTTTTTTTTAATTAAATCATAGCTGTGTACATTAATACTATCATGGGGTACAGTATACTGTTTCCATATACAATTTGAAATACTTGCATCCAACTGGTTAACATAGCCTTCTTTATAGCTTTCATAGGAAAGCTACTAATCCTTTCTTATATGTAACATGTAAATAATATTGGTCTGTTTCACAATGGGGGAAATTGAGCGAAACTTTCACATGCCTTTATGATATAATAAGTTTAATAATAAGAAAACAAAAAGCTGGATAAAATTTTAAAAGCATAAAGTTTAAATAAAATCTAGTATTGGTGGCCACATATGGAATTAGGTCCTCCGGCACACCATTGATAGGGCCATAAACTGTCACAGATTTTAGGAGGACAGTTGGGAGATATTCATCAAAATTTTAATTAGGCACAGACCTTTTAACTCAAAAATATTTACTGAAACCTTGTTTTTAGTATTTAAAAATTAGAAAGCTGAATATCCATCAATACTCTGACAGTAAATATTAATTCATCCATTTATAGAAAACCACACAAAAAAATTAAAACAAAATGTGACAAATTTGCACGTGCTGACTGAAAGATCAAGAAATATTAAGTTTAAAAGGTGGTTTACTAAAGAAGGTGTGTAGTACAATATCATTTTTTAAATAATAAGTATATAAACACATTTTGAAAATGGAGAATGTTATAATTAGTTAATGGGATGAGGTGGGGGGTGTTTAGAAGGGTGAAGGAAGACAATAACTTTTATGCTTATGTACTATTTGAATCTTCCACAAGCATGGATTGATGCAATGTGTATATAATTTGTTTACAGTGCATATACCTAGGCAGCAAGGAAGCAAAGATGGAGTCAATTAGAAAGACCCAAAGAAAGATTCGGGTTCTCATGAAGGGAAATCCTCACTTTTATCCTGATTCAAACCGGTGGAGCAGTGGAACATGGATGTGAGCAGTGAGTGTAGATAAGTACATATCAGCACTGGGTGTTCTTGTGATATAATTTTCTCCAAGGCAGAAAAGAGGAGATACCAAGCAATGAGTTGTGCCAGGGACCCTGTGTTTGGCCTCTCACGACCACAGAGAAGCATCCTCTAGGAATCTGGAATCAAGAGAAACAAGACGAACTTCTGAAAGTTAAACTTGACCATCAATGCAAACTGGATTGAAGGAGAGAGATGAGAGGCCACCTCAATAACAATGAAGTTCGCTGCTACCAATTACCAAGCAACCTCCCTATGCCAAGCACCAAGCAACCTCCCTATGCCAAGCACCCAAGTCTTCCACACTCTATGTCTCACTTCATCCTCACAACAACCCCAAGTTGTTTTCATTATACTGAAAGGGAAGATTAAGCTAAGAGAGGTTAAGAAAATTAGCAAGGGTAACAGTTTATATACATGGCAATTCCAAGGATTTGAACCCAGTTCTGATGAAATCTTCTGAATGAAAATTCCAATGCCCTTCCATGTTCTTGACTAACAGAAAGGCTTCTGGGTTGGTAACACATGAATATAACTTTGCTGTGTGTATTAATATAGCTAAGGCTAATAATGTATCTATCAATCATCATCATCATTGCTTAGCTATGGAAGCACAGAACAATGGTTTTCAGAGAAGCACATGGTAATGGTGCCTATTCAAATACTTCCCAGACAACAGAAACCCAGGTCCAAGGATCCATTTGGTTCAAGTACCCAGCCAACTAAACCACACAACATGTGGACAAAAAGAAATTGATCCTGTGGCCAGGATAAAGGCCAGTGCTTGGACTGTGGATTCACTGAGGTAATGTCATCCCAAGAGGCTTCTTTGGAAACAGACCATTCACTCATAGGCACTATATCATAGAAACTTTTGTCCTATTTGGAATTCTATTGTCCTTGAGGGATATTTCCATTATCTCTTGCTGTTTGGGGCCTGTTTTTAATTCCCACAATCTACATGGTTGGCACAGGCATTGTTGAAGAATATATTTATCACAAATCTGTCATAAATGCAGGTCAACTGGATTCACCCTGAAGCCCCAGAGCTGCATCCACGGAGAACTAGAGCAAGTGGAATGGGAAGGACGATACTGTGTCCTTAAGACTGAGGAAGAGACTTGGAACAAGCCTGGTAAGACACGCGGATGGGAAGTTCACATCTGTGTTTATCTGTTGTATATCCTCAATGGTCTACTTGAGATTTTTGGAATAATGAGCTCTATTGCTTTAAACAAAAATGTTTAGACCCCAATGAGGTAGAAAATAATGCTGTGTTCAGCTGTTAAATGACTACTGGAAATAATCTTAAAATTCTTTGAAAATCAACCTCAAGCATTCATGGCCATGGCTGAATGAGACATGTAGTTGCAAAGAATTTCCAAGTTCTCCAAAGTGGCTCTATCCAGCATTCTCTTAAGAATTTAACTTATAAACATAAAAGAATCCTGATAATTTAAACCCTCACTCTAACTCCAACCCTAAATGCTAGTGCTTTTAAGCATGTTGACAGACAAAAAGGGAATGTAGAGTTTTCTACAAATGCTAAGCCATCCTTTTGGAATACAGGCCCATATTGGGATGCAGAGGTAGTGGTTACCAATAAATCTCCAGACCTGAGCCGTCTCAGTTAAGACCCCAGAGCTACTCCTTCCTAGCCTTGTGGTCTGGGGGAGGTTATGTAAACCTCCCCAACCCTCAGGATTTTTACTTGTAAAATGTAACCACATGGGAGTATGGTGAAAATTAAATGCCTGTAAAGTGCTTGATGCCCAGGCTGGCACAGAGTAAGCCTCCTTGAATGCTAGCTTACACATTATCCCAATGGAAACAAAGGTTTGAAGATCAAATGGAAAGTGGTTTGGAGAACAGAAAGCAGTACAACATAGGGAGGCCATGAAATGAAGAGAAAGTATAGAAGTTACAGAAGGAAGGTAGAGAATTAAAGGGCCTTTCACCATCTGCTGAGGCAGCGATTTTCAACCGGTGTGCCACAGTACACTGGTTTGCTGCAAGAGGATCTTAGGGATGCTGCAAAATTTTTAAAGATCATTAATTGAATTATTTTGAAAGAAGTTCAAAGCACAGTAAGTACATTCTTTTTTTAATTTTTTTATCAACATAATTTAAGTGTGCCACAGAAGTTTAGCTATAGGTTCAAGTATGCCATGATATTAAAAAAAAAAAATTTTAAAAACACTGTCCTAAGGTTTGGGCTTCACTCTGCAGGGCATGGAGATCCATCAAAAATTGTTTCCATACCTTGGTGATTATAAATTGAGCTGCAATAAACAATCTAGTGCAAATGTACATATAATAAAATTATTTTTTTTCTTCTGAGTAGATGCCAAATAATGGGATTGCAGGATCAAATGGAAGGACTAATTTGAGTTCTACACTTCTTTCCAAAGAGGTTGTACTAGTATACAGTCCCACCAACATTGTAAAAATGTCCCCTTCTCTCCAAGATGTGGAAACAACCTAAATGCCCATCAACCCATGAGTGGATTAATAAACTGTACTATACGTATACCACAGACTGCCATTCAGCCTTAAAAAAAGATGAGGAACTTTACATCTTTTTTATTAACCTGGATGGAGTTGAGACACATTCTTCCTAGTACAGTGACACAAGAATGGAAAAGCAATTATCCAATAAGCTCAATTCTAATATGAAGCCAGTAGATGAACAGATACACAGCCATATAAAAGAAAAATTCATTTTAATTCACATTGAAGGGAAGGGGAAGAGGGAAGGCCGGAGGGAGATTGGTGTGTTCCCACTTAATGGGCACAATGTAAGGGTATATGGTCCACCTCCTGGACATGGGACATAACTACAAGAAGGACTCTACCTAACAAACGCAAACACTGTAACCTAATTGTTTATACCCTCACATTAATGTGAAATTTAAAAACCAAAAAAAAAAAAAAAAAAAAAAGGGATTCCGTAGTTCCCTTGTTTGAAAAAATATATATACTAAGTGCTTACTCTGTGCTAGCAGAGGAAACAGGAAGGTAAATAAGCAAGATTCTTGCCCTTAAAGAAACAGATTTAGTAGGAGACACAGAAAATAATTACAATCCTAAGAGGTGAGGATGATAACGAAAGAAAGCACAAAGTACGACAGGGACACAAAGGATAAAGTGACCAGGTTGGCAGAGAAGGGAGAGATCTTCCTAACACTGAAATCAGTGGGTCAGAAAGGGTATTATCCCCCCCCCCAGAAAAATGAGGAAAGACATTTAATAAATGTAAGATAAAGAGAAGAAGCTTGTTCATCCAGTGAGGCAGTTCAGAATAGCTGGGATTGTAAAATGTGGCACCTACATGCATCAGGCTGAGCCTAAAGCAACCAAACCCTAAAACTCAGAGTTCCACAGGTCTCTGAGGACAGAGAAGACAGCTCCACTTGCTTAGGAAGCGACCACCAGAAGAAGTTTGCTCCCCTGAAGCTGACCACAGCTTTGACTCTTAGGGAGCCCTTTGGAGATGACATGAACAAAACTTCTTTCTCCCATGCATTTAAGAAGCCCGCCATCATCACCATTCAAGGATGGGAGGATCTGCATGTCCACAAACAGAAAGAAATAGACTGAAGGGTACAAAAAGTTTACATAGAATAACGTGGAAGGGGGTGGTAGGCTGAGTAACACTCCTCTCAAAGATGTTCAGGTCCTGATCCCAGGACCTGCGAAGACATTACTTTACGTGGTCACGGGGACTTTGCAGGTGTGATTAAGAGTCTCAGAAAAGAAGGATACGGGATGATAGAAGCAGAGGTTGGACTGATGCACTTTGAAGGCGAAGGAAGGTACCATGAGTAAGGAACACAGGCAGCCTCTAGAAGCTGGAAGAGTCCAGGAAACAGACTCTCTGCCCTGGAGCCTCCAGAAGGAACACAGCCCTGCTAATACCTCGAGCCCCACGAGACTTACTTCAGACTTCTGACCTCCAGAATTGTAAGAGAATGAATGTGTGTCCTTCTAAGCCACCAAATTTACAGTAACTTGTTGCAGCACCAATAGGAAAGAGATATGTAGGTCACTATGAAAGTAAATACAGACAGACTGTATTTATTATTTTACTTCTAGGAAACAGTTGACAGCATCCTTTCTGATTCACCCACACAAGTTTCACCTTGCTTGGTTTAACAGTGTTGCTGGGG
>NW_003852442.1:12829215-12833197 GCF_000181295.1 Otolemur garnettii
TTTGTTTCTGCCCAAATGAATCTGACATTTCTTGATTTTAAAGATTTCAAAACTTTCCTAATGATCCATACATGTGGGGAGAGGGGGTTCCTCCAAAGTCCTCTAATCCCAAGAAATACTACTTTCTCAATTCTCCCAACATCCTAGAAAGGAAAAAGAGTATGGAGAGAGAGGTTAGAGCAAGTCATTCAGAAAGAAAGCAAATGAATAGCAGAATAGGGGGAAAATGCCAAAGTTAATATTCAGGGGGACGCAATTCTCCCAAGTACAAAATGCAAGTCTCTGGAGGACTCCTAAGCTTCGTTTCAGTAGGAGGTTCAGATACTATGAGGAAAGCCAAATATTTCATTGTGATGATCTCCCAGGGTTACAGTGAGAAGACACGTACCCTATGACTGGTTATACTCAATGACAGCAGAATAACACCCATACCACAGGAAGTGGTATGAATGACTCCACAGCAAGGAGGACCCAGCTCCTCCCCCAGATAGCCGCAGAGATGGAGAGAAAGACTTCTCTCTTGCCCTCTCAGATCAGTCAGAGTTTGTGCTAATGTTTATGGTAGAAAAGGGGAAAAGCCAAGTCAAGAAGAAAACACATCTATGTCATTCACACCCCCAAGCAAATAAACAGACGAAGGACTCTAGGGACTGCCAAGGTTAGTTCTTTGCATCGCCCCCAACTCACAGAGCCCTTGCAGACACATTTAAATGCTACCATCAGTAACATCGTCTTCTAAAGTAAACATCTGTTTATTTATAAATTTTCTTCCCCATCTTGACCATGTGAAACTGGCGAATTTAACATTACACCGGGAGGCAAAGGCAACAAGGTAGACAATCTCCAGCTAAGAAATGTGAAAAAAAAAAATACATATATATAAAAATAATAGAAAAAAAAATCAACCTTTGATGAAATAATTGCTTCTGCTGTTATTTTTTGCTGTTGCTTCAGAAATGTTCTCTCTCTCTGTCTTCCTTTCTTGTTCCCATAGCGCGGTGCCCTGCTGTTGTGCAGATGAAAGGTCTGGTCTCTTTAAAATTTCATGCAGAGCTCTTCACAACATCGAAGCTTTAAAGGCCCATGGCAAATTCGACATATTGTTACACTTGATGGAAGGAGATAAAAATTACATGCAAAATATACTGTATATTCATTGTCCGGAAATACTATAAAGTTGCAGCTTCCTACATTTCACTCGCAGACATGGACACGTAGATTCTGATTTCAGGATTTAGAAACACAAAAGATGCACACGGAGTGAGTATTGTAGCAAAAATAAGAATGAGACTCAAATCTTCTAAAGGTTAGATTAGGGTCCTCGGATGTGTGAACAGTTTTGTTCAGTTTTTCCTAAATTGCTTTAGATACGTGAAATATATTTAAGAGACACCAAAAGATAGAAAGAGAAAGAAAAAATATGTATTTTTCTAAAACTTGTACATATCATGGGGTTCTTTGCCCTAAGTCATCTTTATTTTTATATCTCTAGAAGAAAAATATGGGGAGAGCTGATTTATGTATAAAATTATCTTTGTGAAAATAAAGAGTTAGGACTGTGGACGCTGGCGTGCGGGAACACAGCGACTGAAAAGCAAGTTTGTCAATCACTGCTCTTTGAGGCTTAACTGGAATGGGTGAACTGTATTTTAAAGTTTATTTTAAATTCACAAGTCAGACATCATTAACTATACATCTAAGTTTTAGCTTTGTGCTTTATTGCAGCTGTTTTTATGTGGCCCTATTGAGCCAGCCTCATTCATTTGTATTCATTTATTCTCTTCTTTCAAACATGCATTGGGGATCTACTATAGGCCAAGCACTGTCCTAGGTACTGGAGATGAAAAAAAAACCAGAAAAATGTGGTTCCCCACCTGCTGAGGGACTGCAGTACAGTGGAAGGAGACAGACACAGCAAAAGGTAAGTACGGCAAAGGCTTTGAGGGTCCTGTGGCAGAAGCAGGGCTGAGATATCATGGTGGGCAGGAGGAGTGTTTGATTTGTTCATCCTAGAGGAAACAACAAAAAACCGTCTCCAGACTTCCTGTGTTTGTGTCTCCTTGACCACACAAACTTAAAACCTGTCTAGGTTCTGATGACATGAACCAAGGTAGTGGGAGCAGATAGGGAAGAGAAGACAGATTGTGGAAAAATAAGTCTTAAAATCCACAGGACTCAGCTACTGGTTAGAAGTAGACAGGAAGAGGAGTGTAGGGGAAATCTCAGGTTTCCAACAGCGTGTCATCCACCAATTTGTTCATGGTTTGTAGTTACTTACTGCCTAATATGTGCCAGGCACCATTCAAATACTGGAGACACGACAGCAAACAAATCACGAAAGAACCCAACTCACACCTAGAAAGAACAAAAGAAAACTAACAAACTAGTAAGCAATATTAAGTGCACTAAAGAAGGTAAAGTACCCAGCAGACCCTCTGAACGTTGACCACCCAGGGGACTGTAACAAACTGGTCAACATATAGAAGTGGTCAACAGAAGGGAATAGGCCTCCTCCATGTCCGGTCTATGAAAATTAGGTCAACTTCAAGAGGTGGTCAGCTGTGGAGGTTCTACTGTGTGGAGATGTGAGAAGAGTAACCCAGGGTTGGAGGGTTACTGGAGGGCTGCTTTCTATTTGGGTGCTCAAGAAAGGTTTCTCTAAAGAAGTGATGACCTAGTCAACACCTAAAGGCTGGGGAGGAGAAAGCTGTGCAAAGATCTTGGGAAAGAGCATTCTGGAAGAAGGAATAGCAAGTGCGCAGCCTCAGGGCAGGGACAAGCTGGCAGGTTCAGGGAACCTAGGGAAGGCCAAGTCTCCCGCAGCAGGATGAAATCACAGAGGCAGGTGAGCAGGGCCAGGTCACACTGGTTTTACAGCCCAGTTGAGGCACTTGGATTTTCTTTATCCATGTAAGTATAATGGGGAAATGTTATAGTTTTAAGCAGAGGAGTGACAAATATCACTGGGGGAATAGATTAGGACAGTAAAAGGCATCAGAGAGGCCAGCTCATAGGCTGAGAGTGATCTAGATTGGAGATGATGGTGTCCAAGAAACAAAGGCAGCCCAGATTTGAGGGGATAAAGAAAGAGACTCCATTTCTTGATGGGAAGAGCAACAGTATTACATTACAAAGGGGCGTGGGTGCAGGGAAGCGTGATTCACAGGGGGCTGTATCATAGGGATCAATTACAGACACCCACTAAATCAGACTAGCAAAGCCCCACCTTACAATAACACAAGCTTTTGTTACACCATAATTATCTTGTCCACGTGTAAATGGTTCTTCTAAAACTGCCTGAAAACAATTCATTTTCTTAATTTTGTAGAGACTTGCAATTTTATGATGCCATTCATTTGCTCAATAGACCATAAGCATTACGGAAGTAAAAATTCAATCTTGCCAATTCTCAGTCTCTGACACTCAGAGGTAGACAGATCACAGCAGTTCTGTAAACTAAAGGACAAAAGAAGAGGTTTTAGAAGAGTCTCAGGAATTCTCGCCAACCTCACAGACAACTGGAGAGCGGGGCTGGGATGGGACACTCTTCTGGTGTAGAGAGCAGCCCCTCCATCCTCATTCCCGTCTTCCGGGTGACAACAGACGTGGCATCTATAACCTTTCCTTCAGGAACTTTTTGAAGGTTCAGGAGCTGCTCACGGTGTCAACAGAAGTGGCCAAGACTTCAGCCTAGGATCTAGAATGGGAGGTGGAGAACAGGACCAGGACTTCTCAAGGGAGAGTGGCAGAGAAGACGGACCCACTGCTCCAGCTCTTGTCCCCTTTTCTACAACTTCAAAGGTAATGGAGTTCAAGTTCTTGTGATTTTTATTATGTGTATTTATGAGATTTAATAAAGCAACATGCATATTAATACATATGTGCCCCTGTCCATAAGGGGAAAAGGCTATTCATGTCAGGCTTCAAAATAAAAAAGCAGTACTTGATAATACTCCTAATAAACTTTTTTTTTTTTTTTTTT
>NW_003852442.1:12833937-12856992 GCF_000181295.1 Otolemur garnettii
TTGAATCCAGGTTCAATTGGCTCTCAAGCCTGAGCCACCTGTGCTACACGTAGGCAGTGATAAAGTCTAAAGCATGAATCTCTGATCACAGAAACGGAAGAACCAATTACCTGAGTTAAAAAACATCCAACTTTCCCAAGGGCTCCTGAAACCACCCACAGAGGAGGAGTGTGGCAGGGGAAACTGCATTGGAGTTCCCTGGGCTTTAGTTCTAAGTACTCTATCAGGAATATGCTGTGTGGCCCTGGGCAAATCACTTCACTTCTCTGGGCCTCCATGTTCCCAACTGTCATGGGAAGAGTTTCATAGCTGACAGCTGTTAAGACCGAGAGTGTCTATATACACTCATGCACGTTTATGTGAAGAGTACTCGATCAAATCTACACACACTTTAAGGACGAGTAAATATTTACAATGAAAACATGGCCACAACTTCAATGCACTTTAAGAACATACACCTCATGTTAATAAATTTTTACTTCATCCTGCTGTTTCTGAATAGCAGCTTCCATTTAACAATATATTTAGCTTAATTTCAAAAATGTACTTAGTTTTAAATTTGTACTTTTAATATCTTGGTGTCTCAAAATTTTTTTTTCATCTTCCAATGATATTTTAAGGCTATCTTTACATAATCTGAATTATGAGGTGTGTCTGCCATTTTTGTTTACCTTTTTTTTTACCCTTTATGATAGTTACAGGAAGGAATTATAGGAACTAGTCTCAATGCTCACCAATAGTTTTATGACACAACAATGCAAATGATTACATCTCTATCAACAGCAGTAAGTAGTGTGTATGTTTCACTGACATGCTCTGTAAACAGGTTTTACGTGTGAGGACGTGAGTGGCCTTTTCGTGAACTTGTACAATCTGATCATTGGTCAAGATAGCCAGAGATAATCAGTTTAGGCAAACTCAAATGTTAAAATTGGTCATAATTGGCACTAACCATATACTAAAATCATAGTATGATATGGAAAATGTTTTATGGATTGTAAAATATCACACATGTCCAAGTAGTGTTATGAAATTTAGGTAACTACCACACGTCTCCAAGGTTTAGTTGATGAATAAATCTCTATAATATTAATATTAAAATTCCAGGGGGAAGGCAGTTGAATAAGAGATAAAATAATCTCTAAAAGAGAACTTTAGGCCCTGAAGATTTGATGAGTTCTCACCTGCAGTGAGTAATAAGATAACACTGGCCTTTATGGAATAGCTATGAGGTCCCAGGTATAGAGCTAAAGGCTGTACATTGATCATATACTTTTTTTATAGTTTCAGGTTCATTGAGGGGACAAAGAATCAGGTTACATTGTTTGCATTTGTCAGGTAAAGTCCCTCTTACAATTGTGTCCTGCCCCCAAGAACTGTGCCATACATTGTAACCCCATCCCCTCCCACCTCCCTCCTCACCCCTCCCTGCTCCTTCATTCCCCTAAATCCCCCCCACCTTGAGCTGATTTGAGTTTTTCTATTATGTGAGCGCGTATTAGATCATCTACTGGCTTCACGTTAGAACTGAGTACATTGGATTCTTCCTTCTTCATTCTTGTGATACTTTACTAAGAAGAATGTGTTCCAACTCCATCCAGGTTGATTCAAAAGACATAAAGTCTCCATCTTTTTTAATGGTTGAATAGTTTTCCATGGTGTACATATACCACAGCTTACTAATCCAATCCTGGGTTGGTGGGAATTTTGGCTTTTTCCACATTGTGGCGATTGTAAAGTGAGCTGCAATAAACAGACTAGTGCAAATGTCCTTATGATAAAATGATTTTTTGCTTCTGGGTAGATGCCTAGTAATGGGATTACAGGATCAAATGGGAGGTCTAATTTGAGTTCCTTGAGGATTCTCCATACTTTCATCATATGTTTTTTTTAGTTCTCACAACTGGTTTTGTCCCTTCAACTTTCTTGCCACTTAGCACACATGGAAACCAACGAGGTTTGTCCCACTGCTGAAGGCCTAAAGCGATAAGGCCAAAGGAGAGTGTCTCACACTCTTTGTCTGAGAGGCACACTCATTGGGAAGGTTCTCCCTAGGAAATTGGTGATCTCTCCATTTAAGAGTTGAAGACATTGAGCCTTGAAGCGTTAACCAACTTATCCAAGATGCTGGTGAGATCTGAAGCCAAGAAGCCCTCAAAGGAAGGCTGGAGTCATCACCGTATTCCAGCAGCTGCCAGTGTTAAAGTGCATCAAAAATCTTACCACCAATAAATGAGAAATTGAAGGAGCAACAACTGTTTAAATACCCAGACTCCCCTAAAAGGAAGCCTGTTGAGAAAGTAAGCCCATTTATGTTGTTTATGATCATTGCACTTGGAATGAAAAATCAGGATGTTTTTAGCCTTAAGACTTGTCCTAAGGGATCACTTCTGAGGTTTATCTTACAAGGGTACAAGTGAGTCTTTCTAAGAGCAGAATGTGAACGTTTTAAAATAATAACTAAGAAAATGACACGAAGGCTATGTTAACCAGTTTGATGGAAGTGTTTCGGATTGTGTGTGAAAACCCCACACTGTACCCCAGAAGGGCATTAATGTACACAGTTACCATTCAATAAAAAAAAAAAAGACTTGTCCTAAAATATCCCATGGTGTCTTTCCTCTGCCTAATATTTCCCAAATTTTTCTTTGTTCCTGTTAGTAAAATATGAAAATTAATGCTCTGCTTCATATGAAATTAACAACAGAAAGGTATTACACAACTGCTAAAACAAGGGTGCCAAAAAAGTGTACATATTTTAAGAAAGGAAAAGACACTATTAAAATTGTAATACTCAAGTCATGTTCGACTTCTGTGATTACAAGTAATACAAGATACAAACTCACAAATGTTATCAGTATATTTGGAGAAGTGCAGTTTTAATACTGTTTTTTTCCTTTCTTAAAATGTGTGTATATTTTTTGGCACCCTCTATTCTGCAAAAATAATATTCACATGCAAATACTTATACAAAATTACAATTAAATGGGGGCAGGGGCTGGAGCGGTGCTCTTTATTCAACAGTCTCCTTTCAGTTCATCAGATAATAAAGAACACACACTCAAAGAATCACAGAAATAGAATGTACCCTCAAGTCACATCACAAGGAGGGAAAAAAAAAAATCTCTCTGGATAAGAAATTCAGGTTTATTTTATCTTAGATCAGATGAGGGAGATTTAGGTTGCTTTTTTAATCTACTTGTGCATAATGATCTCTCAGATTAATCATACTGTTTAATAGAATATTATTATTAATTAGACATGTCAGTGCTTCAGGCAGAAAATTATTGGGAAGTAAAAAGGTCTGTATTCCAAAGGCTCATAAGAGAAAGATTTCCACTTCTATCACTGCACATCTCTTTCAGTTCCAACTCTCAGTGGAAATTCCTCAATGAATTCAGTCCTTGTAACAATAACATTTAGAAGTGTTTCCCATTTAAGAGATAGCTGAACTAGGGTTCGCCTGGTAAGACATTTTCTGTGTTATTTATAAGCCAATTACATTTTCTTAGGGCATGTGGGTTCAGAAAAAAACCCTTCAGTTTTGCTCAGATTTTTAATCCTCTCCCACTAGGGGGTCTTAGACCAGACGGAGGCATGGAGGGGAACAATTGGGTCATCAGTTTTCTCCATCAGGCTGACATCCTCTAAATTGTTCTCATTTCCATCTGGTCGGTTCCAGTCACCGCTGCTTCCTCCTCATGCTCCTAAACACTCTGGCCTCCTAGAAAACGCTACTATTCATTCCCTCAAGAGGCCAAGACAGCACCGGGCTTTCTCCAGCACCCAAATAAACACTCCTTTTGTTCCCACACTATGCTACATGCAAGACCCTTCTGGAATCATATTGCTTTCCAGGCCTCTAGCATAAGAACAAGCGTACAGGTATCCTCTATCCCAGATTCTTCCAGCTTATGATTCGATTCTATTGCCCATTCCCCTCCCCCTCCCTCCTCTCCTCCATCTTTAGCCTACTCTAAGCATCCAAGCAAACAACCAAGTCTTCCTTTTTTTTTTTGAGACACAGTCTCCCAAGCCAGAGTGCTATGCCATCAGCCTCACTCACAGCA
The DNA here is from genome assembly GCF_000181295.1 of Otolemur garnettii. Taxonomy (NCBI): domain Eukaryota; kingdom Metazoa; phylum Chordata; class Mammalia; order Primates; family Galagidae; genus Otolemur; species Otolemur garnettii. The sequence goes on from NW_003852442.1 coordinate 12,838,008, forward strand.
ACCTCAAACTCCTGGGTTCAAACAATCCTCCTGCCTCAGCCTCCCAAATAGCTGGGACAAGAGGCTCCCATGCCTGGCTAATTTTTCTATGTTTAGTAGAGATGGGGTCTTGCTCTTGCTGAGACTGGTCCCCAACACCTGACCTCAAGTGAACCTTCCCCCTTGGCCTCTGAGAGTGCTAGGGTCACAGGATGAGCTGCCACGCCTGGCCCACGCCCCACATCTAACAGTAAGAAATAGAGGCTAGCAGAGCCAATGCCCTCATCTTCTGGCCCACGTGCCATGGATTCTGCCAGCTGTGGAAATCCATCTCTTCACCTGTATTCTGCATCTCATCTCTGCGCTCCTCTTCAGAAACCTCACTCCTGTACCTCCTTCCTGTCTCCTGTCTCCCTTCAGGTTATACACTAAATACGTGGCTGTCATTAAGATACACACACAACAACAGCAAGAACCACACGTGAAACTTTTAACTCTCCTTTTAACTCTCGTCTTCCCTCCACAGCTCTGCTTCTTCAAAAAACACTGAGATAAAAAATTTCTAGACAAGGAGCAGGGATGAAGACCCCTGAGATGAAAAAAGAACCTAGCCCTTCGAGAAACATAAAGGTTTGGGTGGGAGGAAGCTGGAGAGCAAGTGGAAGGAATAGACAAGAGGGAGATAATGCCGGCCTCGTGCGCCATGAAGGGTTTTCATCTGCTTTGTGGGTTTGTTTCGAAGACTAAACAAGACTATGTATATTAAGTACCTCGAGCATGTCATAAAATGTAGCCACTTTCATTTTAGAAGATAGGGCCCCGTCTCCTAACTGCATTAAGGTGCCTCCAAAGACACCGAGGTGAGGAAAAAACCCTCTGCTACTTGGCTTGAAGTCTGATTGAGGATTTAGGACAAAGACAAAAATCTCTGGCCTCTCTCGAAAGGGCTCACCTGGAAGTGTCTGGCCACCGTAATGGCTACACAGAAGATATATATGGTACAATCAACGTGCACCACACACCACACGGAAATAGGGAAACAGGAAAACTAAAACTTACTCTAAAGTTTCTATTCCAGCAGATGAAGGCAAAGCGTGTGCAGGGAGCAGTCGGGCGGAATTTGTTAATTAACAATGATTCAGTCTTACGGGACAACTAAATTCAAAGGGTGATCCTGGACTGAATCCTGGACTGGAAAAAAGTGCTAAAAAGAACACCATTGGGAGAATGGTTGAAGTTTGAATATGCGCTGAAGTTTACATAAAAGTCTTGTATCAATGTTAACGTCATGAAGTTGACGTGATCATGTAAGAGAAGGTCCTTGTTCTTAGAAAATATGTATAGAAAGACTAAGGAGGAAAGGACTGATTTATACAACCTACTCTCAAATGGTTCAAAAATTAATAATATATTAACTACATGTGCATACCCAAAAAGAGAGAATGCCAAAGGTTAAGAGGCAAATTGATATGTCACAGTAAAGGATAGAGGGGCGTTATTTGTATTATTTTTGCAGTATTTGCAATTCAAAGGCTAGACCCTGAACCATCTTCTGGGATATATATATATATATATTTTTTTGTAAGTATCATTTTTGCTTACAAATCCCAGATGCAAAGAGAAAATGAAGAAGAAGTTAAAACCTTATTATTTTGGAGTAATAAACTTGGGGAGGTCTTTGATTTCCATGAAAAACTTAAAAAAGAAGATGACGACCTTGCTTGATTTGTGTTAGATGGGCTATTAGTGCTGCAAGACAGACATTTATCCTTTTAAGCACTCTAGATGCTTCTAGAAAAAATGGACTTAATAAAGACATAGAAGAAACTTTTAGGTTAACTTGAAATATTCCCGAGCCTTTCTTTTTGTATCTTCCTTGTTTGAGCAATCTTATATAAGTTTATTAAACATTTTTCTTATGAACTAACCTCAGGCTTGAAAAATCTTACAGAGCAAATAAAAATTCTTGCCCTCTAAAACTAATTCCCAGAAAAAGCAGGCTAATATTCTCCAAATGATAATTTTTTTTCATAAAGAACAAAATTGTGGAAGTTTTTTTTATTGAAAAATAAAAAAAAAATTTCATTATATTTTTGAGCAACCAGGAATAGAGAGTTATAATGAAATTTTCTTGGCTCTTTAACCTTATAACTTATCAAGGCTCTAAAAATGTGCCTATGTATATTAAGACTATATTTTATAAGATTATGTATTTTAAATTATACACAAACTAGACATATGCACCGACGCAAAGATTATTAAACTTTACAAATCTACTCGTGCATATTTTCTCTTTTCTCTCTTTTTTCTTTTATAAAATTTCCTGGTTTTGTGTTCCTGCTATACCTGATGGCGAGGTAACCTAAAACACATTTAACTTTAATAACTTTTACACATTCATAAATATTTTTAAGCCCCATAAATGTTTAACATTAGTATAGTATATCAAAGTACCATTCTTTTCTCTGTAAATAAATCATTTCTAATCTAAAGACTTGGGGGGGTGGGGGGAGAGGTGGAACGCCACAAATCCTTTTTGGCCTGCGAATCAAAAGACATTCCCAGACATTAACTTTTCTTTCCAAATATGAAAAACACATTCAATATCTATCTTCCAATAAGATGTTTTCCTCATGTTTCCTTTGAGCAAAGTCTATTTGGTACATTCCTCTTCCCATTGCGCTATGAAACCCTTTGTCAACTAGGTCTTTTTTCCCCTCTGCGAAGGGCTGCCCGCTGGAAGGAAGCCAAAATCTCTGTGATATCACTCACTCAACCAAGACTAAGCATGTTTAAGTTCAGGCAAAGATGAGTTATAAGGTAAAAGAAAAATGAGAAAATATATATATAAATTATACAGATACACATACACGCACACGCACGCACACACACACTGCCCATGACGCTACTTCTGAAGAAAAACAGATAACTCCCACTGTGTTTTGAAAAGAAGACAGACTGTGAAAGAAGATAGAAAGCAGTCACAGGATTGAAACGAACTTTTAGGACTGTTAAAAGTTCTACGGTTTAATTTTTTTTTTCCAAACACATCTGTGTTTACGGGTGCCCCAAAAGTTACCCCTAAAGTCGCCATACATAAGGAAAACGGGAGATTGCAGCTAAAACTAGCTTTCTTTACAAAACGTTCATTACAAAATTTTACAAAGAGCTGGCTAACTCGTAGAGAATACTTTGTAAAGGATTCGTAAAATTTTGTAATGAATGTTTTATAAAGAAAGGTGCCTTTAGCTACAATTTCCTAATTTCCTTAGGTATAACGATTTTAGGGGCAACTTTTGGGGTGCCCTGTGTAATCAGGAGTGAAACAATAAGAGATTTTTTCTAGTAAACCTTTTCTAAAGCTCCAAATTGTCATGGCACGAAAAAGAAAGGGCTTGTGTGCCTCTGGGTAGCTGTAATGCAGCCAACGGCACGTGTGGGTGGCCACATCACTTTAGATTTGCAGAATACAAATTAGTGAGATGAGTTATACTCCCATCCCTCCACGTTACTCCTCTGATATCGTTCTCACATCTTTTTGCCATGCTTATCCCCAACGATTATGTTACGCCAACTGATGACATCTATAGCTGTCAATAATTTTTCTGTTATCGACATCCTCTTTGAATCAATATTTTGCCACCTGAATCATTTCACCTCGCTTCTTTTAAGCAGCTCTAACTACTTCAGGAGGACAACCTCAGCTAAAAACCCAGGACTGAGACAATCATTTGGTTCTGTGCACAGTTTAATTTCATGCACTACGGGGGGGAATCACTATCAGCATTAAACAAAAACTGAGTCTTTAATGTTTTATTGTTTTACACAATTTATCTTTCGAATAGCCTATTAGCTCTCTAAAAAGTAAAAAAAAAAAAAAAAAAAAAAGAAAGAAAGAAAGGAAAGGAAGGGAGGGAGGGAGAGAGGGAAAATCTTCAGTTGATGCTGAGTATTCAAAGAACACTCTACCTCCAAATCTGAATCCTACAAATATCATACCAACTGCATTTTTGAGAAAATTAACTGAATTTGTCAAATGTCTCCTCCTTCTCTTGTATATCCGTTGTTTTCCTGGCACAGTGAGACCAAGCGTGTTAAGCCAACCCTGTTGTGATCGCCAGAAGAGAGAAGCATTCTGTTTTTGACATCACAGATCTAGATGGGCTGTGTCGCGTGGCCTACATTTAAAGTCCATAGAACAAATAAAGGAGGAAAGAGGGGCCGGGGTGGAAACCAGTAGGAACCGGTGAGGAACAGAAGCCAAGAGGAGCAGGAGGACGTAGGAAGGTGCACAGGCGGCTCAGAGCCAGACGTTTGAAAGTGCATAGACGGCTCAGAGACAGCCTGGACTCTGTCGTGTGGGTTTCGTTTCCCTTTCACACAGGCATTATTTACTCATTGGCCAAAACATCTAGTAAAAGGTGGGTCTTTTCCTTGTCCCTGTGTACATATTAAGAGTCTAAGCTCTCTAGTCAGTGAGGACAAGCTGCCTCGGTCACTGATGACAGTAGCACGGCCACACCAAGTTCTTGCAATTAGACACCCTGGTTTCTGAGCTGGAGGAGCCAAAAGCAAGGAGCAAGGCTGAAGGGCCACTGCCCGGAAAAATCAGGGAAACTAAAACTCATTCACTCGCGGAACTTGATCTAAAGGAGAAAAAAAATTATATTTTTAAAAGCAGGTATGGAAAGGAAAGTAAAACACTTCTTCCAATAAAGACTTTTTTTTTTTTTTTTTTTTGGAAAAATTGTATTTACATCCAGACTTTCCTGCCCTCTTGTGGAGAAAATACAGAGCTCTCTAACCATAGAAATGTGATGATGGCATCTTAAAACTTGCAGATGGCCTCTTCCAAGGTGTGTGTGATTTACTGTCATGGCTGGAATCCCTTGATGTTCACAGAACTTTATTAGCTGTGAAATGTTTACCAAAATAAAACGTAAAATCTGAATATCAACCTGGAGCTACATCAGGTGCTACACTGCAAGAAACCATCTAACTCGGGCCAAGGGAAAAACTGCATTGACTAGTTTTTAACAATACTTAGCCGTATAAATAAATATACTCTAAATAATGAGGGGGAAGACAAAGAAACACAAGAGTTTTCAAAGTAGCCCTCCAAAAGTTCTGGTCCCAGAGAATGGAGCAGTATCTCTTGTGGGGGCTGCCACTGAGCGTGGTCACCTGGGCAGGGCCAGCCTGGGACAGGGAACACACAAATCCCATCAGCAACTCCTGTAAAATCTGAGAATTCCCAAATTGCTTTAGGCTGTTTTATTTTGTTTTAAGAAAGTGGGTTTAAATTTGACTCAGGAGATGGCAGGAGGAGTTCCAAGCCACACCCTCAGGGCCAACACAGCCACCTTACGCTGTGTTTTAGGCACAAATCTACTGTGGCCATTTGCAAGAAGATGGTGCATTTCAGTTCCTATATCGTATGTTCTGAAATGATCATATGGAAAGTGCCACAAGAGAATCCAAAGGTTTTTTATTAAAAGGTCATAGACGTTGGGGTAGGGAAAGAAAAAAATGTATTATCTTAAATAAAATCATCATGGAACTATCATAAAACTTCTGACAGAAAGCATGTTTTATTGTCAATAGAATTTCTCCCAAATTAGAGATGCTCAGGTGTTCACTGAGCACCCCTCACATGGTGCTGAGGGCGAGGGCAACACAAAAGAAACACAAATCAAGGCCAGGCGCTGCGGCTCACACCTGTAATCCCAGCACTCTGGGAGGCTAAGGCGGGTGGATTGCTTGAGCTCACAAGTATGAGACCAGCCTGAATGAGAGTGAGACCTTGTCTCTAAAAAATAGATAGGCATTGTAGTAGGCACCTATTGTATTAGCTACTTGAGGGGCTGCAGCAAGAAGATCATTTGAGCCCAAGGGTCTGAGGTTGCTGTGAGCTATGATGCCACAGCACTCTACCGAGGATGACAAAGTGAGACTCTGTTTCAAAAAAAGAAAAGAAAAGAAAGAAACACAAATCATGTCAGCCTAGATACCACTGAGGATTAACTATTAAAGAAATAAATTAAATAATAAAAAACACAAATCATGATTCTTGCCTGACATCACTGGATATTTACCTAAACACCAACCACAGGCAAGGGCTCAGTCTGTTTGGGGAGACCAGGTCTAGGCACCAGCTGGCAGCAAGGTCCAAATGGGCACAACAGAGAGAGGCTCAGGGGTGTCCAAGGAGGAACCAGAACCTGGTAAGAGGGTGTGAGGAAGGGGGAGGGAAGGGCAAGCCTGCTCCCTGTAGTACAAACTGGGGGATGGCTTATAAGAAGACTGAGCATGTTGGATTTGAAGGACTCCTAAGACATGGTTCTTGAAGTAAAAGGGCCTATTGCCAAAGAAAGCAAGACAGGTGCACAGGCAGAAAAGACCCAGAGGAGCAAGGCCGGGGCTGCACTGCTGCCGTCGGGGTTTCTTCTGCAGGGACTGAGAGTGAGGTCTGGGTAGGGGTCTACTGATGACACTTCTGCAGATGACTCTGAAGAGAGTGAGAGTGTTTCCAGTGCCCTAAGAGTGGGGACACGTGAGGAAGGCAGGCTGGCCGAGTGGTGAGTAAAGTGATCAGGGCTGAGCTAGAGAAGGCGATGAACCCACAGCTGCCAGCATAAAAGATTAATTGAGCACAGCGACTGTTTAGATGAAGGAGAACCAGACATGCCTGAGGTCCAAACCCTATGGGGACAGGGGGCATGCCAGAGACAAAATCAAGAAATTGAGTGAGTACAAAATTCACATGCTGTAGGTTCACTGCCATCTCTCAGCTCAGGCTTACATGCTACTGCATAAAAGTGGCTATTTTCTCTCCAAATTGTTTTTTTTTTTTTTAATAAACTTGAAGTCATTATGGTTTTAAAAAAAATAAAGTTTTTAAACTGCCATTTAAAAAAGAGACTCAGCAAAGCTATAGTCTGTATACTCTCAAAATCGACCGTTTATTATAATCAAACACCTACAACATCACATTAATAATATGCCACCAATATATCGATGCTACATCTTTATTTAAGCATTTATTGATAACCTAAGATATGCCTAGCTCTGTATTGGTACGAGAAATTAAAAAAAAAAAAATGCAGCCCTGATGCCAAGCAGTTTTTAAGCTGCAAAAAAGAATAAGGAAGGTACATAAAATACGATCAATAGGACAGAAGGTAGCACTGCTGTCTTAAAGGGAGTTTGGAATAAGTACACAGAAAATCAGAGGAAAGAAATCATTTCAGCTAGAAATCAAAGACAAGAGTATGCATTCTAGATCTTGAACATCAGGAAGTGTGAATGCCTCTCCCAAACTTACCCCCAAGATTCTCTGTATAAATAAAGGGAGAGCACATTCCAGGTTGAGAGAGAAGGTTTTTCAGAGACAAAAAGGCAGGCAAGAGAGAGTTTAGGGTCCAAAACACCGAAGATACATCATGAAAGATGAACCTAAAAAGGTGGGCAATGCCTGTTACTGTAATAGGTTTTGACTGGCAGATAAATGATCACTAGGTGATTCCACAGGCCAGGCCAGCCATGCAAGAGTTCAAACAGGATTTTGACACACTGGGATATGAGCTGTATATAACTCAGCAAATTCAGTGTTCTTTAGAACATTTAATCTGGCAATAATGTATGTAAAACAGGAAGGAAAGAAAAATATTTGCAACAGGTGAGTCAACATAACAGAAACAACAATCTTAAGTCACCACTATGAGAGTCTTAAAACAAAAGTGATAGATAATCTGAATCATCTAATATCATTTGTTGCCAAATACCAATCGTGATCTCAGTAATCAGGATGAGGGGGAACAGGCAGACTTGCAGCAGCATTTAAATAAAGAGAAGCAAGCAGGATTCCTCCAGGCTACAATTTTTTATCTGCATTCCCAATCCCCGGGCTGCTCTTCCAACTTAAGCTGCCAAAATAAATGGATATAACCTTTTAGCAGAGGTCAAAATCGAGCCAATGAGGTCAATTCACTGCACATTAGTGAACTCTCATTAACGAACATCGCAGCCCAAACTAACATTTTCATTACAAGGACAGCAACTCATCTAGGAGAATATAAAATACTGTTTATTGGTTGGAATAGCACCCTTTCATGCTCTCTGGCATTCTTCACCTAAGACTAAACCCAGAAGATGAACGTCATCTACTTATTCTCTGTGAGCCTGTGCCCAAGGCCACCCATTCAATTCTTAATTATAACACGAAATCATACAGTCATTACGCTCACGGGATAGTATCGTTCTACAAACCACAATTAATTTTTTTAATGTAAATTTTCTGGATTGTGTACAGGTAAAATCTCATCCCCATGAATTTAATTCTAATAAAAAGATGTGGGGAAAGATCTGTCTCAAGAGAGTGATGCCCTTACCAATGCAGTGATTTCCACAACTGGAGAATTATTACTAATCCTTGACATGAAATAATTATTTCTTTCGAAGGGATTCTATCTCCTCTTGGTATAAGGGAGAGAAAGATTCTCTTTTGCTCTTTTATTCTTCATCAAGAAATAATTAACCCTTAAAAAATTACATTTCATATGAGAGTAAGATAGAAGGTTAAGTAAGTTAAAATTAAAAACAGTAATACATTACTGGCTTTTCCCTATAAAATTTACAAATATATATTTTGATGATAATAACAGGCTTTAGAGAGGATATGGATGGATGACCCAGAACATTCTTTCTGGAGGGCAATTTGACAATCTAGATCTAAAATGTTAAAGTATGACTTGGCGCCCTTAGCACAGTGGTCAAGGCATGGGCCTCATGCACCAAGTCTGGTGGTTTCAAACCCAGCCTGGGCCAGCTAAACAACAATAAAAACTGCAACCATCAGGCGGCACCTGTGGCTCAATGGGTAGGGCACCAGCCCCATATACCAAGGGTAGCGGGTTTGAACCCAGCCCCAGCCAAACTGCAACAAAAAAGTAGCCAGGTGTTGTGTCAGACGCCTGTAGTCCCAGCTACTCGGGAGGCTGAGGCAAGAGAATAGCCTAAGCCCAGGAATTGGAGGTTGTTGTGAGCCATGTGACGCTATGACACTCTACCTAGGGCAATAGAGTAAGACTCTGTCTCTACAAAAAAAAAGAAAAAAGAAAACTACAACCAAAAAGAAAAGATAGCCAGGCATTGTGGTGAGTGCCTGTAGTCGCAGCTACGTGGGAGGCTGAGGCAAGAGAATCACTTAAGCCCAAGAGTTTGAGGTTGCTGTGAACTGTGACACCATGACACTCTACCAAGGATGACACAGTGAGACTCTGTCTCAAATATAAATAAATTAATTAAATTAAATGCTAAAGTGCACATAATTCTAATTAAGCAATTCCATTTCTATAAATTCTTCCTAAGAAGAAAAATTTTAAAAAAATGTTAAGGATGCTCACTGAAATCTCTTATATAAAAACATGAAGTGGGAACTACCTAAAAATCAAAAAGTCTAACTTAAGTCAATTGTAATACACCCATGTAATATGCACCTACTTCAATTATGTCAAGAAAACCACCAAAAAAGTTGAAATATAGCAGAATGCAAAACAGCACAGTGCGACTCTGCTTTTGTAAAACATACATATTTGACTTTTTATATAGAATAAAAGACTGAATTTAAAAAAAAACTAAAGTGATAGCAGTGGTTTTTTGGTGGTGGTATGTTCAGAAGTATTTTTTTAATTTCCTTTTTGTTTACCCATTAGTCTTAAATTTTATTCAATGAATACTTCTTACAAGAAAAACAAGAAAACAAATTTTTTTTAAAAAAACTATCCTTTTTCCTTCACTCTTCTATACACCAACCCTTCACAAAAACCCATCTGGACTCTCAAAGCAACCACCAGAAAACAAAATACAAATATTATGTAAACAAAAATGTATCAAAACAGAAACGTAATTCAATATTATTTCTTAATTTCTCTTACTTGAGCTAGAGTATCTGATGTCACTGTCTGTCTATCACCATGAGTGTCCCCTCTCTGTAGTTCCTATTGATAAACATTGTACTCTTCCTCACACACTCTAATACGACAAAAATAACATGGACTGCTCCTATCTCTAGAATTTAAAAACGACCTTTAATATTATTTGCTTGTCAAATCAAGATGGATAGGACATCCCTGTTGAACGAAAACAATGGTTATACCTTTGTAGATGTGGCCTCTTACAGGATGGGAAATAGCAAAAGATCCTGGGAGCTCCTCTTTCAGAGCGTTAACCCAAAGAGCTGATCCTAATCGTGCCCCTGGTGGCAGGTAACATTTAATTTTTCTATGTCATTGAAAAAGAATTAGATGTAAAACTCAGGTAAGAGATTAATATTTCACACCCTGAGGCTAAATACTTCCACATGAATATTCATAAAGGCCTATTCTGAGTGGAATCTCATGTGAGTGTAGATTTTAAATGCTGGAATCTTTTTACATAGTTCAGAGACTGGCCATTCCAGAGAGAAAGGCAAGAATTTGGTCAATTAGCCAGCTATTTATTATGGACCTAAATATGTGACTAAGACAAGGAGCACTTCTGTCTCTCTCTCTCTCTGTGTCTCTCTGTCTGTCTGTCTCTCTCTCTCTCTGTCTCACACACACACACACACACACACACTCCTATAGCATCCTTCTGAAAGCTAAAACCTGCCTTTCTTTCTCCTTGGGCTCACTGTTGATAATGAAGATGGGCATCCATGACCATGAGAAACAGAGAATCAGGGTTACTGCCTGAGGCTGCAGATGCCTGACTATATGTGTTATCTCCTATTTTCCAAGGGGACTTGTTGGGGGAAGGGGACTCTATGAATTGAATGCATCCCTTCTCAAATTCAGGTATAGAGAATGTGATAGTATTAAGAGATGATTAGCCCAAAAGGGCTGCTCCCTCACTAATGGGATTAGGTGCCCTTATAAAAAGGCATGTTGGAGGGAATTTGTCCCTTTTTGCCCTTCTGCCCTCTGCCACATGAAGACACAGCCCCCTCAAGAAGACTCAGCTTCGAAGGCGCCATCTTGGAAGCACAGAGCAGCTCTCCCCAGAGGCTGCCACCTTGATCTTGGGCTTCTGGCCTCAAACTGTGAGAAGTAAATTTCTGGTTTTTATGAATTACCCAATCTTGGCTATTCCATTACAGTAGCACAAAATGGACTAAGATGGAGGGAGGGGTGATGGTGAGAGAAGAGCAGAAGAGGAACCGTAGGCAGGATCACCTGGTGCTGGCTGGATTCACTTCATTGTAGGTTCACCACCCACCTCCAGCATGACTGTAGGATCTCACCTAAGGTACAGGGTGCCAAGTGAATGTCCTAACTTATCCTCCCCTGTGACAACACTGCCCTGGTAATAATTTCCACTAAGAAAAAGGAAAACAGGACAGGCATGGTGGCTCTCGCCTATAATCCTAGTACTCTGCGAGGCCAACACAGGAGGATCCCTTGAGCTCAGAAGTTTAAAATCAGCCTGAGCAAAGTGAGACCCCCATCTGTATTAAAATAGAAAAAAAAAATTAATAGTGTCATGGCAGGTGCCTGTAGACCCAGCTATTCATGAGGCTGAGGCAGGAGGATGGCTTGAACCCAGGATTCTGAGGTTGCTAGAGGGTAGGCCGACACCATGGCATGCTAGCCTGGGATAATAGAGTGAGCCTCTCTCTTTCTCTTAAAAAAAAAAAAAAAAAAAAAGGAAAACAAAAGAGAGTTGCTATGGTCTCAATGTCTCAATGCTGGAGACATATTTTGAAATCTAATCACCAAGGTGATGGTGTCTCAAAGTCAGACGGTTAGGTGATGACTGGATCTTGAAGGTGGAGCTCTCAGGAATGGGATTAGTGCCTTTATAAAAGAGACCCCGGAGAGGTGCTTCATCTCTTCTGCCACATGAGGACACAGCTAGAAGACTCTATCTAGAAGCCAGAAAACAGACCCTAAGCAGACACTGCATCACCAGCACCTTGACCACAAACTTGCCAGTCTCCAGAAGTATGAGAAATACTATGTAAATGTCTGTTGTTGGTCAGCTGCCCAATCTATGGCATTTTGTTATAGCAGCCGCAAAGGAGCAATGAAGACTTCTGGAGCAAAGTCTAACGTTATGTAGACATAAGCCAGGGAAAGGGGGGGGGATAAAAGTAGGAATAAGAAAGGCAGAAGTGGCTCGGGGCCTATAGCTCAACCGGCTAAGGCGCCAGCCACGTACACCTAAGGTGGCGGGTTCGAATCCCCAGCCCGGACCCACCAAACAACAATGATGGCTGCAACCAAAAAATAGCCGGGCGTTGTGGCGGGCGCCTGTGGTCCCAGCTACTTGGGAGGCGGAGGCAGGAGACTCGCTTGAGCCCAGGAGTTGGAGGTTGCTATGAGCTGTAATGCCATGGCACTCTACCCAGGGGGACAGCTTGAGGCTCTGTCTCAAAAAAAAAAAAAAAAAAAAAAAAAAAAAAGAAAGGCAGAAGTAAAGAGGCAAAGAATAAAAATTAAGAGTGAACTGCCCAGCCAAGCAACAACCAGGGCAGCTAGGGAGCCATGATAATAACCAATAAATGCCTTCAAGGTGTAAACAAAAGAGGGAAAAAGTTTAGAGTGTTATCCCAAGTGAAGAAGTAATAGTATGAAATTTAATCAATGTAAAATGTAGGCCCAGGGTAAACCGCCCAAACAATCCAGGGTTCTGTGGAGTATTCTCCCCATGGAGTAAGAGGAACAGCACAACATAGCAGAACAAATCAGTACATTATGTTCTTTATGGAATGATCCTGCCTCTCCTATCCAGACTGTATGGCTAAATAAATACATTTACTGTCTGAAGATTCTTCCCCCATCTAAGACCAGAGACGCAGGTTTCCTCAGTTCTCACATGAGCCAAGATCATACACGATGCACAGCTGCCCCTGTATCGGTGCTTTTATCTCTGTCATCTCAACCTTGAGTACTCTGTGTCTCCAGACATGTAAATGTCTAGGTAAATATATTTCAGCAACTGACAGATGGTCAGACAGCAGAGCACAGGCCTCCCCTCCAGAGATCTGCTCTGTTTCCAGCAAGCTTTCATGATGCACGTCGGCAGGACAGAGAGTCTTGTTGTTCTGGTACCACCCAGGTATCTAGACAGAAAGAAATCAGTGCACACAGAAACACAGGAGAGCAAAGCGAAGCACAGGGCTGAGGGAAGTTGGGAGAAAGAGGCTTGCACTCATTCAGCAAACACTTATCACAAACATCCTTGCTAAAGGCCCAACGTAAGAGATGCAAAAGTGGGTCCTCACTCATCTAGCAAGACAGCACGTGAACACACAACTATCACAGAATGTGGTTACACAACAGTTGAGGTAAAAAGACAAAAGACCAAAAGGAAGATATGATACACAAAAAAGTACTAAGCAAAGAAACCAATAAAACTTCCAGTTCAGCCGGTGCCACCGGATGTAATCCCAGCTACTCAAGAGGCTGAAGTGGGAGGACCACATGAGCCCAGGAGTTCAAGGCCAGCCTGGACAACATAGAGAAACCTCAGCTCTTTAAATTAAAAAAAAAAAAAAACTTATAGTTTAGTACAAATAATTATTGGTTTTTTTTTAATTTCAAAATATTAAGGGGGTACAAACACCTTTTGTGACATGAATACCTTATACAATGCTTAAGTTGGGGCTTTTGGTTTGCCTGGCACCAGAATAGTGTTCATTGTACCCAACAGGTAAGTATTTATCCCACACGTCCCCTTTCACCCTCCCTGCTTCTTGGTTTCCAATGACCTTTACATCTCTTTGTGCCCATCGTGAACCACTGTTTAGCTCCCGTTTATTTGGTTTTCCATTCCTGGGATTTTTCACTTAGGATAATGGCCTCCAGTTCTATCCAAGTTGCTGCAAATGACATTATTTCGTTCCTCTTTATGGCTGAGTCGTACTCCATGGTATATATACCGTACATCACATTTTCTATATCCACTCATGAGCTACGGCCACTTAGGTTGGTTCCACATCTCTGCAATTGTGAATTGTGCTGTGATAAATATTTGAGTGCAGGCATCTTTTAATAAAATGACTTCCTTTGTGTAGATACCCAGTAATAGGATTTCTGGGTTGAATGGTAGCTCTACAAATATTTTCTTGAGTATCTCCATACTATTTTCTATACTATTTATTTATCTCCATACCATTTTCCATAGTGGTTGTGCTAATTCATGGTCCCACCACAGTGTCCCATCCACATCAGCATCTGTTGGGGTACTTTACTTATTTGCCTTTTTTCTTTTTGTTTTTTTTTTGAGACAGAGCCTCAAGCTGTCACCCTGGGTAGAGTGCTGTGGCATCACAGCTCACAGCAACCTCCAACTCCTGGGCTTAAGCGATTCTCTTGTCTCAGCCTCCCAAGTAGCTGGGACTACAGGCGCCCATCACAAAGCCTGGCCAGTTGTCATTGTTGTTTAGGCCCAGGCTGGATTCAAACCTTCCAGCTCTGGTGTATGTGGTTGGTACCCTAGCCACTTGAGCCACAGGTGCTGAGCCTTTATTTACCTTTTTAATAATGACCATTCTGATAAGGGAAAGGTGGTATCCCATTGTGGATTTAATTTGCATTTTCCTTGTGATTAGAGAGGTTGATCTTTTTTTTTTTTCATGTTTATAGACCATTTCTCTCTCATCCATTGACAAACTTCTGTCCCTGTCTTTTGCCCACTTTTTGATAGGTTTTTTTCCTTCCTGATTTGTTTGAGTTCTTTGTAGATTCTTTATTTTAAAATACATAACAATTTAGGTCAAAAGTCAAAGATAATCTCAACATGAAAAGTGGTAAGATGAGGAGAACTGGAGTGGAATAGGCTAAGATTCTTGTTTTGCACTTGAGCAATAAATGCATAACAACTAACTGTAGGCATTGAATGAAAATATGAATTGGAAGATGATTATTAAAAAACCACTATCGAAGTTATATATAATTTCCAAAACATTATAGAAAATAATAGAACAGGAAAAAATGGAAGAAAAAAGTTATAAAATCAATAAGGGAAAAGGGAAAAAAAGGAAACAAGTATAATAAATTTAAAAACGTGATGACAGGCACAAGGCTAAATGTCCATAAGATCATATAATATATGTATAATCTAAATTCCTATTATTAGAGATGGAAACTCCCAAACCAGCTTACAAATCCAACTAGATGCTATGTAAATGAAATATACCTAAAATAAATATTCACAGTTCATTTGGGAACAAAGAGAGAGAGAGAGAGAGGGGAAAAAAAGATATTCCAAGTACTAGTGGAATTTAACTAGTGGCTTTAACAAGATAGAAGTTTATTTCTTCCTCACATGATTCTGCCTGCTGCAGGGACTTAGCACCTGTCTGCCTTGAATATTTTTACCCCCACTCTTAGTCCAGTGAACACCTTCCGGTCATGCATGCACTGGGAAAAAGCAGAGGGACAAGGTCAGGCCTTAGTGTTTATAGGTTGAATATCCCTTATCCAAAATGCTTGGGACCAGAAATGCTTCAGATTCCACATGTTTTCAAATTTTGGAACATTTGCACATACATAATGAGATATCTTGGGGAAGGGACCCAAGTCTAAACATGACATTCACTGATGTTTCATCTATATTTGATACACAAAGCCTAATTTTTTTCGATATTTTTAATAATTTTGTGCATGAAACAATGTTTGTATATATTGAACCGCTGGTGAATAAAGGTGTCACTATCACAGCCGCCTGTGTGGGCAACCTGTGCTCGTTAGGTAACATCATTCCTGACTCTGAAGGTAGGTGCTACCAACTAAACAATTGTTTTCTTGTATTTATTCACACATAAGCGCGTACTAGCAAAAAATACCATTCATACCATGAAAACAATAACGCATTGTGGGTAACTAAGCGGCACAATAGCATCACCAGAACCTGCCCCTGGCACACCCGGCCTGCACACGCGCCACCGTCTTACCCTTCGTGGTGGGCAGGCACTGGGGTGACACTGAAGATCTTGGAAATAAAAGGGAACTGCAAGAGTGATGCAACGCTAACAAGGCATCGCTGTTACTGGAACCTGCAACAGGATGCAGGAAAACAGAATGATCTTAGCGTGATATTTTTTATAATCTTACTCTTTTTTAGATCAAAAAGATCTATCCATATAGACACATGGTCACTACATTCATCTCGGATCTGTATCCTGATGACATGGTAGCTTGCTGTTCTGAGACAGGAGACTGAATATCAGCTATTAGCATATAGGTTTTGTGCTGCTATATTTATCCTAACAGTGCATGCACAAACTACCAAAAAAAAACACTTAAACAGATATGCTATCTTATGATTCAAATCTTTTGTGCAAGAAAAGCCCACTGGCTCAGCACCATAGCACAGTGGTTACGGCACCAGCCACATACACTGAGGGTGGCGGGTTCGAACCCAGCCCAGGCCAACTAAACAACAATGACAACTGCAACAAAAAATAGCCGGGCATTGTTGCAGGCACCTCTAGTCCCAGCTACTTGGGAGGCTGAAGCAAGAGAATCACTTAAGCCCAAGAGTTAGAAGTTGCTGTGAGCTGTGATGCCATCATATTCTACGGAGGGCGATACAGTCAGTAAGACTCTGTCTAAAAAAAAAAAAAAACCCACTATGCCTGCAAACATGCCAACTAAAATCCATCATGTTATGAGAAAAACACATTAGAAAAGACAAGAGCATGTGATTCATCATCCAAGAAAGGGATCTTTTGGAAAACACCGGGATGAGGCAGTGCCTGTAGCTTAGTGGACAGGGTACCGGCCACATACACAGAGGCTGGCGGGTTCGAACCCAGCCCAGACCAGCTAAAACAACAATGACAAATGCAACAAAAAATAGCTGGGCGTTGTGATGTGTTCCTGTAGTCCCAGCTACTTGGGAGGTTGAGGCAAGAGAATTGCTTAAGCCCAAGAGTTTGAGGTTAATGTGACCTATGATACCATGGCACTCGATCGAGGGCAACAGCTTAAGACTGTCACCAAAAAAAAAAAAAAAAAAAAATGCAAGGATGGACACTGTGGTGGTTTCCCTGTGTGCACGTGCTGACTTCTGCCATCTGTTGTTCTTGTTTCTGGGGTTTCTTAATGTTAAGTAGACACTTTAACATTCTTAAAAGATACTTACAGTGTCTTTATTTAGTTCTCCCAAAGGAATATCCACAACTCATGGGAGCAGGAGGAAAACTTTCTGTCAATTCTGCATAATGACCAAAACAGAGTGATTGAATTACTTAACTGAAGCTCAGCAGCTTGCAATGTGATGCACAGTAGGCCCTGTTCATTGTGGAGACAGCAGTGGGTGGGTATTCACCCAGACAGTAGGCACAGAAAGCTAAATCATTTTCATCTTTCTGTTTGCTTTATTTTTCTGAAGCTCACACAATCCACCAGGGATTCCCTCCTAGACTCTGTAATAGCCAAAGGGTGATGGAGGGAGGAGGATAGATGTAACTAAAACACAGGCGCATAAAAGCTTTGCATAGAGAATACGAGTTTTATAAACCCATAACAATTTTTATTAGCCCACAAAGTTGTGAGCATTCCTGCCCTCGCCTGTTGGCATCGCAGCAACGCTACAGCTGAGGAACGCACGACTGTACTTCCCAAGTGCTGGTGCCACCACATCAGTCAGTTCCTGAAACGTGGCTAACTTTGGGGCTGTCCTGAAAGCTTCTTGCCCTGGAGTCTAGGGGATGTGTCTATTTGACTGGCTATGGTAGGAAGTGTCCCAGTGCAGGGTAAGGGGTCTGAGTCAAGAACACAGACTCAAGTCACCTACACGCCGAGCTGGCCACACTTGCTCTTGTCCTGTGACAAAACGGCTGTGTCATTTGGAAGATGTTGCGGCTGAGCCCTCTGCTCTGAATGCTTCTCAGCCCTTCCGCAATGCCACATGGATAATACTCTCACATTATCATGTCGATGTGGAGAAGACTCCCCAACCTGAACAGCGTAGAGGAGTATTTAAGAATATAGTAGAAGTCCCATCACCTCATTCAGAGCTGGTATTTGACGGGTTAACTAAAAAATATATGTTAACGGTTAAAAGAAAGAAAAGAATGCTTAAATCAGTCCATCTTAAATATTTTAGTTTAGCCTAAAGTGTAAATATATATCTGTATAATAAAATCTAAGATTAATTTAGTAGAGGATGAAATACTATCGCCCTCCTGCAGTCCCACAATGGTTTAATTACCATAGTGTTGTCCTGTATACTGTGGCCATTTTGTGGCCACGATACGAACAATCTTTGCCTCTGGACTGTTTGTTTTTCATCTCTGCTTCACCCACAAGTACATCTCCAACAAGTTGCCACTCTCAATCCTTTGCTGTGCACCGTCTTCTCCCCCTGTCCGCCCCCGCCCCCCCAAATCACTGGAACCCTTGATTTATTTGAGATCCGCTTTATTTTCTTCTGGTACATTTGGATTTTCTGCAGTTGTAGTCAATTTCAGGCCAGTTTTCTCCAAAATGCAGTATGTGGTATATGCTGAACAGAAACTGTTTCATTCCAATACTCCGTTACAAATAACGTCTAGTACATTAGTAACTCTTGATAACTCCATGCCATCTACACTTTCATCTTCATTTGTTTCCAAAATTAAAATCCAGGTTTTACTTGTATTAGTGTATAAACATTTTAGAATTTCTTAATCCATCGACTAGATCAAGAATGTCACATGTGCCGGGGAAAACCAGGCACTGATATTCTTTCCAGGGTCCTCAAGACTGAGATATGCAGGAGTGATGCGTATAGGGGGTATAGGCTTTCCTAGTACTTTTTCCACATACCATGTTCTTTAAAAAATATACAATTTCAATTTTAATGTTAAAAAGTATGGCTCCAATCAATAAAACAAGCCACACTCCTGATCTGATCATGCCATTTTCCTGCTTTAAAACAGAAAGTGTGGCTCGGCGCCTATAGCTCAACCAGCTAAGGCGCCAGCCACGTACACCTAAGGTGGCGGGTTCGAATCCCCAGCCCGGATCCGCCAAAC
>NW_003852442.1:12857572-12867128 GCF_000181295.1 Otolemur garnettii
ATATATATATATATACACAACTTCATAAAAAAAATTTATTTGTCCAGTGTCCATCCATGCCATATTTTGTGAGTTATAGTAAACTGATAAAGAAAAGCAACTCATCCTTTTAAACATCAGGATTTGTTGGTCAATAACTTAGAGTAATAAAATTTGTTTGTTTGTTTTAGAGACAAAGTCTTGCTCTGTTCCCAGGCTGAGGTCCCAAACTCCCGGGCTTAATCGATTCAAGTAGCTGGGACCACAGGCACACAACACCATGCCTGGCTCTAAGGTGGTCACTTTTAAGCTCCAGATCCAAGTCTGCCAACCGCTGCTGCAATGTCCTTTCATTGTATCTTAATGACTCCAGTTTTGCTTTTGTGTCATTGTTTTTTAAACTAGAATCTTACTCTTCAGGCTTGTCTATCAGTATTGTACAAAATATTCATCAATAAAACATTTTGATAAATGATTTCCTGGCCTGTAGATAACTGATCAACAGGTTGTTCAATGGATACTTTGTCCCCGTATTGCCCACTATGTGGACATCTTGATTTTTTCCCCTCGCATCCAAGCCATGTATTATCATTTGCTACCACCAACCTTTTTTAGATAAAACCAAGACTTTCTCTTTCACTAACAATCCAGCAACTGTAGTGTGTATCTTTCTTGTATGAGCTACACCTGGGATACATTGTCTATATATAGTAGCTTGGACACATTGTCTATATATAGTAGTTTGTTTCCTTAAAGTATATTAAGAATGTATATAGCATGACCCCTGGGTGAAGGGCTTGACTACAACTTGAACTTTACTTAGCAAATGCAAACAATGTCACAGATCATTTGTACCTGCATATTAATCTGAAATGAAAAAACAAAAAAACAGAACGCAAAGGTACTTGCACACCAAAGTTAAGAACAGAACAATTTTGGGTTTATGATATATTCCAAGGTTAAGCATCTAATTTGACAGTATTTTTAACAACGTGCCTTTACTGAGCTTTTCTAAAGTATCCAAGGTAATTTCCATAGAAACAACAACTTATGCATAGTTCATTGATTTACATAACATTTAACTGAATTGTATAATTATAATGTCAAGTAAAACTGGCATAAACAGGTTTGGGAACAGACTTGACTCTTGGCAAGCATCTAACTCAAATGATGGGAGCAAAAGTGCTAAGAGTGAAGCCGACCAGCTGCAAACACGCATCACGTGGTGAGCATTTATCCATAGGCTCTAGGAGAGATAGTTACAATGGGACTGATATGCAGCACTTTAATTACTCTTAGTAACTAAATTGTGTTTCTGCAAATGCAGAATTCTCCTGAAACTGAGTTATGTGGCACCCCAAGATGGCATCTTGGGGCCTAAGTTATTATTTGGGATCTGCTCTCCACAATTTGGGGTCTAAGGTACAATAAATATCCAGGTAAATCCTGCAATAAAATAGTACTTATCCCCGAGCTGAGCAAAGAGGGAGTTTTCAAAACGAAAGAGATAAATCAAACAGGCACTGTTGCAGGACTTAGAATACAGTCTCACAGCCAAAACAATTTTGGAAATAGTGCTGAAGTTGAAATTCCAATTGGGAGGGAGGGGAATCTATGCTTCAGGACTTGCTGTTTTGAGACCTGAAATAAACTATGCAACGATAGGCTAGTGCATTAAATGGAGGAAGCCTGAAAAGCTCACATGCAAAGTTATAAACTCAAGACCTACATTTATTCAGAAACCAGAGTAGTTTTTACATGAACAGAAATGGAAGAGAACCATCCTGCTCAGGTTACTTCAAGGTTTTGCCTTATGATAAATTAGCATGTACAGAAACGTCATGCATTGCACTAGAATGTTCATTGTAGCTCAATTCATAATCGCCAAGTTGTGGAAGCAACCTAAGTGCCCATCAACCCATGAATGGATCAACAAACTGTAGTATATGTACACCGTGGAATATTACACAGCCATTAAAAAAGATGGAGACTTTGCATCTTTTATATTTACCTGGATGGAGTTGAAATACATTCTTCTTAGTAAAGTATCACAAGAATGGAAAGACGAATATCCAATGTACTCCATACTAATACGAAATCAATATATAAACAATTACATGTTCCTAAGAACAATAAAACACTATTATAGTCCAGTACGGGGCTAGAGGGAAGCGGGAGGGAGTTGGGGGGAGGACATATGGCAGAGGGAGGCAGGGCAGGAGGCAGGATATCAATGTGCACATGGTGAGGGTGTATAACATGCCCTCTGGGTGAGGGGCTCTTCTACAAATGGAACTTCACCCCGGAAGTGAGAACAATGTAACCTAAATATTGCACCCTCATATATTAATTTGAAAAGTTTTAAAAAGAAAGCCCAAGCACTCTATTGAAAACTTCATACAGACTAGCTCATCTAATCCTCATGACCACCCTGCAAAGTGGGTTTTCCAGGTGTCCACAGTAAACAACAGGCTGGGGTGGAAACGTGAGTTCAAAAGTACTTTTAACAACAGGCCACTCTGCTATCCTGCCGCCCCCCCCCATATTCTGACTCACTCAAAACCTCCTTCCAGCATCACCAACAGGGAAATCTCAAACCACCACCAATCATTCACAAAAATCAAAGCTATTCTCATACATGATCAGTTTAAATTAATAATTTTCAACTTTGGGAACTTCCAAACACACCTGAACAGAGGATGAATTTGGGTTTGAAGCAATGGACCCAAAGAAAAGACCACAAAACATGCAAGTGAAAACATTTCTGTCTTTCAAAATGAAATATTTAAGAAATTAAACAAAGGAAAAATAAACATGTAGCAGAAGAATCCTCATGAATATTAATATAGCCACCTTTTCTATGGTATAAGCACTGATTTAACACTATTTACTCATTATGTCACCTTTCAAGGCAGCAATGATCACCTTACACTACCCTGTCTCCATCTGTGGAAATTTCTAGAAAGATTTATCCCTTTGCTTTCTGGGTCAATTAACATAACAGTTTGGGATACCTCTAAAACATTTTAAAAGACCAAAATGAATTAAAGTATCAGTGAAGCTGACAAAAATCAGCACTTTTCCTCTTACTTTTTTTCAATTAAAATTGACCATAAAAACACCACACTTCACAAATCAATCCAAAATTATCAAGAAGCTAATCTTTTTCTTCCTCCTCCTCCTCCTCCTCTTCTTCTTCTTCTCTACATTCAAAAAGAATTTGTTTCTGTATTTTAGCAAGGAAAACTCACATGGAGGACTCTCTGGCTTAAAAACCCACAGAGGCTATGGAGGGAGGAGAAGAGGGAGGAGGATTGGTAAACTCTCACCTATGGCCGTCAAGTAAGGGCACACGTCCCGGAGAAAAGCTCAACCACAACTGAGACTGAGCCTGGCAAACGCAAACAGTGGAACCTAATCCGTTAGCACCCTCCTATGACTCTGAAATTTTTAAAAAATTCATGGAGGCTGAGTCCATTAATTGAGAGCTTAAAAAAAAGTCTGTATCTACGCAATGGTTCCCCTAAAAGCAGATTCTGAGAAAGGCTGCAGGAAGTTATTTAAGAGGAGGCCCCAGGGCCATTGGAAGGTGCATCAGTGAGCAGGTTACCTTTTGGACATCGGACTGTCGGCCCTTTGAGACACTCTGAGACATTCCATGGCACACACCTGAGGACGGGGAGGTGGGGCAGTTACTTATCAACTCCATCCCTCATTGGCTGAGGACCGAGCACAGAATCGGCTCCACCCCCAGACATCTTATGGGCTACACCTGTGCCCAGCCAGGCTCCTACCAGAGGGATCATTAAGGTGAGAAACTCAGCATGGCTAAGGCTAACCTCAGTGGGTGCCAGGGGACTATGGTTGGGGCAGCGACAGAGTCTGCCATTGCCTGAGACTAGTTTCTCTTGGGCTTCCTCATCTCCAGGATGGAATCTGTTTTCTACTGTGCATCACAGACCCATATGTTTATGAACTTGGCCTGCCTAAATCAGACTTACTGCCTGTAGAGAAGACTAAAAATCCTGAGTAACTCTCTTTGCAAACAACTAAAGATGCTGGGCACAATAATTGTAAACAACACTGAAATGCATAACTGGGCTGATAAGAAGAAAAATTAACTGTATGGATCTTGAGCCTGGGAGTATCTATTCAATATTTTAAAATAAACAGAAAAAAATTAATTAAGCCCTGGAAGGCCTCATAATATATAAATAACCTTCCACTTTCACTTTAGACATTTTAATCAGGTCTATTTAGAGTGGTTCACCATTCAAAACTTATAGCAACACCCAGGTAGTTAAAATATTTTCAGGTTCAACTTTCAGAAAGTATGTTTCAGGATATGAGTCTCCACTTTCCATCTTAGGAACTGACCAGTTAGTCTACCACTAAACATCACAGACCCACATATAGCCACCACCCTGGACTCTCCATCCTGAGCTCCTGTCTGTTGTTCTCCATACTCCCCGCCATGGAGGCCTCTCTGTAGGAATACTTGAGTGTCCTTACAACGTGGCTGCTGATTTTGGGCAAAGTGACACAGCTGAAAGGTCACATGCTGTCACGCCCGCTTCATTCTAATGAATAAATGAAAGTCCCTTAGCCCAGCTCACACTGAAGGCAAGATGAAACTATCACAGCTCTTGAGGGAGTATTACAGAATTCATAGGTGTGTTTTTGAGCCACCATGCCACCCTGAAGAGCTCAGAAACCAAAGTTTTCGATTCTTCTAGCTGCACAGAAGGACCAAGCACAGAATCGGCTCCACCCCCCAGACATCTTATAGGACATCTTCTAATCTCTACATCTGTGTTTTTAATGACTATGCTTATCATCTATTTATTTTACATTGTAGAAAATGAGGATTTATCACTGTTATGTTGCTATCTACTTACTCACATGTAGGTACCCCACCCGCACATACAATTCTTATTACCTCATCTTCCCAGTAAAATTGTGTCATAATTTTTGGTTAAATCAATTATCAGTGTTTACATTAACATGATAATGTAAATATTGTTTCCAAATGAGGCTCATGGTATCATTTTTTTATTTCTATTCTAGTACAACTTGTTTTCCCTAGAGTTAATAATTGTCTTAAGTGGGTTTTTATTATTTTTTATTGATACATCACAAGCTGATACCCAAACTTTCTGAAAAAATTCTTCATCTCTTGAAGAAACAAGAGAACAACTGAAACAAATCAGTTAATCTATCAATTAAACTTGAGGGTTTTGTTTTCAGTTGAAGATATTTCTCCTGAACTGAACTGATCATCTTGGGGTTCCCCTTCACCATTATCTGTTACCCTGGAAATTTTTTTGCTCATCTCCTGGGATCTGTCTTCTGTTTGCTGAATCTGATATCCTCCTCCTCCATGATTTTCTCCCTTGATCTGCTGGTACACACTCTCAAAGTATTGTCCTGATCAAGGGATGGCTTAGGGAATAAATGTTGTGAGATATTTTGTGCCTATAAACATCTTTTTTCTACCTTCTCACTTGGCTGATAGCCTGTTGGGTATAGAATTCTGGTTTCAAAATCATTTTCTCCAAGTCTTTGGAAGGTGTTATCCCATCGTCTTCTAGCTTTCTAGAGTGCTGTTAAAAAGTCCAAAGCCATTTTGATTTGCTTTTTATTTACTTTTTTATTTCCTATAGGTTTTAAAAACTTTCCATGAAAGTTTTGCCCAAGGCTATTCAGGATGAGCTCAAAGGACTTTTTTTTAGACACAGTCTCCCTCGGTTACCCTTGGTAGAGAGTGCTGTGATGTCACGGCTCATAGCAGCCTCAAACCCTTGGGCTCAAGTCATCCTCTTGCCTTGATTTTTCCTTTTTAGTAGATGCTCTTGCCTCAGTTTTTCCTTTTTCCTTTTTCACTCCTGCTCAGGCTGGTCTGGAACTCCTGAACTCAACCGCTCTACCTGCCTCGGCCTCCCAGAGTGCTAGGATAACAGGCATGAGTCACTGTACCCAGTTCAAGGGACTTTCTTGACTAGTGAAGTTCATTAACATGAGGAACAGTTGTTGAGTGCACATCCAGATTGGTAAAGGCCTCCAGAGCAAAAACAGACTCATCTACCACGTGGGCAACTCTGTCATGCTCTCAACATTCTGGGGGAAAGACAAACTGAGAGAGCATTGAATATATAAACATTACTTCATTCTGTTACCTGGCTAGAGTGCAGTGACGTCATCACAGCTCACTGCAACCGTAAACTCTTGAGCTCAAGCAATCCTCCTGCCTTGGCCTCCCAAGTATGCACAACAGGGGGCAGCACTCCAGGACTACAGTATGCCCCATGACACCTGGCTAATTTTTCTCTTTGTCATAGAGATGGGACCTCACTCCGTCTCTTGTTCAGGCTGGTCTCAAACTCCTGGTGTTGAGCAATCCTCCCACCTCAACCTCTTACAGTGCTAGGATTATAGGTGTGAGCCACTGCACCCAGCCACTACTTCCTTCTTAATTGAACTTCATTTCCCTACTTGTAACCTCTTTTATATGTTAGAGGGAGGGAGGGGATTTTTAATGTAAAATTTCCCTTAGCAGTCTCACTACTTATAGGAGCTTATAAAGCACAAGGAGTAGCTTAGATATCTTTATAATAAAATACTTTCTCTGGAAAATAAATCCCTAAAAAGTAATTTTGTTCTACCCTAAGGAAAAAAAAATAGTCATTCTACATTTCTGTAAAATATAATTCATCATTATTAAATTATCAGATTACATGCACAATTAAATTTATTTATTAAACAAGACATATGCCAACAACTTTGCAATAATCCTTTAAACCATAATAGCAGATTTTCAAGTTTAATAACAACATCATGCAGCTAATACTCAAAAGACTAATTTTAAAAGTAAGGGCATTTGGTAATTGAAACTGAAATTATACAATTAAGCACTTGAGTAATTTAAACATGAACATAAGTGTCCTGACTGTGTTGCTCTTGGCTTTCAGTCAAATTTGCTAGTGCCAGTGAGAGTTTACCACTCTAATTATTTCTTCCCTGTATCAGATCTGGCTAAGTAGAAATTGAGAATTATTGGAAGTATTATTCTCATTCCTATATCTTTTCTGTTTCAAAAACACACAACAATATTCTTCTTCTAATTAAAGTATCACACACATAATCAAGAATCACCCCATGATTCTTGTCAGAACGCCACAGAAGTGTCAAAAAGAGATCATTTGCGGCCAGGCCTGGTGGCTCACACCTGTGATCCTAGCACTATGGGAGGCTTAGGCAGACGGATTGCTTGAGCTCAGGTGTTCAAGAGCAGCCTAAGCAAGAGTGAGACCCTGTCTTTACTAAAAACAGAAAAATTAACCAGTCATTGTAGCCTGTAGTCCCAGCTACTCAAGAGGCTGAGGCAGGAGGATCACTTGAGTCCAAGGGTTTGAGGTGGCTGTGGGCTATGACAAGGTAGCACTCTCCCCAGGGTGACAAAAAGAGAGAGAGAGAGATCATTTGTTTACATACCAATTCCCAGAAACAGATGTAAAAGAAAAAGTTTTAATATAAGAAAAAGTTATCCTATGAGTATGTTTGCCTTTTAAGTGTTTTTAAATAATCGCCCCTCCCTTTCTCCCCATCCTCCATTCTTTCCATTTTCCCTATCAGATATAAAACCACACATCAGCCTCATCACCTCACCCCTGAGAACACTCTACATTACAGCAGTTCTCAACCTGTGGGTCACAACCTCTTTGGGGGTCGAACGACCCTTTCACAGGGGTGGCCTAAATACATCCTGCATATCAGATATTTACATTACGATTCATAACAGTAGCAAAATTACAGGTATGAAGTAGCAACGAAAATAATTTTATGGCTGGGGGTCACCACAATATGAGGAACTGTATTAAAGGGTCACAGCATTAGGAAGGTTGAGAACCATTGCTCTACAATAAAACAGGCTGTTCCCAGAGGTTTCTACAACCTTTCACTTGGTAGAAATCATCTCTATGATTCTTATGATATGATTAAGACTTTTGATATTGTAAAAGTAAGTGAGATTTAGAAATAATATTTCCTAAATGAATCAGAAAAAGTCATTGAAGTTTTGAAGGTAGCAGATCAGTCAGAACACAAGACACACTGTGAATATCCCAAAACAAGGCACCAGGTTTGATACAAGAGGAGGCAGGCAGATTACCTCTGACCAATGCAGGGAATAGATATGATATAGTCAGGCACGGAGCAGAGTGGGCGCCCACATCAAGACCTCACTGACACCACAATGTAGAGAGGCACAGAGTGAGGGGAAGGACATTCTGGGCTCAGGAACTGTACAGGTAAAAGGCACCTGGGAAAAATGAGAGGATCAGCTCCAGGATACACGGCCAGCATCTAGGGCACGAGAGGAGGGGCTGTAGTGGGTGAAGCTGAACATGTAGGCATGGTCCAGATCCCAAAGAGCCTAGACTCCAGGCTAAGGGGTTGGGATTTTCTCCTGAAGGCTGTGGGGAGTCACTGCACGGCTCTTTTAAACAGTAAGGAGGCATGATCACATTTGCACTGATCTTTGCAGCAGCGGGGTGAACACTGGATAGAGCTAGAATGGAGGAAAGGAAGGATGCTAGTTAGTCTAGTCCAGCACAGCCCCGGCTGTAGTCCAGGCTGCAGAGAGTGAGAACTGGAACCCAGACAGCAGCAGCAGAACAAGACAAGGGATGAGAGCACAAGATGTTTAAGGAGTAGACAGACCAGTTGGATACAGCAGTTGAGGGCAGGGAAGAATCTAGTTTCTCATTCAGAAGATGCTGAAAAAGGTTTTCCTCTCTGACCTTGTGATGCTGACACCACCATCGTCTGCCTCCCAGAGCCTTTCCCTATCAATTACCCCTTTTCACTCCTGTGACTCTTTTGTCTATAACATTCTCAAGCCACTTCCATCCCAGGAAGCAAGGATTTAGTGGATACCTACTCTGAGCCAATTGGTTCCTGAGTTAGCTGAAGGAGTTAAAAGCAAGGTGAAATCATTTCTCCAAACTTTGCATCCATCATCAAGGCTGATCAGATAGCACCAGACGCTTCCAGAAATGAAGGCTTTTTGTCTCCAACTAGTGATGCCAGCCACCTGTGTGAATATTCTATCTAGAAAGGGATACGGCTAGGGGTGGGTGACATGTTAGGGGTCCTCTTGAGCCATGACAGGTGGTTCAGGTCCCTGTCAAAGGTGCTTGTTCTGAAAAGGAAAAGGGACTAAAGGGAGTCATCTGAGCAGACTGGGGGTGTCATTTAATAGTCCCCCCATGCCTCAAGGGTCAACTCTTCATTCATTCTGCAAGTACCTCTTATGGGCTTGTCATGCGACAGGTGCATTGCTAAGCACTGGGGAAACAATAATGAACAAAATCGACCCAGCTCCTAACACCACGGTACCTAGAATCTATTTTCTACACCAATACTGACAGTCACACTATCATAAACCGAAGCCTGCTCCCCACAAGGGCCTCTGTGTAGTGTGGTACGTCAGAAGCAGGAATTTCTCAGTAGCTCATTTTTTCCTAAGACTCACTCATTAGAAGAGGGGCCCTTGATAGTTACATTGTGTTTTTTTTTT
>NW_003852442.1:12867255-12879573 GCF_000181295.1 Otolemur garnettii
TCAGGTTTTGGCCAGGGCTGGGTTTGAACCTGCCACCTCTGGCATATGGGGCTGGCGCCCCACTCCTTTGAGCCACAGGTGCCGCCCAAGATACATTTATAATAAAGCCTAACATCAAAGTTCAGAAAGAAAGAAGAGACTGATTCTCAGTGGCTCAAAGTTTATTAACACTGGGAACTCAGAGCCAGTTGAGGAAGACCAGCCCAAAGCAGGACACATGGCAAGACGGCTGAGCAGAGTTCAGAAGCTGAAGTGACTCATATCCACATGAGGAAATCAGATTAGGTAAGCTGAGAACAGAGGGAAGTGAATATGAGACAGTACAAATGAGAAGAGATCAAATTCACGCAAAGGATTTCAGAGAGAAGCATGAGGAATGAACGGGCAAGAAGAGAGTGTGATACGGACATAGACATTGTATGAGACAGCTGCTGCCACCCGAGATCTGAATCATTCTGAAGGTGGGAGTAAGTCAGGGCCTTTGGGTGCAGGAATTCCTTGCTGGAGAAGCAAAGGGGAAAAGAAAGGAAAAACACCTTTACCAAACTATGTCCTTAGATAGTCTTGAGCAACCTTTTATAGGCCAGGATAATTCATGAGACATGAAAACATTTATAGGCTTTTTTTTTTTTGGCCAGGGCTGGGTTTGAACCCACCACCTCCTGTATATGGGGCCGGCACCCTACCCTTTTGAGCCATAGGCGCCACCCTGGGCTGCTTTTTTTAAAGCACAAAATAAAAATAGCTACATTTTAGTCTGATGGAGGAGAGGGACGAATGCACAAATTCTTGAATTTGTCTACTCGATTGGATAGAAGAATGTCGTGAAGAAATGTTCTACTTTTCGACCACTAAATTCTAACATCTGTGTATATTTGGGAGGTGGAGACACAGAGACAGTTTCCTGATCTTGAATTCTGCAGCAAGACTGAGAGCCACTTGGCAGAGCCTAAGGATGTGGGCTGCCTTGTGTCCCAGCCGCCACACCCAGCAAGGTCTGTGTATTATTTCACATAATCCTAGCATAATACTCAATATTGGTCCAACATCATCTCTATGCCACTGGGGAAGTACGTGAAAAAGATGGAATATCTAACAGTCTATGTAAATTGTTATCCTATACAGATAAATCACTAGCTTATGGATCCAGCAATGAGTAATATCAGCTAAAATTAGCATATAAACACATAAGAGTGCCAGAATGTTTTATATATATAGTTTTTGAATCCTCTGGCCATATAAGCACCGTCAAAGATTTCAGATTCATTAAAAGAAAAGAATTGTCCAACAAAAAGAAACTTCAAGCCATTTAAAACTGTAGAGTCACTTTCAGAGGCACATTAAGAAACTCAAGTCTTCAACGGTTAAAGACCCTTTGCAAAAATTCCCTTCCAGGATTAACATAGTTTAACACTTCCGTGTGGCAACACTAAGAAAATTAAGATCTAAAGGCTTGATCCCAGCTATTTTTAGAGGGGAGGTCAGAGAGTTCATTTATTTTAGGAATTCAGACCAGGATCCACACAATTCGACATTCCCGTCCTCGTGGAAAGGTCACCAAAATGCATACGTCAGGTATCTGCTGCTTTCTTTTTAAGAATGCTGAATTTTAAACCCAGTAAGTCTAAACGCAGTCCTCATATAATCTACAAATGACCTTACTAAGTCTTTCTACATCCCATAAAAGTATATTAATTGTATCATTTTATTTAAGTTCCCAACTTGCTGTGATGTATTAGCATATTAAAATTAACTCTGCAGGCTCTAATCATGTCACCTTCTCAGCCATCTCACCAGGACAAATTTGATAAAATTATAGTACCCCCTCGTGGTGTTTCCTTTATACCCTGCTAGGACGGTCTGTAATATTATATTTTTTTTAAATCTTCCTCCACTAAGATCAGTGGATAACTAATTAACCTTTTCTAAACTCTAATAAAAATGATGGAGAAAGTAACGGAGCTACCCACCAGATCGTGAGAACCGGGGAGATACGTGGCATTTCACCAGAAGTTAAGAATATTTAGGGCCACACATATTATTTTTAATGGAAGGAAAACATTTTCAAGAAATATTTCCTATAGATTGGTCTATGTAGCCAAATTAAAGTACACAACTCTGAAATTACTCACTGGGTTCTTAGTTTGCTTTGCCAGCAAACTCAAACACAAACTGAAGAGGGGAAATTGTGTTTTTTGAATAGTAAACCAACGATAAATTCTTCTTAAAACAGGAAGGAAAAAGAAAGTAGATAAAATTTAAATGCACTGATTTTTTTTCCCTCATAATTCATCCAGCCTTTTTCCAGCAGATTCAAATCAACTGTTTGTTAGTTTATTGCCAAATACCTACCTTTTAAAATTATTTTTGTGATTATTTTATTTTTATAAGTGTTTATAATTTAGCAAAATGAGTAAGATTTGTGGGTACACACTTAAATACAAAGCTCTTTCGGGCTTTATTTCTTTTTTTCTATCTTTAGTTTGCTATTGTACACTTAAAAAAAAAAAACTATTCCTACCTCCTGATTTCCCAAAAACTGATTTTTATCTTGTTCTAGGATAGGTTTTTGTCAATAAGGCAAGGAACCATGGAACAGATAGATGAATGAGGCTGTCCAGAATATTTTGGAGATCCCTAAAATAATTCCACTTGGGGCAGAGGATCTCACAATAGATCTTGTGAAACAGAGAAAGATATGAGCTCATGTATCTACTGTCAACAAGTGGTAATTTCATATTTATTCAGCATCCAAGTGCCTTAGCGAGTAGCCAGAGAAAGCAGAGCCGTGCGTTCTCCAGATCAGTTCCACTGTGAGCTCGGCAGTACTGCAATCTACCTCGGGTTCAAGCCACTAAGCACTTGTAACTGATTTACAATGAAAATATCAAGAAGCTTTATTTCAATTTAGTTCAGGTTCAATAAAATAACAGTTCTGGTTCAGTTCTGGGAATGTGGGAACATATTTGCTAGTTTCTAACTCACATTCCACGGGCTCCCTAATTGTGATTTAAAATAAAGAACATTGAGTTGTACTCAGTAAATTATTCAGGCAACATTTTTGGAGCTCTTGCTTTGCTGAAATACAAAATGAATACAGGCAGTCCCTGAGTTACAAACGTCCGACTTATACACGACTTGCACTTATGAACAGAAGCTATTATAGTAAGTCCCCCAAGTTACAAACATCTGGCTGATGTATGACTCACACTTATGAACAGAGGCTATTACCCGTAATAGGTAAATGCACCTGTTTCAA
Organism: Otolemur garnettii; assembly: GCF_000181295.1. NCBI lineage: Eukaryota > Metazoa > Chordata > Mammalia > Primates > Galagidae > Otolemur > Otolemur garnettii. Next base: position 12,870,515 of record NW_003852442.1, read on the forward strand.
ATTACATACAAATTCAACTTAAGAACAAACCTACAGAGCAAAATTCTTGCCTTAAAGTAGTGATTTTCTACTGGGACGTGGCGAGAACATTGTAGGTAAACCAAGACAATTTTTAAAGATTATTAATTCAATTATTTCTGAAAGAAGTTCAAAGCACAGCAGTGAATATATTCTTTTTTTTTTTAAACTCTTTTTTGATCAACATAATTTAAGTGTGCCACGGAAGTTTAACTACAGGTTCAAGTGTGCCGTGAGATATAATAAGGTTACAAAACACTATCATGAAGAATATCATGGTCTAGCCAGTTAACAGTCCAGTGATCAGGTGTAACGGTACAGATAGAAGTGCCTCATGTTAAGATTGGCAATAAGAATTTATTTTGAGGTGACATCACCTGGGTTTAGAAAGTGACTTGATGATCCCCTAGGTCCACCAGAGGGCATCACAAAATAACAAAACAATGGTCACTAAACCTTCTGAAGTCAGTGGGTCCTGTGTGCCCACTTCTGGGTTGGGCTCAGTGCTCAGGTATTCCACATAACAAGGAACAGGGTCCCCAGGTGCAGGAAGATGTTTAAGCAAGAGGACACCACTGGCCCAGGGCCACCATGTGCAACTCCAGGGAGCACCACTAGGAGGAGGGTGGCCCCCCTGTACTGTACACCCCGGCGGCCTTGCAAAGGCAGAGTTACTGGACACAGCTAAGCAGAAAAGAAACCCCAGCAGCCAAGAAGAAATCTGGGGAGAGAACAGAAATATCTAGAAGAGATCTCTGTCATTATTTGCCTTGAAGTATGATGGAAAACTCTTCCTCCACCTCCCCTCAAAAATCAACTTTTTTCCTAAAACTTTTATATAAGTGAACTTGACTTGGTTCTATTGGTTTTTGTCTCAGCTTAGCGGGTGACTGCGGTGGTATCATCTGGGACTTTCGCGGTGGTGGCAAAGCAGAGCTGAACGTCGCATCCTCGCAGGCCCACGGCAGACACTGATCATGATGATGCAGACCCAGAGGACAGGGGGAAAGTGGATATGTGAGTTACACACAGTCATAATTTAAAAAGTAATAAAAGCTGAAACAGAGGAGCTGTGAGAGAACAGAAAAGGAAGTACCTGCTTCGCCGCAGGGAAAAAGAAGCATCTCTGAGAAAGTGACCTTTACGCTGAGTCTTAAAGGATGAGTAACAGTTAATCCAGAAAAAGAAAAGTGGGGAAAGGCTTTTGGCAGAGACGACAGCATGAGCGGAGATGGGGGTATTTAGGGATAGCCAAGGAGCCCAGCATGGCTGGAGGAGAAGGGACATGGGCTTCATTCATTGCTACCAGCAGGTTTATTCTAGCAGACTGCCCACACACACCAGTGAAACCTTTCAGTTACACGTCGTTTACCTGTTGAGGGAATAGGTGGTGTCCCTGTATATATGAGGCCATCTTTCTACTTCTATAAAACTTGGGAGGGCTGGGTCCGGTGGCTCACACCTGTAATCCTAGCACTCTAGGAGGCCAAGGCAGGTAGATTGTTTCAGCTCAGGAGTTCCAGACCACCCCAGCAAGAGCGAGACCCTGTCTCTAAAAAAATAACCAGGCATTGTAGTCCCAGCTACTCAGGAGGCTGAGGCAAGAGGATTGCCTGAGCCCAAGAGTTTGAGGTTGAGCTATGACACCATGGCATGCCACTGAGGGCAACAAAGAAAGACTCTGTCTCCAAAAAAAAAAAGTTCTTGGAAAAGATTTGCTATATCTAACAGCAATTATACTGCTTCTCTCAATATTTCCTTCCCTCCCCATTCATCTCTTGGCTCCTCTGTGGACAGAGGGACAGTTCCTTGGACGTTGGGCTTGGTCAGATGACCCGTCTTAAACAATGGAATGTAGACAGAGGGACAGCAAGCCAGTTCCTAGCTGGAACTCTGAAGGGCATCCTGTCTTATTTCCTGTCCCACTCAGAACTTCTGCCCCCTGCCCCTACGGTTACCAACCACTGACATCTTGCTTATTATGCAAGGAAAGAGCAAGAAGTTTCTTATGTGGCTGCTTGTTATATGCAGTATTATTGCAGCAAAACCTGACCGATACATTTTCATTTCTCAATTCATAGAGATGTGGCTTCTAAACACTCATGAAATTGCTATTACTAAAGAATACTACATCCCACATTTAAAAATAAAAGAAATAGAGAGCATCAATAATCTAAATACCAACTGAGACCACTTCTTAGTCCCTACGTATTCTGATTTCACTTCGACTTTGCCCTGGAAGATTGTGCGATCTAGAATGAAATTATCTAGGTTCAGATTCTTCTGGCTTTATCATTTACCAGCTTTGCACCTTTGGCAAATGACTTCACCTCTATGTCACAATAACGTTCCCATCCGGAAAATGCAAGTATTTAATATAATAATAACTACGTAAGAGTTGCTGAGAAGATTGGATGAATAAAAGAGCTTGGAACGCTGTCTGACACACAGTATGTTCTCCATCACGCTGCCTATTGGGATCACTTGTCTAACCATACTCAGTAACATCCACTGACTCATTTCCTCTGTCACTGTCTAGCCGAAATCTCAGCCATCCTCAGCATCCACGCCAGGGATCTGTGCCCAACTCTTTTTTCCTTCTGAACATCCTCCTGAATGAATCGCATTCACTCTCAGGTCTTCTGCTTTCCTTACTCAAATCTATCACTTTATTCTAGATCTACCTGAACTCCACAGCTGAGCCTACTTGCCATCCCCAGGCTTTATCTTGGAGAGTCATGGTTTAGCCTTACATTAGCTAGAAGTGCCCACCAGAGAGACTATGATCTCTTAAAGAAATAAGAGGCAGAACCTCCTCCAAGTAAATATTTTTAGGTCTTTTACACAGATCAATTCATAAAGACAATGTGTCTTAATGAGAGCCCAAAGGCATGCTAGAGTCCTAAGAAGTTATAATAATGATAATGACTTTAGGCTGGGTGTGGTGGCCCATGCCTATAATCCAGCACTCTGGGAGGCTGAGGCAGGTGGACGGCCTGAGCTCACAGGTTCGAGACCAGCCTAAGCAAGAGCAAGACCCCTGTCTCTAAAAACAGCTGGGCGTTGTGGCAGGCGCCTGTAGTCCCAGCTACTTAGGAGGTGGAGGCAAGAGACTCGTTTGAGCTCTGAGGTTGCTGAGGAACCTGAGGTTGCTGTGAGCTATGACATCACAGCACTCTACTGAGGGTGACAAAGTGAGACACTGTCTCAAAAATAATAACAATAATGAGTTTATTAAGATCCCTTCTATGCAAGTTCTTTCCTAAGTTTCTAAAGAGTTTAGGACTTCTGCAGGGTAGGTAATATGATTATTCCTTTTGGATAAATGAGGAAACCAAGGCATGAGAAGCTTATGTAACATATGTCATGGGGCTAGAAACGGTGTGATCTGAAAACAGGCAGGAAGAGAGCTGGACTCTCGAGTCTACAGTCTGAACCACTACATTTTACGTTCTCTAAGGAATAAGGCCTGCATAATTTCTCAGACATTAAAACAAGCACAGCTAAAAAGGAAAAAGGAAAACAAGCACATCCAGGCTCAGTGGCTCACACCCGTAATCCTAGTACTCTGGGAGGCCAAGGTGGTTGGATTGCTTGAACTCAGGAGTTCAAGACCAGCCTGAGCAACAGCAAGACCCCATCTCCACTAAAAATAGAAAACCTAGTCAGGGCCTGGTAGCAGGTGCCTGTAGTCCCAACTACTTGGGAAGCTGAGGAAGGGGGATTGCTTAGGCCTAAGAGGTTGAGGTTACTGTGAGCTCTGACACCATAGCACTCTACCTGGAGTGACATAGTGCGACTCTGTCTCAAAAAAGTAAAAAAACCAAGCAAAGCTATTATTATTAATGTATAATAGTAACAGCTAACATTTGGGGGGACCAGGCACTATGTTAAACAGAATGCTGACTACACATTAACTTGGTGGATCGCTCAACAACCCAGTGATGTTGGTCTGAGTCTGTGCCCATCAACACCAGGGGAAACTGAGACTCAGAGAGCAGGGAAGTAACTTGCCCGAAGATGCACAGCAGTAAGTGACAGAGACAGGACCCAATTCCTGGCAGTCTGCTCCCAAAGTCCACGAGCTTAACAACTGTGGCCGCAAGAGGTGAGCACTAAACTGCTACTTGAGTGGCCCCGGTGTTCCCTCCCATACTAAGCACCAGCAAGCCACACACCACAGGAAGGAGCTTTCCAGTTCCAGCACCCATAAGGCCCCACCGGGAGATGGCCCCACCTTTCTCTCCAGCCATCTCTGGGACTGCACGAGCCCCTTGCCACTAAGTCTCTCCACACGGCTTCTGCTCCACCTCAACTTTAGTTTCCTTCTGCCTTGGGCTTGCCAAGTGCTGACTCAGGCTCCTGCTCCCCAGGACCCTTCAGCTCAGCCTCCTACAGCTAACGGCCATGGCTGCCTTTGAGTCACATTTCTGAGAAAGAATATTGGCTTGGCTTCTGGCCAGCCAGTGGCAGCCCTTCTTCAGTGAGAAGTCCAAGTCGAGTCAAACCTGCCTGGGGTGGGAAGTTGGGTTCACACAGTGGAAGGAATTACAACTATTTTAGCTAGAAAAGAGAAAACATAAGAGGAAAAGTGACAAACTGGGGAGAAACCATCACAGGAAGAGACTTTTTACCCTCTCCCTAGCTTTCCCTTAATGGTCCAAGTGTGATGTCCACATCACTGATGTGTTGAAACAGACAAAATCAGGAGAGTCTGGCGAAAGATTTCTGCCTAGGACTGGGAGCGGTGGCTCATGCCTGTAATCCTAGCACTCTGGGAGGCCATGGTGGGTGGATTGCTTAAGCTCACAAGTTCGAGACCAACCTGAGCAAGAGGGAGACTCTGTCTCTCTAAAAATAGAAAAACTGACCCAGTGTTATGGCAGGTACCCCAGTCCATGGTGAGTGCCTGCGAGTCCCAGCTACCATGTTTCTTATATTTATTTTTTCTTAAGAAGACACACTAGGGCTTATTTTCAGGGGATGTCTTCCTCTCCGCACTGAAATGCATCACTAGGTCTTATTATCGGGGTAGGGCTTATATTTAACAAAAGCATAGAAATCCTGCTAGGGCTTATTTTTTGGGTAGGTCTTATTTTTGGGGAAACACAGTACTTGGGAAGGTGAGGCAGGAAGATTTCTTGAGCCAAGAGTCTGAGGTTGCTGTGAGTGATGATGATACCATAACACTCTACTCAGGGCCACAATGAGACTCTGCCTCATAAAAAGAGAGAAATGCCTGCCTAGGTGAGGTGGTGGCTTTAAATGATCTCTGAGAGCCCTATGAATTTGTGGAAGACTAAGAATTAGTTGAAAATGTGCAAATACACCTTCAGTAAGTATTTTAAATGTTCTCTAAAATAGTTACTTTAGGATGGCTGCAGTTTCCATCCCTCATCACGAAGTGTGTTCAGATGGTATTTGAGAAGACACTGGTGACAGCAAGGGAGATAGTGAACAGCAAGAGGGACCTCACTCAGTGATACTGTCACCCTGATGGTCACGAATCCTTCCTGATAAAATAAACTCCACCCACCAGAATTACAGTTAAATGACATATTAATAATTTCTGGATTCCCTAAATGCCTCCTGTTATAAGGGATCTATAATCACCTGTGGGTGAATTCCGATCACTAGAATTTATCAACCATGTATAACCAACCACATTACAGGGATACAAAGGATAAGAATCACGCTGCCCCTGATTTGCAGGACTCACCATCCCTGGAAAGAGGGAAGGCATATTCATAAATAACTAAATAAAGAATACCCTGTAACAGAGAGAGCGCAGCGGAGAGGAGGAATGGGAGAAGCTTATTCCAGAGAATTGTAGGCAGGGATTTGCAAAACTTTCTCTAGACTGATGTGACCTGGACTATACAGGATAGTAGGAGTTGGCGTATTCCACCAAGACAGCCTGAGCAAAGGGAGAGGGACAAGGTGTTTGAGGATGCATTTGGAGAACAGCAAACAGTCTGGCATGGCTAGATGATGGAGTCAGGGAGGGGGGAGAAGGGTGGGGAAAAACTGCCAGAGATAAACTTGGAAATGTAAGCTGAGGGACTTTGACTTAAAGATAACTCCAAATGAAAAAGGCATCTATCAGTACTTTAAAGCAAGTCTACTAATCACTGAGATTAAAAAGTGCAATGATATGACTATTATTTGGTTTTAATAACAGATTTTTAAAGTCAACAGGGAAGATGCTTGAAAGATCACATCCCTGGCTTCAAAATTACGACACATCACCACCACCACCACCACCACTGCCACCCCTCGGGAGAAGGGCGGAAGTCGGGCAGCCAAGGAAAAGGCAATAGGTTAAACAAACCTTTTCCTGGCCAGGAGTGATGCCCTTGGCTTGGCAAAAATGCCTCTCACACAACTTCACCAGTCCCACATGTGACCTGACCCCCAAGTAACGGTCTCTTTCTACACTCTCGTGCATAAGCAACGATAAAAACGCTGGGCCCATCACCCAGCACACTTAGTCCGGCAGCAGCACTTAAATCTGCCTCTCATTTTCCTACCACTCTCCTGAAATTCCAGAGGCAGGGGTCACCGTGAGACAGCAGTGAGCCTTACTCTCCCAGCAGCGTACATTAATAACAATTCAGTGCCGTGTCATGGAAGCCTGTAGGCTCTTAGCTGAATTTATTTGAAAAATAAAGTTTGGTCTCCCCACCTCCCCCCGAAGATCTTTACTTAAGTCAGCATGGAACTCTTGTAAAGATAACTACCAATAAGTCACAACTACCCAAGGAGCAGTCTTGTTATTTTTTTAATTCACTGCTCACCATGACAACATAATAAACACACCTTTAGAGACTCATACACGCCCGACTATTGAAAATGTCTTAGTTCCCTCCTTCGTGCTGCTCCCAGGCGTCGACTTCAACTCCTTGTTTTATTCTATGAAATTCTAGTGAGTGAAACATCAATTTTCAACGGCAAACAATTTCATGATAAGTTAGCAAAACAATCCTTATTTCACAATTCGCCAATAATTACCAAGCTCCGTTTTATTTTTAAAAAAGAATATATATATATATATATAGCCAACCATCAGGCCAATATGGTTTCCACATCTGCTTTTTCAATTCTGATTTGGAGCTCTGTTAGATGTTCCCGCGTCCTTTCCTAAGTGACTAATAGGAAAGATACAAGACTAATAGGAAACACAGCTTTGTGCAACTTCGTTGACGGTTGGTTTCAGTTAACAGCTGGTCTTTAAACTACCCAACATAAAAGCATACATTTTAGGGGGAGAAAAAAATTGACCCCCAAACTGCTTCATAAAATAAAGCATTTCATTTTTCAAAGCTTTAGGATTATTTGAGAGGCTATAGTACTAAAAAGCCCCTAGAGTTCTGTTGTTTTTTTTTTTTAAGAGAGAGAAAGTTAAAAGTTTCCACCTTTAAATATCAGAAACTAGAGATTTTACAATACAATAAGTGTCAGAAATAAAATGCAATTCCCTTCAAAGCCATGTAAAAAAAAAAAAGTAAGCCTCTATTAAAAGTTTTTCCTTACAGCAGGGAAGTATGAACCTGAAATCAGAGCAGTTATGATGGTCTTTCTGCCCAGACACCCGAATTAGCCAGAACTTCAGGCTTCTACGTGCTCGAGTTGGTAACCACGCCTTCCTCTGCTACCTAACAGATGTTGTTGCCTTTTGGTTAAGAAAGTGCTAGAAGGATTTCACCATGAAACATAGTGTTCAATTTCCCAGCCTCCTCCAGGCAGACAGTCCCTTCCTGATGGGTACAGAACACCTAAGGGACTTCTTTACGTAGATGAGTGGGTTCTCCGTCTCCATCCTGTGTCTTCCTTAGCAACGAATTTGTTTTCAAGGCAGGGGTGGGGATGGAGAGCAACTTGGCTCTGAGGAAATGTTAGGTGGGTTCAAGAAGAATGCATAATGGCCAGGATCTCCCAGAGCATAAAAACCCGTCTCTCACTAGGAGCTGCTCCCCTGACTCATCTCTCTCCATGAAGCCTGCCAGGCCCCCACATACCAGGGCTGGTTTGCTGTCTCTCCAGCAGGGATAATGGGCTTTTCAGCACTTTTGCCAAATTACTGACAGAAGGACCTATTTTCCCCTTCCTGTGAAAAGAAACTGATAGTGACAGAAGAAAGGGAATAACTTTAACCACTAAATTATACATTGCAAAGAACGGGGAGATAAATGAAACTCCCACATGATACGGCTCCAAATTCCTTCCTAGCTAAAAGTTTATAAGAATGGCCAAGTCACAGACGGACCCGACCTGAATTTTTTTTTTTTTACCTGCCTTTGTTATGGTCTCTGACTTACTCCTGTCTTTCAAATATATTATTTTTCATTAATACACCAATAAGGACAGTAGTTAATTATTGGATAACTGGGAAACGTCAAGAAATTTTACTTGTCTTTTTTGGAGACTAAATTAACTATGTAATTTGCTCCATTAGAAATAACATTTACAATTTAACATTTGGGTTTGTTTCCTTAAGCATAAACAATACCATTGTCTCTGGTTCCAAATCACTGGCATTTTCTCCCAGTAATCTTCATGCCTTGTACACTGTCATACTTAAGTGAGTGCTTAACAAAATACTTTTGGGTGATGGATGTACTCAATTATAGAATATTCCAAAATGTTACATTTTTTTAAGTCTCTCAAACAGCAAAATTGTTGTGGCCTCAGTTCAAAGCCTAAATAATTTATTTTGAAAACCCACAAATGTGTAATCAACAGTCAGAGACACCTTAAAACTGTCTCAGTGGATCTCACCTGCCTCCCTACGATGTGAGACACAAATTCAAAAACAAAGCAAATTGAAAAAATGGATCTTGTTTTGCTCTTCAGCATCAAAATTCAGATGAGGCATTCTTTGCCACAACAAGAAAACTAGGATTCAAAATCCAAATTGTATGCTGTGCGAGGTGAAGCATGCCTATAATCCTAGCACTCTGGGAGGCGAAGGCCGGCGGATTCCTTGAGCTCAGGAGTTCGAGACCAGCTTGAGCAAGAGCAAGACCTAAAAAAATTAGCCA
>NW_003852442.1:12879854-12889085 GCF_000181295.1 Otolemur garnettii
GCATTATGCAAAGTAAACTGGGAATTAATACTACAAATATGTTGGCAGGTAATTATTGTGTGTTGAAGGTAAACACACAGTACCATTCACAGCCAGTTGTTTCACGTGTATCATCAGCGTTTTCGTGTTAACAATTTATCATTAAATGTGGATGGGGTAGAGCCACGCTGCCACCAGAAAAGCCTGGTGTGCCCAAGTGTAGAGGACAGGGAACAGGGAATGTGTCTTGGTTATAGAACAAAAGAATTCGTTTTATCACTTGCCTGTACCGCTGGAGAAAATGGCTCCTGGTGTGCAGAACTCCATGATAAATATACCCCCTCTAGTTCTTTATTGCCTCTGTAAATCACAGGACTGACAGCAGTTAATAAGAAAAGCTTTTGAGTGGTTTTGAAGTTTTGCTTTGTACAAATAAAGTCTCATATTAAAGATTTTGCTAGTCCTCAAGGTGTAGAAAAAGCAGCGCGGGTAGACCTTTTGTACTTTTAACTGTTTGTCTCCTTTTTAAAATCTCTCAAAACAAAAAGAAAGAAAAGAAAACCTTTCGGTCGTACACATTGGAAAAATAAAAACATCATGGTTGAAACGGTCTTGTCTACTCCCCAAACTGCCGGTCACATTGAAATTACAATCTCTTCTAGCTTTTATAAGCTGGATATTCAGATAAATACCAGAAAAGATATGTGGTAGAAAGAAGGTTGTTCCAGTAGATTTATTATTACGTTTCTGACCATAATTGTATGCTTTCCCTCTTTTAGCCAAAGCAAATTTGGGGTCAGTGCCGAGAATGAGAACTCTAAATCGCACAGAATAATCAGCTGCCAATTCAATCATGGGTCCTGAGATCTCGAAATTCTGAAATCACATTTCAGAATATAACTGATGTTAAAAGGACTAACAGTGCTATCCCCACTGAGTTGGCTTTTTCTCGAAGGGGTTCAAAATACTTGGTCATAACAGACTGAAAAAACCTAAAGGATAGGTTTTATTATTGTGCTTCCTGGGGGTGAAGCTGAGACACAAAAAAGCAAGGAATGTCTTTTTCTAGTTATTACTAAATCCTCCACTGAACCCCAAACAAGACGAGAGTCAGTAGTCTTCTTGCGAGACCCCCACTTATTTTACAGTCCACAGAACAAGAATTTTTGAAAGCACTTTTCTGACAGTATCTCCGTGGCGGAGTACAGAAGGGTCAGTAATCCACATAAATGGGCTGACTAACTGTCTGTACACCAGAAATTGGCCAGTTTACAATCTGGGGTTCAACTCCACTTTGCCCGAAGCAACAAGAGCAAATAAAATTGGACTTTCAAATTATCTACCTGTGGCAATTTGCTGTGTGGTAGCCATAAAGTTAAAGGGGCATGACATTAGCTAATTTTAATGGAGATTCTTTTTTTTTTTTTTAACAGCATTCTGATTAAGTACACGTATCACAGCAGCATATACCCAGGGCCAAGCTTTAACATTAGGATTTCATTAAACAACATTTTACTGAAACAAATTAGAACTAATGTTCCGGTGGTTTTGTTTCCTTTCCGTGGTTTGCCTTATCCTGGTCTAATTCTGGCCAACTCTTTCCAAAGCAGATTTTCTTAACCCACCATCCCACACGAATAAGAATGAACAGGAACACATTTCCTTCCAGGCCTCTCTGTTGAGATCTCCAAGCTGAACAGGTCACCCTGGGAATGATCAGAGACAGTGAACAAAGCAGAGTTTTGGTGGCTGGAATTTAGTGACTTTTCTGGAAGTGCTGGAGGCAAAAGATGAGGTAGGGTTTTCTCTCCCCCCATCCTCTCCCTACATCCAGAGACTATTCCCTGAGGCCCAGGACTCCACACGGGCCACGAATGCCTATGAAATACTGCAGTACTTCTCCAGAAGGAGACCCAGGTTCTGTCCAGATTGTCATGATAAATATCCTGGAATATCTTACTGGGTTCACTAAGAGAAATCTGGCCAAGGACCCTGGCTCTGAAGAGCTCATGCCAAGGAAGTCATGTCTGTCCCCATGTCACAGATGTGCGGTGAAGGGAAAGCATCCAAGAGAACTTCCCATAGGCTGACAGCACACTTCATGTTCAAGAAGCTGATAAGAAAGGATGGGCACTAGGATCCGTGGTATTCATCAGATTTCTTGAGGTTCAGAACAGTTAAGACTCACATCCAGAAAGACTCTGGCATTGCACAGAGACAGGTGCGAGCCCAAGCTTAGCCCCTTCCTAACTATGTAACCTTGTAAATAGCTCAATGCTATTAAAGTCCTTTTAAATCCATCTCATAGGATTGGTGTATGATAAAGTTATAAAGCACTTGCAAGGTGCCCAATAAATCACTCATTAATTTATTCAACAAACATGTTCTAGGAAAAGGCTTTATATAGATTGTTTCATTTAATCCTCACAGCAATTGTATGATTGGCCCTTATGTAAAAGAGGGGCCATGGCCAGGGGTAGCAGGGGCATTTTAAAAGACATCTCCATCCAAAAGGGTCAGGGAACACAGCAGGAAGAGGAGATGGATGGTGGACGCAGCCAGAGCAGAGAGGCGTGTGGCCTGCAGCCAGCTGTTCCCACAGTAGGAACCCCAAAAGTGCTTCTAGAGAGTCAGCACTGAGGACCTGCCAAGCCCAGAGAAGACGATCAGTAAATCAGGGTAGGATCTGCCAAGGAAGACTTTCCCATCCCTTGCCCCTCCTCCCTTCCCCCTTGAAGTTCCCACTGTGGGATGAGATGGGTGAGGAGGAGAAGCACTGGGCAGAGAAGTGGACATGTCCACCCATCCCCACTGGTTATGCAGGCCTGTCCGCCTGGAGCAAGACCAAGCTGGGGAAGAAGAGTGGATTGAGCTTTGAATGAAGGTTGGTATATTACACTGGACTGGTCATTTTTGTTATTGAAATTACATCATTCATATGACTAGAAATAACCAGAGTCTATTTTCTTAAGTCTAAGACTGGCTGGAAAAGCTTAAGCGTTATGCCGCAGACTTCATCCAGAGGCAGGCAAAGAACTGGGCCACAGAGTGGGTTTGACAGGGAAGCGAGAGAAACTGTTTATATCTTATAGAGTTCTACTCTCCCAACATACCATTACCTTTAATATAAAATACATTCACCTATAAGTCCTAGGAAATCCATTATCACATTAAAAATTAAGTCTAACCCTCAATGATTCCCCAACAAATTAAAAAAAAAAAATGTCTAAAAATATTTGTTGCTCCGGGCTCAGTGGCTCATGCCTATAATCCTAGCACTCTGGGAGGCCAAGGCAGGTGGATTGCCTGAGCTCAAAGGTTCAAGACCAGCCTGGGCAAGAGCAAGATCCCATCTCTAAAAATAGCTGGGTGTTGTGGCGGGTGCCTATAGTCCCAGCTACTCAGGAGGCTGAGGCAAGAGAATCGCGTGAACCCAAGAGTTTGAGGTTGCTGCAAGCTGTGATGCCATGACACTCTACGGAGGGCAACAAAGTGAAACCCTGTCTCAAAAAAATAATAATAATAATAATAATGCTTGTTGTTAACCATCCCATGTATGGATGACATCCCATGCTGACACCTAAGTGTATATGCATAAGAATTGTCAGTGAGTCCCCACAGCCACATCTGTGGGGGGTCTACTGTAATGCCCTGGAATTAGCCATTCAATTTGGATATACTGACCAAGAAAAGAAAGGTCTATAAAGCCCAAAGTGATACAGAAGTCACAGCAACTCAAATTATAGTGACACTCACTTAGTTTATCTGGGATTCATCTTCTTTCCCACAAAAAAAAATACAAAAGAAAAACTTTCCACATAATCTGAATTCACCAGGCAAACACAAAGCCTCACCTTCATCTTGCCTGGATCCAACCAGAGATAAGAATAAAAGTGTTGTGGGCCTTAGGAAACCCAGATGTTCACATGCTTTGGAACTAGGTATAAGAAGATTAAAAACAGCCAGGTGAGAAGGCTCATGCCTATAATCCTAATACCCTGGGAGGCTGAAGCAGGAGGATCGTTTAAGGTCAAGACTTCAAAGATATTAAATAATTTCAAGTATTGCATTGCAGAAGGAAGCATTTACACAAGAGCTCACCAGGGCGTCAGAGGTATTGGTAATATTCTGCATCTCAGCAGGGAGGCAAACACATTCTATGAACTTCATTGTTCTTACACATCTATAAATGATACATTAAATGGTTAATAATTTAGAAAAAAAAGGAAACAGAATAAGGCCTTTATTTTTTAAAAAAGCTCACTCACAATTTTTCAAAAGCCAATTATCCTCTTGTATAGCTCATCTACTTCTGAATGCCCGTCTCTAACTGGTTCAAGATCTATTTCAGGCTCGGCACCTATAGCTCAAGCGGCTAGGGTGCCAGCCACATATACCAGAGGTGAAGGGTTCAAGTGCCCGGGGCCTGCCAAACAGCAAGGACAACTACAGCCAAAAAAACAGCCGGGCATTGTGGCGGGTGCCTATAGTCCTAGCTCTTTGGAAGGCTGAAGCAGGAGAATTGCTTAAGCCCAAAGAATTGCTGTGAGCTGGGACACTACTGCACTCTACTGAGGGTGACAAAGTAAAACTCTGTCTCAAAAAAAAAAAAAAAGATCTATTTCAAAGGACACCTCCTCGTCCCCTGTCATCCTGCCTACATGGCCACAGCACCTGACTGCTACCCCAGCGTCTCCTTGGGACACACATTGTGCATATTCAGCCTTCACTGAGGGAGAGGGAGACATCGTCTTGGTGGTCTTCCTACCTGGAACACCTATGTAATTTCTTACATATAATAGATACTCTGCTTAAACTGTGTCATATTATAACACATTTACTTAATTTATAAAATAATATAGAATAACCATTCACATCACAACCGAATCTGGTTTTCAGCCTCCAACAGATTCATTCTGCCCGGACACGTCCAACTTTACCAATATTTTTGGAAGGATGCCTGTCAGCAGCATTTTCCCCAGTTTTCTTTCTTTGCCCGTGAATAATTGCCACAACTGTAGATATGAGCTCATTTGAAGGAATGAAAAGAGCTCTCTCCCTAAGATCATTTAATAGACCTATGCATAATTATCAATTTCCTCTTGAAGCTAACATTTGCTAAAAGAAAAGGAAAGATTCTATTAATGATCAAAACACTTGACTTTCTGGACCTGTTCCATTTAATGGGGAAAACTCAGTTCTTTGCTCTTGGGTTACTGCCAGGTGCTCTTTTACCGGGAATCATTCTAAACTTCTAATCACAGTTCAACAACCATCTGCCAAATCATATACAGGTATTGATATTTGCCGCTCTACAGTTAAATTACATCAAATGTCAATGCAATCAACTCATTAGCAGACTTGTATCGAGCTTCGGTGCTCGGTACCCACTTCTGCACCTCTTTGATTAAGCAGTGTAGGGACTATATTCCCCGTCCATCATCTGATCAGCTCAGTAATACTGCTAATAGAGAATCAGATGAGCAGAAGGAGGAAGTGGTGAAAAACCCCTGTGAGCTCCTCCTCAGTTCCCTCTTATGCAGAATATCAATATCCTATAATCTAGCAAGAAAAGCAAACGAAGTTACAAAATTGTTTAGAGAATCATTTTAACTGAAAGTCACAAGAGGTCATTAAAAGCCCTGTGATTGCCCCTGGATCGCATTTCGCCACATTCTTCCACCTTCCCTGCTACCTGAGATTTTAAATCTTTCTTACTGAGGGAAAAACTATAAGCAAAGCTGGAGTGTGACTGCTGCACGCAGAATCTCGATGCTAGAGGTCAGCACGGCTACTGGTCCGTTACCCGCTGCTCCAAATTTTATCTCTCTTCTGTCCCTCAGTTATGGCCTGACATGATTTAACAACTGTAATTCCTTATTTAACGATGTCAAAGGTTTTTAGGAAATTGACTGTATTTCACCAACGATATATTTCTTCTTGATTACAGAGTGGTTAAAATGATTTTAAACCAAGACAGCAAAATAAAGCAGTAATAAAATCAATAAAAGGTGCTTAAAACATTCCTTCTATTAGGTAATGGCATTTAAAATATCCGTAGCTTGTAATGGCACTTAGGATATGCCCAAAAATCAATGAGCTAAATTACTTATTGAACTAGTTAATTTGAACATTGAGTTTTTTATGTATATTGATAAAATGGGCTCACAGAATACTCTTGGCAAGTAGCAATACCAGGTTCCTGGTCAGATGTCGCCCTCTGCTGGAAAAAGAAATTAAACAATTTCTTCCAGTTATAGAACATAAAGATAAAAAACTAGAAGATTGTAACCTCAAGAAGTCCACAAGAGACTTCTGAATTTTAAAGTACCCAGAAATTCAGGGAAATATTATGAAATCATTTTAAGAGTTAAAAAGCCACACACCTTATAAAAATGTGGTCATTAACCTGAAACGTGGTATTTCAAAGTCAGTATCAAGTAGCGGATCAGAATTGAAATTTAATTATGTCAAAACTTTCTTTGTAATTTTCTAAACATCCTCTTAGGGTTTTTTTTTTTTTGGCATGTTATTAGAAATAAGATTCTAAAATCCCTGAGTCCTCACGCTTTGATGTCAGAAGGAAAAGGTTTTGAATTTTAAAGGAAAAAGTATAAATCCATGCTCAAGGAAAAGTCTACTTTCTTAGCAATTTAATTTGATCAAAATCAAGTTAGAACTATCTTTGTAAATGAAGGATCTTGAGAACTCAAGGTAAGAATCCACTAAACAGAATCACATACCTCTTCCTGTGTGGGGCGGTGTAAGGATTTCCAAGACTATTGTTGCCATTTTTTTTTCCAGACATATACTATTTAAAATGCTAAGTACTATGTTGAAAAGACTCTTCCCTGCTTTTCAACTTCTCCCCCTGCCTGTTCAGCCCTAAGCAGGTGTTAGAGTTCTGAAGAGCTTGCCTCCAGACTTTTAACTCTAACTACAAAGAGGAGCTTCAGAAATTATGATAAAAGGTGTTAAGAAAGCAATGAGGATGAAGAGGTTATCTGACACACACCTAAAATTGTACATAGCACCTTTTAAAAAAAAAAATCACAGCTACCCAAAATATACCATTTGGATTTTGAATGGTTTCATCTATAGCAACCTGTACATTTTCCACTCACATTTCCACACATTTCATTATATTCAAAATATTGGACATATATAAAATTACATGTTCTCATAGGAGAAATTTTTAATCAAAGAGCTTTTCCCATGGCTCGGCGCCTGTGGCTCAAGTGGCTAAGGCGCCAGCCACTTATACCTAAGGGTGGCGGCTTCAAATTCAGCCCAGGCCCGCCAAACAACAATGACGGCTGCAACCAAAAAATAGCTGGGCGTTGTGGCGGACACCTGTGGTCCCAGCTACTTGGGAGACTGAGGCAGGAGACTCGCTGGAACCCAGGAGTTGGAGGTTGCTGTGAGCTGTGATGCCACAGCACTCTATGCAGGGGGACAGCTTGAGGCTCCTGTCTCAAAAAAAAAAAAAAAAAAAAGAGAGCTTTTCCCAAACTCAATTTAATACAAAGTGGGGGTAGAGAGAAGGAAGGTCAGGGATTGGTATGCTCCCACCTAACGGGCACAATGTAAGGGGGGCAGGACAGAACTACAATAGGGACTTTACCTAACAAACACAAACATCGTAACCTAATCACTTGTACCCTCATATTAATCTGAAATATTTTTTCAGGGGAAGAAATAAAAAATAAAAGCTTTTCTCGTTCTCTATGAGTTTGGTTTTGTTTTGTGTTTTATCAGTGTGTGTATAGGGATGAAAAGGAAATTAGGAGAATATTATAATATTTTTTGCATGCTGAAGATCATTGACCAAAGCATTATGGATAGACTTGTGTAACATAGTACCCAAGTTACATGGTATGGTTAAGTAATGTCTGCTTCTCGCTCTGTGTAGACACTAAAAAGATAACTAAGCTATGGTCCTAGCCTTCACACAAACCCGAGTGCAGAAGAGATACACATCAGACAAACCATTACCATAAGTATGGTGAGTACTCCAAGAGTAATAGCCACCAATGTTGGGAGGACCCAGAGGATGGAGGAACCAACTCTGCCCAGGGAAGGCAAGGAAAGGCCCAACAGAAGAGATGGCCTTCTGAGCAGGTCTTCTTATATAAGGGAGTCAACTGAGCACAGAGAAAAGCGAATGATTGGAAATAGCTGAGATGACTGGGATTTCAGGCGGGTTTGGGAAAGGGAGACACCAATAGGAAATGATTTTCACAGAGATTGGTCAAGCCTAGGTTGGAAAGAGTCCTGGACACCTTCCTAAAGTTCAGATTTTATCCTGTAGGTCAGTAGCTCTCAACCTGTGGGAGGCTGAGAGGTTTCAACAATGAAAATACATCCTGCATATCAGTTTACATTACAATTCATAACAGTAGCAAAATTACAGTTATGAAGTAGCAACGAAAATTTTATGGTTGGGGGTCACCACAACAGGAGGAACTATATTAAAGGGTCGTGGCATTAGGAGGCATTAAGAAGGTTGAGAACCACTGCCGTAGGTCTTGGAAAGGTTTGGAAGGATCTTAAGGAAGTAATCACTTCACCTTGAGGGAGGAAAGAAAGCCAGCTAAGTAGAAGATGGCTTGAAGGTCCTGGCTGGAGGCAGGTGAGAGGTACCCGGAGGCAGTCAGATGACCACTGAGATAAGGAACAACATGCAGATATTTACAAGACTTGAGAGGATGTCATGACAAAGCATTTCTGTAAGTCCAGGTTAACTCCTATTTCTCTTCTTACTTCCATGTCAAAAAGAAGAAAATTTCTTAAATTTTGTGAGCAATGTACTGACTTTGTAAAGACTTTCGCCCTTTCCAATTCTTGCATAGAACAAAAAAATTACAGTATATTGGTGACAAGCATTGCTCTCTTCCTTTCTTTTTGTAGTTTTACTGAGGTATATCTGACAAATAAAAACAGCATACATTAAAAGTACACAGTGTAATGTTTTAATATGCATATACATGGTAAACTAAATACCATGACCAAGCTAATTATCATATCTATTACCTCATCTATGTAGCTATCTTAAGATCTACTCTCTTAACAAATCACAAGTACACAACACAGTACTGTTAACTACATTCTCAAAACATAAAGTAAACCAACTTCAGATTGATTCCATGTGCTTTAAATTCCTTCTTGAAAGTTTTCCTAATTTCATTAAAATGCTTCTTAAACTCATCTTCAACCAGATCAAGAGTGCAAGAGTGTGTGTGTGTGTGTGTG
>NW_003852442.1:12889237-12901296 GCF_000181295.1 Otolemur garnettii
CCCCAAACTGGAAGGTACATTTGTGATTAGGATTGTGATTGATTTTTTTTTCCTCCAACAGCTGTTATTTAATACTGTTGCCTCAGCTTTTCAAATTAAAAATAAATGCTTCTTTGATTTACTGTTTTGAAGAAAACAAGGAAAGAAAAAAAATCTGTCTTTAAAAATGATGAAGAGCTTTGTCTCTTTTTAAGCCTTATACTTGTTTTGATATTACATCCATAAATCTGTATCTAAAAGTCAGGTAAAACTGAGAAAAAAAAAATATTTAATTTCACACAGCCTTTGAGAATGGCCTTGAGAAGAATCCGAATGGCATGGCAATGTAAGGGCAAAGGGAATTTTCCTTTTACCTTCTGAAGTTCAGATAATTTGAGTTACTGGAATAAACTGACAATAGACAGATCAGTAGGAGAAAAGGCATACAAATTTATTACACTTACACACGCACAGGGGTCCCAAGAAGGTCCAGATGGTTCAAGTTTATATAGTATCCTGAGCTAGAGAAAGTCATAGGGGCTTAGGGTTTCTGAGGGGTTGTGGTGACAGGTTGTGGGAGGTCAGGAGAGGAAACAGGGTGAGCAAAGGTCATATACTGTTATTAAGATCTAGATAAAGTCATTCAGGTAGCAGTCTTCAGAAGAAGAGGTGGTATCTTTATGTCTCTTTTCCTGAGTTAATCTTTCCTAATTGACACTATCGTAGGCAGAGAGCTGACAGCAATTGCATTCCTCAGGGAGGAACTTTCCCTAGTCAGATAAGAGACGAGGGGCCAGTCACAGGGAGCAGGAGAAGGGCACAGAGACCCTGGCTCTCCTTTGGGGGAGGCTACTCAGCATGCCAGGAGCAGGAGCGGCACACAAAACAGCAACAAAAACAAAAGTGGCCTCCAGACATTTTGAAACATTCAAGAGGCAGAACTCCTTGTTTGTTCATTTATGTTAATTTCATGAATTCTTTTTATTAAAGCTGAAAGCATGCATAGTCAAAGAAAAGATAAATTCGGAATAAAGGTCTTGTGAGGCTCGAACCAAAGTAGCTCCCAAGGCTGAATCTGACCTCCTGGGTTTGCTTTTTGTAGTCAACCGTTATAAGTGTTCCTGGACCAATCTCAAAGTGTCTTGTTTTAATCTCAGCAGCCTCTAACACTGATGCTGAAAGAAAATTAACTCTTCAGATGAGGGCTCTCCTGCGGTCTACGCACCACAGTCTCTCTGGGTCTCGTCCAAGACAGGTGAACTGCGCCCCATTGTGGCCGCCTTGTAGGCTTTCAAGGCACAGTGGAAAGTGATTTTCTAACATAATTGTACCATGCAAGGGTTCCTGTAGAGAGTTCTATTTCCTGGACATGAACTAGAAATTGCTGCAATTTTTTTTTTAGTTCTTTTTAATTTGCAGTTAAATGGAATACGACAACAACAAGAGAAATAACAACTCTGTCACTATCCAGGGCCAACACCCAGGGTCGCTGCTCGTGTAAAGCATAAAACAAGGAAAACCTCCTTAAACAAACCAAGCTTTGCTGCAGAAATTAGCCATTGGAAAGTCGAAGTGATCATCAATACATTCTAGAAAAAAAGGAATTAAAAGAATACAATTTCCATAGACTAAAAATATCTGAGGGAAAGATTAGGCATAAAGAAATACTCAGTACACACAAAAGTGAATTTCAACTCTTACCTTGCTAGGTTACTTAAAATATAAACACCAGCCAATAACAATATGAAAGTCTTAAAACCTGTTATAAAACATAATAATGACAACCCTGCACTCTAATGAGGGCCACGTCTAATTTCTATTGAGTTCTTGCTATCACAGAATGGACTTTGCTTTTATTTTTTTTGTTTGAGACAGAGTCTCACTTCGCCACCTTGGGTAGAGTGCCATAGTGGTGTCTTAGCTCACAGCAACCTCAAACTCTTGGACTCAAGTGATCCTCTTGCCTCAGCTTCCTAAGTAGATGGGACTATAGGCCCCTGCCACAATGCCCAGCTATTTTTAGAAACAGGGCCTTGCTCTTGCTCAGGCTGGTCTGGAACTCCTGACCTCAAGCAATCCACCTGCTTCGGCCTCCCAGAGTGCTAGGATTACAGGTGTGAGCCACCACACCCAGCACAATGGACTTGTTTTTGCCTGTCCAGTAATTCATTCCCCCTTCTAGTGACAGCACCCCCTTTTTGCCATCCCCCACTCTATGTGATCCTTGATGAGCTAATCCATCGCAGTTACCCCATCCCCAAATTGATCCCAAACAGTTAGAGAACTCCACTTCCCTGGACTCAGTGGCTAGTGCAGGGTCAGCCCTGGTCCTGCAAAGCCAATAAAGTTTCATAAAGGTTTGGAGTTCAAGGTATACCCTCCTTTAAAGATGGGAAAACCTGGGGCTCTTTCTATAGCCATCAGCTTCCCTGTTACGGATAGGAAATTGGACTGAAAATGGAACCAAAAGACTAAAAGATGCTGAAAGGTGAAGAGAACAACTTCACTTGACCCCCGGAACTAGCAGGGCCCTGGACGTGCCTATGACATTAGAAAATGAATTTCCACAAGGTTCCGCTACCAGCGATCGAGAGTGATTGTTAATACGGGCACATGAGCACACTTACCTTTTGCACCATCATCCCCTTTTATAGATGATGAAACTGAGGATGTTGACATGCACAGGTCTGCCTGCTTGAGGAGACTGCAGTATAAGCTTTACGCAACACTGCGCTGCTAACAGGAGAATCTATTTTCAGGGATGTCCACTAAAAAAAACAACAATAATGATAATGTGTAACTATAAAAAAACATGAAAAACATAGAATAGCAAAAGAGTAAAATATGCTGCCCATTGTCACCATTCAAAGACAACCATTGTTAACAACTTGGCATCTTTCCTTCCAGGCTCTTCTCTGAAGCGTTATCTAGTAATATTTTATACTAATATGTGAATATTCACAGACTATTTTTAAAAACTGGTGCTTCATATTTCTTTCATTTATCAAAAGTCCTGGCAGGTCTTCTCCCTCTCAGCGGGGATGCCAGAGAGCACAGCATGGCAGGGGCACCAGGTGGAACCAGCAGGAGCAGCCCATGTAAACTGGCTGGTGCTGGTGTGTGGTGAGCGCTTAGGGCCCTGCTCCACCTCTGGCTGCAGCTGCCATCCTAGCTGCCTGCTCCTACCTCTAGAGCTGGCCACACAGCATTAGAAGCAACATAGTAGGCTCAGTACATGAGCTCCCCAAGATAGCTGACTAGATGCAGCCCATATGCACCACCTTCATGGAAGGGAACCAAAATAGCAAGTAGATATCACACTTTGAAAAGATTGTCTGAGAGAGAATACTATGATTTTTTTTGTCTTTAGACAGTCTCACTCTATTGCCCTGGGTAGAATGCCACTGTGCCATAGATCACAGCAACCTCAGACTCCTGGGCTCAAGCAATCCTCTTACCTCAGTCTCTCGAGTAGCTGGGACTATAGGCACCCAACATGATGCTCACCTTGTTTTCCTATTTTTAATAGAGATGGGGTCTTACTCTTGCTCAGGCTAGTCTCAAACTCTTGAATTCAAGTGAGTCTCCCACCTAGGCCTCTCAGAGTACTAGGATTACAGAAGCCACCACACCCAGCCATGAATATTAGGACTTAGTAGAGAAGTTATGGGAAATACAGAAATACAGTAGGAGAGGAAGCAAGGCAGCTTTCTCAGCCAGGATCGGCTGGGAAGAGAGGCTCCAGGTGTGGGGAAGAGGTAAGAGAGAAAGCCTCAGGGCTCCACACTCTTACTATAGTATTTCATAATCTCAGCTATGGGAGAACTCTTTGACCCATGCAGACCTCCAGCCTAAGGTAGGGAGCTGCCTTGAGACCGCACAAAGACATTGCTCCAGAGAGGGAACACATGTGGAGTCCCACAGGCATCTGAGCAATGAGCAGCTACAGTTTGGTGCCATTCTAAGAGCCTAGCCACCAGGGTCTATATTCTGCCCTGCAGCCGCACTAGGGATGATGCTGCCGCTGCTACCACCAGGCCAAGGATGGAGAAGGGAAGCCAGCTACATCCACTGCTATGGGTTGCTGTGGGACTGAGGCACATGCAAACTATACTCCCCGTATCTACCTCCCTACACTATTCTGGCTGAGAGGAGTCCAACCTCCCTTGTGATAGACCCACAGCACAGCTGCCATTGCCCAAACTTGAGCACTTCCCCACTGGCCTGGGAACTACCTTGCCTCTGCCTATCACAGGAAGCATTTAAACGTACTACTGGGGGACCTGAGGACAAGGATGTGGCCCAATTTCATTCCCCTGATAATTAAACATGCTGCCTAGGATCCTGGAAACCACCCAGCCCAGTCCACCACCATTGACACCTGATCACACCTGCCAGGGTATAAGATCAGGCTGACCCAACCTGCCAATGGCATCACAGTTGGCACCCAACCACATGCACCACCAATGAGCCAGGAAACTGGCCCACCCCACATCCCTTAGCCACTGCCAACACCAGCACGGACCACTTAGGTTCCAGTGGGTTGCTCTATAATTGCTACTATCATTGCCCATATCACATCAGCTGCCTATGGGCAAAGAATCTGCTCACACAACCACCTCACCACTGCTACTAACAGCATCCAAGCAAACGCAAGAATCAGCCCTCCTGATCCACTAATGCTGGTGCCAGCATAATCCACTCTAGGGCTCAAGAATAGCATTCTCAGCCTTCTGATTCCATCAGGGCCAAAAGACTGGCCCACCTGACATCCTACTCGCCAGTAAAACTTCACCATAGCTTCAACTAATAATCACATCCTAAGCCAATGAGGAAACCACAGATATCACTGTTGCTGTTTACAGCCAAATAAATCATATACAGATCACACTACTGCAAGCACCCAAAATCAAAGCCTACCCAAAAAACAACATACATACATCCTTGAGAAAAAGCTACAAAACACCACCAAAGGAACTCAATAGTCCTCCAGCAACAGAACCCAATTAAAAAGAAATTCACAGGTGGTGCCTGTGGCTCAAGGAGTAGAGTGCCAGCCCCATATACTGGAGGTGGTGGGTTCAAACCTGACCCTGGCAAAAAAAAAGAAAGAAATTCACAAAATCCTGGATGAAGAATTCAAAATACTGATTTTCAAGAAGCTCAGTGAAATGCAAGAGATTTATGAAAAAGAATTAAAAGAATTTTTTAAATTCAGAATATAAATGAGAAATTTACCAAAGAGTGATACACTTTTAAACAAATAGAAATTCCATATATATATATTGTTTATTCATTTATTTAATTTTTGATGTGGTTGTTGCACTTTTAGCTAGGGTCAGGTTCAAACCCACCACCCTTAGTATATGGTACCGGTACTCTACTCCCTGAGCCACAGGCACTGCCCACAAATACAAATTCTAGAACTAAAGAATTCATTGAAGGAAATACAAAATACATTTGAAATCTTCAATAATAGATTAGATCAGGCAGAAGAAAGAATCTTGAACTGGAAGGGAGGTCTTTTGAAATAATTCAGTCAGACAAAAATAAAGAAAAAAATAATAAAAAGGAATGAGCAAAGTCTCTGTGACATTTGGAACAACATAAAATGATCAAATATTCAAATTATCAGTGCTTCCAAAAACAAAAGGGGGCGGGAAGGATTAGAAATCCCACTTAATGAAATAACGGGTTTGAGCAGCATCTGTGGCTCAGTGAGTAGGGCACCAGCCCCATACAGGGTGGTGGGTCCAAACCCACCCCTGGCCAAACTACAACAACAAAAAAAAAATAATGGATAAAAACTTCCCAAGTCTAGCAAGAGGCCTAGACATTAAGATACAAGAGGCTCAGTGCTCTCCTGTCAAATACAATGCAAAAAGTTTTTCTGCATGGCATTTTATAGTCAGATTGTCTAAAGTCAAAAGTAAAGAGTAAAACACAAAAGCAATAAGAGAAAAGTGTTTAGTCACCTGTAAAGGAAACCCCATCAGGCTAACAGAAGATTTCTCAGCAGCAAACCAGGCCAGAAGAGAATGGTATGATATATTCAAAGTGCTAAAAGAAAAAAAACTATCAATCAAAAATATTATACTTAGGCCAAGTACAGTGGTTCATGCCTATAATCCTAGCACTCTCAGAAACCCAGGCAGGTGGATTGCTTGAGCTCAGAAGCTGGAGACCAACCAGAGCAAGAACAAGACTCTCTCTCCACTAAAAATAGAAAAAAAAACAACTGGGAATTGTAGCAGGTGCCTGTAGTCTCAGCTACTCAGGAGGCTGAGGCAAGAGGATTGCTTGAGCCCAGGAGTTTGAGGTTTCTGTGAGATATATGCCATGGCACTCTGCCCAGGGCAATAGAGTGAGACTCTGTCTCAAAAAAAAAAAAAAAATACTATGCCCAACAAAACTATTCTTCATAAATGTAGAAGAAATAAAGTTTCCAAGACAAGCAAATGCTGAGGTAATTCATTACCACTAGATCAGCCCTGCAAGAAATACTCAACGGAGTCCCAAACCCAGAAATGAAAGGACAACATGTACCATCATAAAAACACACAAAAGCATAAAACCCACTGGTGAAGCAATTACACAAAAGAAGGAGAGAAAGGACTCAAGTAGCACCACTATAGAAATACCCCAAACTACAATGACAAATAAGAGAAAAAGGAACCAAGAATTATAAAATAACCAGAAAACAATTGACAATATGACAAGAACAAAGCCTATAATATCTATCATAACCTTGAACATAAATGGACTAAATTCTCTGCTTAAAGATATAGAATGGTTAACTGGATTTAAATATATATATATATAATAACACACACATATACATATATATATCTTACAAGAAACTCACTTTGCCAATAAAGACACATATAGACTGAAAGTAGAGGGATGGAAAATGACATTCCATGCAATAGAAACAAAAAACAAGCAAGAGTACCTATATTTATATCATATAAAACAGACTTTAAATGAAAAACAGAAGAGAAAAAAAAGACAAAGAAGGTCATTATATAATGATAAGGAGATGAAGTCAGCAAGAACTCTAAATATGGGTGCACCTAACATTGAACCTAGATTCACAAAGCAAATACTACCAGATCTAATGAGGGAGATAGGCTGCAATACAATAATAGTGGGAGACTTCAACACCCCACTCTCAGCATTAGACAGATTAGTTAGAAAAGCAACAAAGAAACATTGGATTTAAACTGGACTTTAGGAAAAATGGACATTAACAAATATTTACATAACATTCTACCCAGCAACTACAGAATATACATTATTTTCATCAGCACATGAAATATTCTCCAGGATAGTATTGGTACCTGAAGGGGCCAAATTGCTGAGTAAGAAGACTTCTCTCCACATTTTGGGGTTACACTCTGTTAGAGAAATAAAATAGCGATACTATTATGCCCAAATGGCTCACAGAGCTTTTATGAAACAGCTTTCTGTTCTCTCATAAAACTTACCCAGCATGGATATCTATCCAGCCCTTGAGATGCGGAACCAAGAGCCAAATCTGAACAGCAGATTTCTATACTATCCCCAGAGTCACTATTTTCTCTCCAATGACTGAGTTGTTTCTGGGTCTGTCCAACTCTTAAGATGAGTTCCATTTCAAGTCTCTTATTCTCTCATTCAAGTAGAGTTCTGGTGGGCCTGCTTTAGTTGCCAGACATTCCCAGGGATGTCTGAACTTTAGCAATGAATACCACTTAGACTGGAGGCAGTATCTCTGATATATTCTTTTTCTTTTCTCCTAAATCTATTAAGATGATAAATAGAGGCTGCAAAGTTCAAGGTATTGTTAAAATGCTTGCAAGATCATTATTCCTTTTTCTGGACTTAACAAAAATAAGAACTCTTTCAAGATGCTGTCCCCTGTGGGAGCTAACTCCCTAAACTGGAAGATAAAGATGATCAAAGGAGAAGAAAATGTATTATCCTTAAACTCTCATCAGGTCTTCTTAAAGTTAAGTCCAGAATTCAATGAGAAAAAAAGCGGATTTCTTATATATTCCTTCCACATTCCTCTGAATTAATTTAGCCCCCATTAATGTTGGATGATTTTAAGTCAGTTCCATTAAAAAGAGGAAGAGGGGGATTGACAAGGAAAATATTGTCTTTATGACTTCAAGTGGTCTTCTTTATACCTTTTAGTTAAAAAGATGTTTCTTTCAGACTCCAAATCTTTTTTTTTTTTTTTTTTTAGACAGAGTCTCACTTTATC
Source organism: Otolemur garnettii (assembly GCF_000181295.1). Classification (NCBI taxonomy): domain Eukaryota; kingdom Metazoa; phylum Chordata; class Mammalia; order Primates; family Galagidae; genus Otolemur; species Otolemur garnettii. The sequence goes on from NW_003852442.1 coordinate 12,897,465, forward strand.
ACCCTCGGTAGAGTGCCGAGATGTCACAGGTCACAGCAACCTCCAACTCCTGGGCTTAGGCAATTCTCTTGCCTCAGCCTCCAGAGTAGCTGGGACTACAGGCACCTGACACAATCCCTGGCTATTTTGTTGTGGTTGTTGCAGTTTGGCCAGGGCTAGGTTTGAACCTGCCACTCTCAGTGGGGCCAGCACCCTACCCACTGAACCACAGGCACCTCCCCAGACTCCAAATCTCATGCCTAATTTGATACATAAAAAGCAAAATCAATCTTTGATCATCTGATAGCCTTTAATTCTCTAATTATAAAATATTTAAAAGGAAAAAATTCTTCCAAGTTCTTTCTATAATAGATACATGTCTACCTATGTTGAAGAGCACCAAGTAAGAGATGAAACAACGTCTACTTTGAATCAACCACTAAACAACAACAACAAAAGCATGCTTTATTCAACACATCACACAATGATGAGGTCTGACTTAATCTAAAAGTTATGTTATCTTAGGAAGTAGCAGCAGTCATGTGATAGTTAAATCAAAAATATTAAAAGACATATGGAAAATCCAAAGCAATGTTCCCAAAAGTAGAAAGAGTACATGTAATGAAAATGTTTGGTGGAATCTAGAAAGGATATCAAAAGCTCCCTAATCACAATGGAAGGAGGCCACGACTCAGAGAAAAAGTCTCCTGGTCATTCTTCAAAGATGCAGATATCAGGGCTCCTGAGTAATTGTAGGACTCAACTTCTAAATGCATAACTAAGTATGCTTATAATTAGTTATGAGATTGGGGGATGAAAATTAAAAGTGAGGAGTGCTATCAAGTTGAGTAATCCCAAAACAAGGAGACACAATGGTCACTACTACGCTCTGAAATAAGGTTCTTCAAAACATTCAGATATTTGATCTAGAAGAACACACACCAAGCTGCTATTGTTAATTACATCTGGGTGGTGGGACTGTGGGACATTTTTACATTCTGAACTACTTTATTTATTATAAGAGTATGCATTCCTCTTACAATCAAAAACATTTCTATATATTTTTCTGGTAAGTACATTAACATCTTCAAAAATAAAAAAAATTATGGACCAGTGAAAGTTTTTAACTCAGGACCTGTGATAGCATGTTCCAAAATACCTCTGAGACAATCCGTTCCCCTTTACTGTATACTCGCCAGCAAACGCAAAAGGAATAATTCAAATCTAGATATGACACCCTGCCCATGCTCTGTTCTATTACCTTCACAGAAGGAGATAAAAGAGAAATCTTACAGGAAAGGGTACCAGAGGCATCAAGAATTTATCCTGTCCTATACAGCCGCTCTAGTTTCTCCACACATTCAAACTCATTCCCGTACGAGTGAGTTTCCAAAATGCTGCCCACTTTAGGAAACTTTTCAGACTCTGAGCATGCCACTTGAGCTAAATAATGTTCCTGAACAGGCCTAAATAAACGGATATGAGAGGAAAAGCAGCAAATGACACTGAGGAAGTACATGACAGAACATTTATTGAACAGCTGCTACATGACAGACATCCAGTAGCAGGTAATGTATTTACTAAGAACTTTGGGTTCACGAAGATTTCACAACTGTCTGATGTCTCTTTATCTATTGCTGCATAACCAACCAACCAAAACTTAGTTATTTGAAATAGCAAGATTATTTATTAGTTCACAGGAATTTATAGTCTGGGCTAGACTCAGCTGGGCAGCTCTTCTACTCTGTATGGTGTCCACAAGGATGGGATACACACAATGACTTTTGGCTCAGACATTCCTCACCTATTCCGTATGGTCTCTCCTGCAAAGTAGCCAGATTTCCCTACATGATGACTCTGTGCTCCAATAGTGAACATTTCAAGAGAACAAGCAGCAATGTGGGAGTATTACTCAAGCCTCTGTTTGCACCACACTTGCTAATATCTCACTGGCCTGAACAAGTCACATACCCAAGCTTATTGTCAATTTTGGAGATTACTAGAGGGCATGAATGCTAGAAGGTGTGATTCACTAGGAGCTACCACATTTGATAATAGCAAGCAGGTGTGATTTAGACTGAGCTACCTTCTGATAGCATATGGGATATGAGTTATTATTATTATTTGTTTATAGTCTATCTCTCCTGACAAGACTGTGAGTTCTAGAGGGCAAGAACTTTCTTTTGTTTACTTGTATATAACCAGTGCTTAAAACAGTGGCACGTAGTTAGTACCCAATAAATATACACCAAATAACTACTGAGGAAAAACTTGAGAGACACTGGTTATAGTTCCAAAGTTTACAATGGAAAAGAGTCATTTATCAGTAGGAAAATTAAAAACTATTCTAGAAACATCCTTAGGTCAGCTTTTGTCCCTTATTGGCTTACAGAGACTGGGCAAGAATAATGTTGTTGCTGAGCCTCTGAGCACATGGAGAAGGTCTATGAAGAAGAAATTAAGCAGGGCATCGTGGCTCATGCCTGTAATCCTAGCACTCTGAATCGCCCGAGTTCACAGGTTCAAGACAAACCTGAAGAAGAGTGAGACCCTGTCTCTAAAAATAGCCAGGTATTGTGGTGGGCACCTGTAGTATCAGCTACTTAGGAGGCTGAGGCAAGAAGATTGCTCGAGCCCAAGAGCAATTGGGCTTGCTGTGAGCTATGATGCCATGGCACCCTACCCAGGGCCACAGAGTGAGACTCAATCTCAATTAAAAAAATAAAGAAGAGGTTAAATTTCAAATTGATATGAGGGTATAAATGTTTAGGTTACATTGTTTTCATTTCTAAGGTAAAGTTCAAGTTGTAGTTGAGCCCTTCACCCAGGGGGTGTGCTGTACGCTCTTACTTTGTGCACATTAGGTGAGGTCCCTCCAATCGTCCTCCCTCCTCCCCGCTGCCCCTTGCTAGACTGTACCTGTGTTTTTCTCTCATGTGGGCATGTAGTTGCCTATATATTAGTTTCATATTGGTATTGAGTACATTGGATACTTGCTTTCCATTCTTGTGATACTTTACTAAGAAGAATGTGTTTCAACCTCATCCAGGTAAATACAAAAGATGGAAAGCCTCCATCCTTTTTATGGCTGAATAGTACTCCATAGTATATACCTACACCACAGTTTGTTAATCCATCCATGAGTCAATGGGGACTCAGGTTGCTTCTACATCTTGATGATTATGAACTGAGCTGCAATAAACATTCTAATGCAAATGTCCTTGTGGCAAAATGATTGTTTTAATGGGTAGATACCTAGTAATGGGATCATGGGATCTAATGGAAGGTCTACTTTTAGTTATTTGAGAATTCTCCATACTTCTTTCCACAGAGGCTGCATTAGTTTGCAATCCCACCAGCACTGCAAACGTGTCCCTTTCTCTCCACATTCATGCCAGCAAGGAAGTATGTTAATGATACATTATTAACAAAAAAGACCAAGTTTTAGAATTTTATGGCAAGTTAAAATCCATTGCCATATTTTTAAGCTATGCATATAGATGTTGAAAGGTACATTTTTAACAATTTCCTGAAGGATTCACCAGAACCTAGTAACCAGTGCCCATCTTTGAGCAGACGAACTAGAGGTTCAGACAAAGAAAGTGAAGGAGATTTGAAGCTCATAATAGGTTTACGGCTTTATTATACTTTTCTATGTTTGTGCAGGCTTAAAACTTTCCATTAAGAAAAGATTATTTAAAAAATAAGTCTTAGCCCAGGGCAGTGGCTCACACCTATAATTCTAGCACTTTGGAGGCCAAGGCAGGAAGACAGTTTGAGGCCAAGAGTTTAAGACCAGCCTGAGTGACATTCCAAGACCTGTCTTTACTAAAAAAAAAAAAAAAAAAAAAAA
>NW_003852442.1:12902090-12918328 GCF_000181295.1 Otolemur garnettii
AAAAAAAAAAAAAAAAAAAAAATAGCCGGGCATTGTGGAGGAAGCCCATGGTCACAGCTACTTGGGAGGCTGAGGCAAGAAGATCGCTTAAGCCAAGGAGTTTGAGGTTGCTGCGAGCTGTGACGCCACAGCACTCTACCCAGGGTGACAGCTTGAGACTCTGTCTCAAAAAATAAATAAATAAATAAATAAATAAAAAGGTCCTTTCTGATGTCTGAGACTCGTCATCTTCCATTTCATTCATATTGATCATTTATACAGTAATTGATCATTTATACAGTAATTACTGAGCGCCTCCTATGTGCCAGGTACTTTTCAAGACACTGAAGATATAAAAGTGAACTAAACAGGAGCTTACATTCTAATGGGGGAGAAAACAACAACAAATCGGTAAACTCTACTACTATTAAAAAGGGAGCCGGAAGTAAGGGGGCAAAAACTCTAAAGAAAGCTAAAGCAGAAATATGTAGGTAGTAGAGAAAGACAGAATTTTAAATAAAGTAGTTTATAAGAAGCCCACCATGGGAGCAACATTTGAGCAACAATTTCTACATCTATTTGTAAAATAAGAAAAGCCTTACTTCATGAGGTTGTTACAAGCCTTGTTAACACAGCATGGGCCTCACCTGCCAGCTTATTAGGACTGCTCAGCTTCCATTCCAGACCTACAGGATCTGTATTTTAACAAGGTCTCCAGGTGATTTGTAAGCATATCAAAGTTTAAGAGAAACATCGATTAAAAGGATTAAATGTTTGTGAGTTTTATACCACAGCTGGCATATGACAGACCCTCAGTAGATTAAATAATTCTTGGTTTTCTTTCCATTGTCCTGACCCTTAAAACTTTCTATTTTATTTTTTTGAGACAGAGTATCACTCTGTCACCCCAGGTAGAGTGCTATGTTGTCACAGCTCACAGCAGCCTCAAACTCTTGGACTCAAGTGATCCTCCTTGCCTCAGCCTCCCAGGTAGCTGGGACTACAGGCACCTGCCACAAGACTCAGCTAGTTTTTCTATTTTTGGTAGAAATGGAGTCTCCTTCTTGTTCAGGCTGGTCTCAAACTCCTGAGTTCAAGCAATCCACCTGCCAGGCCCTCCCTGAATGGTAGGGTGTGAGCCACCACACCCAGCCTAAAACTTTCTAATTGAAATAAAAAACAAAGATAACAATGAGCATCTCTTTAACTAATTATGAATAATGAGTATACCCTGCCACTACTGTCTCGTGGATCTAGCAGAAAATCTGAAAAGAAACCAAGATGTAGACAGATGTGGATGTATGCACACACAGATTCACTGAAACTCCTGATTACACTAAAGTCATTCTCTCATTGGTAATCAGATCCCAGTTTAGTCTTTGATAACTTTTTTTCACCACCCACAGGTAAGAAGGACACAGAACTTGGGTGTATCCCCTGACTTTCTGAGATCAGGAGTCTACCTTAAAAGGATAAGAAGCCAAAACGTTGAGGAGTATCTTCTGGTAATATAGACAAGGTAAAAGTTGTTTAAGGACATGACTAGCAGGCGCAGCATGGGGGCTCACGCCTGTAATCCCAACACTCCAGGAGGCCAAGGCAGTGGATTGCCTAAACTCAGGAGTTCCAGACCAGCCTAAGCAAGAGAGAAACCCGTCTCTACTAAAAATAGAAAAACTAGCTGGCCCTTGTGGCAGGCACTTGTAGTCCCAGCTACCTGAAAGGTTGAGGCAGGAGGATGGCCTGAGCCCAAGAGTTTGAGGTTGCTATGAGCTATGGCGACAAGCACTCTACTCAGGATGACACACTGAGATGATTCTGTCTCAAAAAAAAGAAGACATGACAAGTAGTAAGTAAATATTTCAAGTTGCTAAAGTATTGTTTTTGTTTACAGAAACTCCAACTTAAAATGAGACATAATATAAACCTATATGAAGTTTAATGTAACCTGCCCCCTTCTCCAAAAAAGTTTGCTTTTTCCCTCAGTCTTCCTTTTTCTCTCTCCTCGCTAAACATCACAACACACTTCCTTATTGCCTTTCACATTTTCTTCAACCCTTATGTAAATTTTGATTTGAAAAGCAACCTCTGTGGTCTGACTCTCCGCACAAATCATGTTCCTGCAGCGGCCCTAGTTACAGTAAGTACTATAAAAAACAGGCGGAAACCTCCGGGTTGTCACCTGCATTATCTGCAAAATGCCCTCACAATTTAAATGATAAGATAAATTGCCCATTTTACATTAGAATCGTGCTATCTTAGCGATTTCAAGTTCCTCTAAGAAATCGTGAAGGATTTTGACTTGAAGCGAAGGGGAACGTTTTCTGGGTGGTGGAAATATAAACTTACTATGTACTTATTTCTAAGTGTTTTTTCTATATTCCACAAAGCGGGCGGGGTGAGCTGGGAAGGAACCGAAGCGAAAAGCCGGTGCAGGTGACAGCGTCCGCCCAATAACAGAACCAAAACCAGCCGCCAGCGTCCCTCTGGCTTTCAAGTCCTGGGAAACGCAAAGCCGAGGAGGAGCCCGGGCAGACCCGCCTCTCTTCAGCGCTCTCCCGTCCTCGAGATGGCGACCGTGGCGACAGTCCGGGCACGCGGCGCTTGGCATTCTGGGAGCGGAAGAAGGAGGCCGCGCGGCTGCTGCTGAACCGGAAGAGGAGGAGCTGGGCCTGGAGGAGCCGCTGCCGGGTTTTGCGGGTCTCGGGGAGCCAGGCCTGGCGGGCAGGGTGTGTCGCGATGCCCGAGCTGGCGGTGCAGAAGGTGGTGGTCCACCCCCTGGTGCTGCTCAGTGTGGTGGATCATTTCAACCGGTGAGCGGGCGCGCGGGGTGGCCGAGCCGGGCTGGCGGAGCGGCCGCTGCTGAGTCACGGGCACGCTGGGGATGGCGCGGCGGCCGCGGGCAAGCCAGGGAGGCAGATGGGGCGGCGGGCGGCTCTGACTGTGGCGGGCCCAGACCAGCCTCGGCTAACGGAGCCAAAGTCACCGGCATCGCGCCCGCGCCCCTGCCCCAGCCGCCAGTTTGGGGCCCGGGCTCTTGTTCCTTTTACCAAAACATGGATGATGCCAGCTTCAATTGCCCTGACCCCCGCGCCCAGGCTGGTGCCCATCTGTCACCTGGTCCGCCCCTTTTAATCGAAAAAACTCCGTTTCGTAGGAAGGCGCTTCTGTACCTTCTGAAGGCTGTCATTGAAATTCGGCTCTCAGCGCCCTGAAGGCTTCCTGGATAGGTCGTAATTTTAACTTGTGAAAACTTCTAAGTAGGACTCTAGTTTGACGCTAGCTTTAAAATGTCAGTAAAGTGTCAGTTTTCTTTTTAAAAACGAGACCAGTTACAGACTTTGGCACATTGAAACTCCCGATTACATTAATGAGTGAGTTAAGAAAACTCTACAGGTCACCTGCTAAGTTTGTGATTTGAGGGTGTACATCCGCCACCCATCGCTTGTTTTGGAGCTGTTCATCCAGCTAGACCTGTTACACGTGTTCGTAAGTTTTACAAGATTATTACTTTAATTGGCAGATGTTGGGAGCATTTGCTGTAAAGTTATAAAGTATCCATTCTTCTGCTACTTGCTTTGTACAGTTAATTCATCCAGAGCCAGAAAAGGACCCTCAGTCCAGAGTGACTGAGGACGTGTGACTTTTCTGCTGTACAGTAGTTACTGTTTTTCTTCCTTGAGATACTAGAGGTGCGAACCCGCAGGTACCTTTTTAAGTCGTATTCGGCCACATGTTAAGAGACCTAGCTGCTGTGTCAAATAAATGCTGGATTTAAAAAGAACACAGGTGGACTTTTGTAGACTAAAAGAAAAGCCCATGAGTGTTTCCTTTGAAGTGTGGGAACTAAATTCTTGATGGGTTTTAAACTTCTTTCAAGAAACACACAAAAAATTTCACAGCCACCAAGAATACAGAATCACCAACTCTTTGATCCAAACCCCAAATTTAGTACACGTTTACAGTTTGCCAACTATGTGTTAAGAAAAATACAATTAAACCAATATGAAACTAGCAACTTTTGAGGAAATGCAGTTTATTTCACAGTGGCCTCTGTCATTCTTTAGCACAGAGTTGTGTTTCTGTGTCTCACATTTGCTAGTGGTTAAAGCAGAATTCTTGAAGACCAATGAAATGAGAGTAAGTGAAATACTTTTAACTCCTTAGGAGAAACTCACAGGAGGTTTGAAATGAATTCTGAAGTAAAATCTTTCTCATTCTGTCCTCTTCTGTGTGTGATTAGTCACCAGCTCATTTCTGACTTCTGTCTAATAAGCTACCCAGAGAGGCCACAAATGGCATACACATCCTCTGACTCAGAATCACTTTCTGAGCCTCTAGACTTTACAAAGAATAAATTATATCTGGTGGGACTTTTAGATGTTGAGCATGTATCTCAGAGGAGAATTAGCAACCCAGAAGAAGGCAGGCCATAAGACTGGTTTCACGCTAGCATCTTTATCCCTGAAAAAGATCTGAGGGCAGGGAAAGTTTAAAGGAAAAAGAAGAGCTACAAAGAAAAAATTAAATAAGAAGAAGGTATTAGAGGCTCGGCGCCTGTGGCTCAAGTGGCTAAGGCGCCAGCCACATACACCTAAGGTGGCGGGTTCGAATCCCCAGCCCGGGCCCGCCAAACAACAATGATGGCTGCAACCAAAAAATGGCCAGGCGTTGTGGCGGGTGCCTGTAGTCCCAGCTACTTGGGAGGCTGAGGCAGGAGACTTGCTTGAGCCCAGGAGTTGGAGGTTGCTGTGAGCGTGATGCCATGGCACTCTACCCAGGGGGATAGCTTGAGGCTCCGTCTCAAAAAAAAAAAAAGAAGGTATTAGGGAATGGCATTTGTGTGTGTGTGTGTGTGTGTGTGTGTGTTTTCATTTTCTCTTCCCTTTAATGTAAAGGGCCCTTTCACTTAGCTAGACTTAGTGTTTTCATAAGTAATATTTTAAAATCCTAAAATCTGTAAAGTTTTTATTTTCTTCACTTTACATTTCTATAAAGTTTGAAATTTTTCTGAGCTTGTTACAACTTTATAGTCAGTGGTAAGCGAAAACTACCAGTGTGCATTAGTACAAAGTTCATGAATTATCCTTTATATTAAGAACTAACTTATTACATTTGTTTAGGGATATCAGTTGCCAGGTAAACTAGATTGTATCTGTGCCATTGGTATTTCCCACTAAGAATGTAACTGTTGAGTTTACATTTCTGTGCACGTCTATCCAGACTGATCATCTATTTTTTTCATTCAGAATCGGCAAGGTTGGAAACCAGAAGCGTGTTGTCGGTGTGCTCTTGGGGTCATGGCAAAAGAAAGTACTTGATGTATCCAACAGTTTTGCAGGTAAAAGACAAATTTAAATTTTTCTGAACATGGTTAAAATAAAACATTTGTTACCATTTTTTACTACAACCCAGAGATTCTGTTTCACATTTGCTGAAGTATAGAAAAAAGAGCATACGGGCTATAGACTAGACCAGACAGTATTTTAAACTTGCAGGCCATGTGGTCTCCATGGTGACTGCTCATCTCTGCTGTTGTGATGCAAATGCAGTTATAGACAGTATGTGAACAAATGAGTATGGCTCTATCTCAGTAAAACTTTATAAAAACAGGCAGCCGGTACAGTTTGTTAACTCCTGGTCTAAACTATTAATGGTTTGGGTAGCAAGGATAGAGATGGGGAACTTTTCCCCTATATCATGAATCTTTATAAGAATATATCCATGTATTACTCCTATAATTAAAGCAGCAACAACAAAGAAGACCAAAATGATTGCTAGCATGACTTAGGGACTATAGGTCACCAACTCCAGTGTCTGAAAAGACCAGCCACTATATAATTTGCCAGATGGGAAATAATGAGGAAGTGATGGGGCTTTTAAAAGTGTGGCCTTTTGTAAAGGAGACAGCCCCTGTCTCACTGTAGTCAGTAGTTGCCAGGTCTCCCAGGTTTTTAAGAGAAGCTGAAGTCTGGGTTTGTTTTTTTTTTTTTTAACTCTCCTAGTTCTTACAAACAACTAAAAAAATGTTTTAGACCAGGCACAGTGGCTCGTGTCTGCAATCCTAGCACTCTGGGAGGCCAAGACAGGAGGATTGCTTGAGGCCAGAATTTGAGACCACTGTGAGCAAGAACGAGACCCATCTCTGTAAAATAGAAAAATTACTCCCAGCTACTTGGGAGATTGAGACATGAGGATAAGTGAGCCTAGGAGTTTGAGGTTGCAGTGAACTATGATGATGCCACTACCCGCTACCCCAGGGAACAAAAAAAAGAAAAGAAGGAAAATTAACACCATGTTGGATAAATCAAACACATAAGTGAGTCAGATCTGACCTAAGGTCTCTCTTTGTGACCTGCTATCTAGCGGTTTCTGTCTAGAACCCTAAACTAAATCTTACATTTTTTTTCTCCTTAGTACCTTTTGATGAAGATGACAAGGACGATTCTGTCTGGTTTTTAGACCATGATTATCTGGAAAATATGTATGGAATGTTTAAGAAAGTTAATGGTATGTCTTGATAAGAAGGCATTAGAGAATGGCATTTGTGTGTGTGTTTTCTTTTTCTATGTTTATTCCCTTTAATGTGAAGGGCCCTTTCACTTAGCTAGACTTAAGTAAGACTAGTGGTAGTGGGAGAATGAGGTAGTGATTAAATGAAAAACTTGAGAAGCAGTTTAAGGCCAGATAGATCCCTTGGATTTGGGAAGGAGAGGATCTAGCCCTCTGTAACAGAATAGTGGAGATCTATCAAAATCTACCTTCCTAGAGCTTTAGTCCCTCCAGAGTAAATGTATCTCTCTGTCACATGTATTGTTTTCATTTTATTTCATTATACCAACCAACTGCTTCCAAAATGTTTATTCCCACAACACTTACCGTTGCCTTTTATGTGACATGCACTTTTATTTATGTATTGCCTTAGAATTGTTCTCTAGTTGTTTTGATATATGACTCATTTTTCTAAACTACCCTGAGATACAATGTCTCTGGATTTCCCACATTGCTTATTTTCTGAGAATTTTGTTTTGTGTTTTAAATTTTAAAAGTACATCAAGGCTTAAAATAGATGTCTGTAGTCTTAAAAAAGGTAGAGGATGTGCCACTAATGTTTTTATCCTGTTTGAGGGACTCCTGTAGATATTCGTGAAATAATTAAAAGCACTAATTTTTTCCTTCCCAGCCAGGGAAAGAATAGTTGGGTGGTACCACACAGGCCCTAAACTACACAAGAATGACATCGCCATCAATGAACTCATGAAAAGATACTGCCCTAACTCAGTGAGTGTTCTCTATTTTTAAAACTCTTAAATGATATTAATTGTCAACCAGCTCAAGTAAACGCATCTTAGGAAGGATTTGGTAGTGAATCAGTTCACTGCTTTTTCTTTATAAACTTGTTGGGTTAGTTTGTAGTGTTCTATGAAGTATTCTATAACCTCGTAAATTTGGTAAGTAACAGTTAACACCTGCTAAGTGTTACTGAATTATCTCATGTAATCCTCTTGTATATCCTCTTTACAAATAGGAAAACTGAAGTTCAGAATGGGTAGTGGAGCTGGGGTTGAAACTTTGGCTCTCTTGACTATGACATCTTTGTGCTTAATAACCATAATATGCTACCCCTCTTGGCTTGTTAATGGAAGGGAACAAAAGACAGAGTAAATGATGATACAGTTTGAAGTATGAACTCATTTTTGCTAAAAATTTTGGCTTGTTTCTAATTGAATGAAACAGATTATTAGAAGAATAGCTGAAATTATCAGGTATGGGGTGGTTTATTAAAATGTGTTTCTCTTCCAGGTGTTGGTCATTATTGATGTGAAGCCAAAGGACCTGGGGCTGCCCACAGAAGCGTATATTTCAGTGGAAGAAGTTCACGATGTAAGTCACCTTACTGTGAGCCTAGGAGATCAGATTTGCTAATTTTATTGTGTGATTTTCCTTTTTCCATTTTCAAGTCAAGAAATCCCTATATCTCTATAACAAAGAGAAGGGTTTGATCTTAAATTTTTTTCCTTTGATTTTTTAATCTCCAAATTTTAGAAATAGAAATGTAAATTCCCCTTTTAAAAAGAAATTGAGGCCTAAAATAGTCAAATAATTACCCAGAGATGTTCATAGCAAAGGAGAAGCAGCATCTGGTGAACTAGGTCTTACTCTGATGTAGTGTTCACTGTTGAGCCTCCTCTGTGCTAAGAATTCTTTTCTCCTTGAAGATTCACGGGCCCTGTAGAATAGATCATAGGGTTTCAAACAGAATAAGTCAGAGCTACCAAGAGCTAGCTGGCAAGACCTCTCTGTGTGATCATTCGCTCAGCTCTGCAGCACCCTGTACCTGAGCTTGTGCTTCAGGTATGAAAGTGAAGAGCTACCAGATTATATATAGCATTTGTCTATTTCCAGGAAAATTGAACTAAAGTTCTAGGTAGGACTTGATGTGAAATTATATATGTGTACATTTTCTTATGAGCACAGAATATTCAGAGAAGGATTTTGAGGTTGCTCATACACATATACCACCACCACCCCCAATGAAACAAGGATTTTTTTTAGTGAAGAGATAAATGAGACATAAGGTTCATGTTATAAGATGAAACTAGAGAAGAATTAATGTCTGAAAAGGCTTGCCATGACATCCTGTAGGCTCCTTACAGATTGTGCTGGCATCCAAAGAGGAGGAAGCCCCTTGTGGGTTTTACACTCTCCTGACTACTTCAACAGCTGCCAGTCATAGCAGTAAGTACAGTGACTTGCCTAAGGTCCTGCAGCTCCCTTGTTACATACATGGCAGAGGCAGACTTTGAACCCAGGCAGTCTGGCTATAGAGCCTGTTGCTTTCATCACTGCCGACCTGCCTGGGAGATATTTTACCTGTGCATTTAGCCTGTGCAGGAGATGTGCAGCCTCTTCTGGCACTGGGTCTGAGAAAAGTGTCTCCAGATCTCATCAGGAAGTCACTAGTTGATGCAGGGGATCATATCCCCAACAGATTCTTTAATTAATTCAGACCACCACAAAGCCACTTACCCTGATTGCATTGTTTTAGTACTCTGATGTCATTGATCCAAGGGACGGGGCATGGCTAAAAGTCATATTTTCTGGTATGAGCCTGCCTCAAAAGCAAATATTCTGTATATTGTCCATTCTAGAAAGAACTACATACTTCAAGAATCAGCCTAAGACTTCTCTGATTGTCCATCCCCATGGTAGGCTTAAGGAATATTAAGATTTTCCTTTAAGCTAGGGGTGGCTCACCTTGTAATCCTAGCGCTCTGGGAGGCTAAGGCAGGTGGATTGCCTGAGCTCAGGAGTTTAAGATCAGCCTGAGCAAGAGCGAGACACCGTCTCTACCAAAAAAAAAAAAAAAAAAAAGGAAAAAAACTAGCCAGGCCTTGTGGCTGGGGCCTATAGTCCCAGTTACTCAGGAGGCTGAGGTGGTAGTATCATTTAAGCAGGAAGATTGTTTGAGCCCAGAAATTTGAGGTTGCTATGAGTTAGGATGCCATGGTACTCTACCCAGAGTGACAGAGTAAGACTCTCTCTCAAAAAATATATATTTTTTTCATTTAAGAAAAGATTTTCCTTAAAATAACAATTTAGTGGCTACCACAACATACAAAACCTAGTAATAATGCCCCAGCAGACTTCATCACTGAATATCATCACAGTGATTTTAACTTTGAAGGCTAAGCTTTCAAAGCAAGCCATCCCCAAGTTTGCCATGGAAAACTCTCAGTAACACACCCACGGAAGGAGCCGACTTAAAGCAGAAGGCTCAAGATGTAAAAAGGAACACATGCCTGTTTGTTTCCTTTGTTTTAAGTAAATAACTCTAGTTAAGCCTCCTCTCCCAGGATGGAACTCCAACTTCGAAAACATTTGAGCACGTGACCAGTGAAATTGGAGCAGAGGAAGCTGAGGAAGTTGGAGTGGAACACTTGTTACGGTGAGAGACCTTAGCACAGCATGGTAATCACGGGCTGCCTGAGAGGCTGCACGGCGTAAGGAAATCTTCAGCAGGAGGACGGAGACATGGGTTCTGGTCCTGGCCATCCAGTAATGATTCTCTTGGTCTGAACAAATCACAGTTCCTTTCTGGAACTTTGTTTTCTGTAAGTTGAGGTTGAACGAGGTCATCTCTAAGGTATCTTGAGTTATACAATTTGTAACTTTGCAGTTAGCACATCTTGTTCAGTAACTTTAATGTGGACTGTGACAGGAACAGACGGTGAAATAAATGGATGCAGTGGGTCTGCACACTCCACTGGATGTCCTTCCAACAAATGGAGCCCATTTTCTGCAGAAAATCCTGCATGTTGGGATAGGTTTTGTTTTAACATCCTATATCTGGGCCAGGTACAGGGGCACATGTGTGGAATCCCAGCACTTTGGGAGGCCAAAGTGGGAGGATCCTTGAAGCCACCTTGAGCAACATAGCAATGTCCTGTCTCTAGAAAAAAAATTTTTTTTAAAAAAAGTAAAATTCTGTATCTATAAAATCCTTATTTCAAAAGGTTATAGTTTTTATCAACTGATGAGTAATTTCCAGTTTTAAAAATTGCTACAGATTGAAGCTGAAACACAGCCTAGAAATACAGGTGGAGAAAATGCCATCCTTTTCAGCAACAGGGATGTCGAGGTGGAGAGCTTCGTAACACAAGGTTACCCAGAAAGTTATTGGCAGATCTTAACTGTTGACCCAAGCAATCTGTTTTTTAAGTGAAAATGGCTTCATTTTAGCTCTCTCTCATAACCATCTTTTGAAAAATGCCCTATGGTAAGAAGATAAAGTATGTGCCCTAAATGAAACCAATATTAAGGTATTTTATACCCAAATCTTTATCAAAGTGGAGAAGTAACATTTTTCTTTTGAAAACCTTCCCCTCCTGACAAAGCTGGTTGTTTTCTTTGGATGGGAGAACGTACATGATTACCTGGTAGCCTGATGCTTTCTCCTGTCCTTCCTGTGGGTTATTACAGAGACATCAAAGACACTACAGTGGGCACTCTTTCTCAACGGATCACAAACCAAGTCCATGGTTTGAAGGGACTGAACTCCAAGCTTCTGGATATCAGGAGCTATTTGGAAAAAGTAGCCACAGGCAAGCTGCCCATCAACCACCAGATCATCTACCAGCTGCAGGACGTCTTCAACCTGCTGCCAGACGTCAGCCTGCAGGAGTTTGTCAAGGCCTTTTACCTGAAGACCAACGACCAGATGGTGGTGGTGTACTTGGCCTCACTGATCCGTTCTGTGGTTGCCCTACACAACCTCATCAATAACAAGATTGCCAACCGGGATGCAGAGAAGAAGGAAGGGCAGGAAAAAGAAGAGAGCAAAAAGGATAGAAAAGATGACAAAGAGAAAGATAAAGATAAGGAAAAGAGTGATGTAAAGAAAGAAGAGAAAAAGGAGAAAAAGTAAAACATGTAGCTTTTTTAATTTGTAAATTAAAATCTTATAAACTAAATCAGTGTGCTGCTAGAGGGTTCTTTTTCACTTTAAGTGCTTGTTAAAAAGCTGTCCTGCTGAGAGCTCTCTGCCTCCGGTCACCCTTGTGGCATAACTCGGAAGTGAATGGATGGAGGGACTGATCTCGAAACTAAACTGCAGCTTCAGCTGCTAAGAGCTGGGGATACGATAGCTCAGGTTCAAGTGGTGTGAGAGAAATGAAGAGAAGTCAGCATAACATTTTTGGTACTCTTCATTCTTGTATCTGTAAAACCAGGAGTTGAATTTTCCCCATCTTGAAAGACTCTTGGGATCTGGTTCTGATCATTACCAACACTGCTAAATGGAATGCATGAATTCCATATGTTCTCTGCCTCCTCTAACACCTTGAGGTCTGGCCCTTCTGAACTCTGTTGAGAATACTATACCACGTTTGGACCCGTAGCTCTGGCATTCTCAGGGCTTGGGACCCAGTTCCATATATTGTTTACCTTCAAAGACACAATTAAATGGCTTGGTTTTTATGTCTGTGTTCTAGTCGTTTTTGACTTTGGGAGTATGATCCGTTGATTTAAGAAGCAACCAAGACACCTTCAGTGACGCTGCCTAACGGAATTCTTTCGGTATCTTTTATGGAAAAGAGAGTCTCATTCCTTTAAAGGCAGCCCGCTGCAGTGCAGCGAGCACTCCACTGAGCCTAGAAGACTTGGGTTCTAGTTTGTGCCGCAGATTGCTCAACTGTAAGTGGAAGCTTGAAGTCAGTCACCTCTGTAGTCCCAGGAGTTTTTCAAGAGAGATGTTCATTTAACACTGTAGCAGGTCTTAAATGCATCAGACCACAAAGTTAATAGGCATGGTGCTAAGAATGGAACATACTTCCCCCAAATAAGCACACAAGAATCCTAGAGGAATAAATTACATAAGGTACTTAGGCCAGACACAATGGCTCGTGCTTATAACCCTAGCACTTTGGGAGGTGGGAAGGTGATTTGAGACCAGGAGTTCAGGACCAGCCTGGGCAATGTTGAAACCCCATCTCTACAAAAAAAAAAAAAAAAAAAAATTATCCAGTCAGTTATAGTCCCAAGCTACCTGGGAGGTAAAAAAATTTTAATTATCCAGCAGTTGTAGTCCCAAGCTACATGGGAGGCTGAGGCAGGAGGATCCGCTGACCCTGTGAGTTTGAAGTTGCTGTGAGTTATGAATGTGGCACTGCAAACTAGCCAGGGTGACTGAGACACTGTTAAAAAAAAAACTTAAAAGTTACTTGATCATGTGGATATTAGTTTCCTTTGAGCAGTTAGAACCTCCTAAGAGTTGTCAAATGTACTATATGGCTTATTAATGTCAAAGATTTAAGAATGCAATAAAATAGCACAAAAGGTCAGTTGCATCTCAGAAACCACTTCATGAGGTTATAATGTTTCAAAGTAATGGAAACATCAGTTTTCACTGCCAAAGAGCTGGGTGATAGAAATCTAGAGGTGGATTTGGGTTGAGTATCCCTTATCTGAAATGCTTGGGACCAGAAATAGTTTGGATTTGGGAATATTGGCATTGTACTTCATGGCTGAGCTTCTCTAGTGCAAACGCTCCAGTAAGCATTTCCTTGGATCCTCATGTGGGTGCTCAAAATGTTTCAGATTTTGGAGCATTTCTAATTTTTAGATTAGGGATACTTTCTTAGTCTATATGAGTGGAAGCTTGCTCTCCTCAGAGGTCACTTCAAGGTAGTAAAAGAAGAACTACAGAGAAAAGTTCTACTTTTTCAGTGATGAAAAGTCAAGATGGGGCAGCGCCTATGGCTCAGAGGAGTAGGGCGCCAGCTCATATGCCGGAGGTGGCAGGTTCAAACCCAGCCCTGGCCAAAAAGTACAAAAAAACCCAAAAAGAAACATGTTGCAACAAAAGTCAAGATGGTTGTATCTAACTGCATAAAAGAAAACCAATATCAAAACTTTTTTTGCAGTTTTTGGCCGGGGCTGAGTTTGAACCCGCCACCTCCGGCATATGGGGCTGGCACCCTACTCCTTTGAGCCACAGGCACCGCCCAAAACTTTAAAACTTAAGATATATCCAAATGTGGTAGTGTTGGAGATTTGGTTGCCATGTTTCAAATAGGCCGATGTGAGACAAAGTATCTGGACCATCAACCCTCACCAGGGCTGGGCCCAATGACTCACACCTATAATCCTAACACTCTGGGAGGCCACGGCAGGTGGAGTGCCTGAGCTCAGGAGTTTGGGATCACCCTGAGCAAGAGTGAGACCCATCTCTGCTAAAAATAGAAAAACTAACTGGGCGTTGTGGCAGGCACCTATAGTCCTAGCTACTTGGGAGGCTGAAGCAAGAGGATCACTTGAACCCAGGAGTTTGAGGTTGCTGGGAGCTATGATGCTACAGCACTGTACCCAGGATGACAGAGTGAGACTCTGTCTCAAAGGGGGAAAAAAAACATAACTCTTACCAGGGAACAGGCAAGAATAAACGGACGGGGAAAATAACCAGCATGGACAGTTCTAAGGCTCTAGGCAAGGGGATGTGGAGAGGCATCCTAAGGAAAGGAGTGAGTCCTGTATGTGAGGATCCAGGATGAGGGCACACTTGAACTCAGACCATAGCAGTGGTTCTCAACCTTCCTAATGCCACGACCCTTTAATACAATTCCTCATGTTGTGGTGATCCCCAACCATAAAATTATTTTCATTGCTACTTCATAACTAATTTTTGCTACTGTTATGAATTGTAATATAAATATCTGATATTAGGTGACCCCTGTGAAAGGGTCGTTCAGGTCGTGACCCACAGATTGAGAACTGCTGCAGGATTCAGATATGTCTCTGATAGCTTAAGTGGGGCCTATAAGACTTTCCTAGGATCCTGTGAAACAGCACAATTGCCATAGGCTTTTACGTTTGTGAATGTTCATTGAGTTTGTTAACAGTTTGATGAATGTTTATTGAGCATCTAAAACATGGCAGTATCTAGGCCTTGTTATATTTAATAGTTTGACCTACATATGGGCAAACTTGACCTCTACCTTCCTAACAGGGTCTTTAATTCCTGCTTCTAAAGAAAATAGCTAGTAGCCTGTAGAGTCTCTTAGGCATATTTTCTAAGGCGAAATTGTTGGTGCCTTGTGGTAGGTTAGAAGGGCTACCTTTGAAGTCTTGCTTATACAAGTAGCTGGCTCCCCTGGAAAACCCATGGCCACACCTGAAATAAAGACTTACAATTATACAATCTGACAGTCAAGAGATGAGATTTCTAAATAACTTTTTTCTTTTTTGCAGTTTTTGGCCAGGGCTGGGCTTGAACCCACCACCTCTGACATATGGGGTCAGTACCCTACTCCTTTGAGCCACAAGCGCTGCCCTCTAAATAACTTTTATTTTTTAAAACATTGAAAAAGTGAGGTGGTGCCTGTGGCTCAAAGGAGTAGGGCGCCAGCTTCATATGCCGGAGGTACAGGTTCAAACCCAGCCCCCCCCCCCAAAAAAAACATTAAAGTATCCTGATCCCAAGTCTGGATCCCAGCTCCATAGCTGTACCATTAGCTTCAGTTCACTACCTGACACCTTCAGGGCAACTGGTTAGCAGGGTTCAGGCGGATCCTGTATACACATTACAGAAAAGATGGAATTCACTCCTCACTGGTTTTCTGTTTGGAAACATCTGATCTATCCCTCAGCTTAAGGGTTAGTTATCCTTACTGAGGATACTTGGGAGGCTGAAGCAAGAGGATATAAACTGTTACAATTGGAACAAGAGCTTTGGACCAACCAATTAAGTGTTTCTCTTTAATTTTGCTCACTGAAACAAAACAGAAGTAACCTTTCTGAGGGACCACTATATGGTTTCTCCAATGTGGCAGATGCAAAGTAAACCATTCAAGCAGCAACTAGAGACCTGGAATTTTACTCCCAATTTCTGGAGGACTCTTCAGCCATGAGAATTCAACCATATATAATTATTAATGACTGAAGACAGGTTCTCATAAAAGAATGAAATACTCCATTCACTGGAAAGTTAGGAACAGGCCTTTTATTCTACATTTCCTAACAGAAATATATAAAACATATATATGTATAATATATATTTAATATATACATGTTGTCTATAAAGTTCATGTGCATACTGGGGATAAAACAGACAACTATTCTAAATTGCACATGAACTTTATGGACACCCTGTTATAACATACAATATTATAAAACTTAAGGATGAACTAGGGTTGTTTGTTAAACTACAATGTGCTAACAAAACTATCAGCCCTGTCTTGGAAAATGAAAAGGGTACAGAAAATGTTAGGAAGGTAGAGAAAAATTTGATTGATATGACCCATAGAGAAAATTTGCATAACTTCCCTAACCAAATTCATTAGAAATTATTATACATAATATGCAAGTATGGATTTGTACATTCCTAGGCCATTCAACTTGATTATTACCCCTTTTTGCCTGGGAACAACACAAAGTTAAGATCTTGCAAAAATTTAATGGCTATTTTTGTTGGAAAAGTAGATAAAAATTGACTCAGAAAGTAGAGAAATGGCTCGGCGCCCTTAGCACAGTGGTTACGGCACCACCACATACACCAAAGGTGGCAGGTTCAAACCCAGCCTGGGCCAACTAAACAACTGCAACAACAACAAAATAGCCGAGTGTTGTGGCAGACACCTGTGGTCCCAGATACTTGGGAAGCTGAGGCAGGAGAATCGCTTAAGCCCAAGAGTTTGAGGTTGCTGTGAGCTGTGATGCCATAGCACTCTACTGAGGGCAACATAGTGAGACTCTGTCTCAAA
>NW_003852442.1:12919282-12931363 GCF_000181295.1 Otolemur garnettii
TGATCCATTTTGAGGGCTTTTTAGAACTTTTAAAAGTATCTAATTATAAGTTTATATGATATGATTTTTAATGAGGGCTGTAGTGAGCCAACAGCTTACAAAATTCCTGAAAACTTAACAATTGGCTCTTGCAAATGTGTACAAACTGACTCCAAGCCGGCCAGTGCAGGCTCCCAGCACCTCTCCTCTCTCCAGTCCTATTTCAATAACCACTGCCCTCATGACTGTTATTTAATCCCCAGTTGTTTGCATTTTGTACCATTTCTATTCTTTTCAAGTACACTTAGCTAAAGTTAGCAGTTCATTAAAACCAGCCCTCTTCCCACAGCAGCAGATAGTTCTAGGTGACAAATCTTTGTCAAATGCCTGGGGACACTTCCAGAAAGGGGTGCTGGTTGGGTGGTTGATTGATTTGTTTCCATTTATTAAGACCTCAGTTGGCCATTCTAGAGCAGTTATTCAAGGTAAGGAACAAATTACATCTGCATTAACTATGACGCTTATTAAAAATTCAGGTTCCTGGGCCCTACCTCAGACCTCCTCTATTAGACTTTCTGATCTCTGTTTTTAAGACAGTCTCCAGGCAGTTGCTGCCCTCATGGAAGTTAGAGAACATTTATTTTGATGTAGAAAAATCCACCATTGTTTTTTTATACCAAATACTCCATGAATTCAGGGGGAATAGGTTCTGGCCACTCTCAGGTTCCTTGTTTGTTCTTACAAAGTGTGTGCTCCTGCTCTGGGCAGAGCAGGCTGCTGCTTCTGTTGAACTCAGGTATTTTCTTTGGCCTTCCTTTTTTTTGGAGACAGCTAAGTCTCACTCTACCCTCGGTAGAGTGCCATGGTGTCACAGCTCACAGCAACCTCCAACTCTTGGGCTCAAGCAATCTTCTTGCCTCAGCCTCCCAAGTTAATGGGACTATAGGCGCCCACCACGTCACCCAGCTATTTTTAGAGACAAGGTCTCCCTCTTGCTCAGACTGGTCCCAAACTCCTGAGCTCAAGCAATCCACCTGCCTCGGCCTCCCAGAATGCTAAGATTACAAGCATGAGCCACAGCGCCCAGCTTCATCTTTAAATTTTTTTCATGGCACATGGGTCAAAAATCAGTGATGTGAACAAATCAATCAAAATTTTCCTATGGTTAGTACTTCTGGATCATATTTAAAACTTCCCTTCCCAGCTTAAAAACCCAAATCTATTCTCATACACGTTCACTCCATGAAGTGCCTTCTCTGCAGCTCAGCACCCAACTTATGCATATGTGCTACAGATAACGTCTCGTCAATGTTTGGGGGGGTTTTGGTTTTTACGTTTTATTTTGTTTTGTTTTGAGACAGAGTCTCACTTTGTCACCCTCGATAGAGTGCTGTGATGTCATAGCTCACAGCAACCTCAGGCTCCTGGGCACAAGCGATTCTCTTGCCTCAGCCTCCCGAGTAGCTGGGACTACAGGCACCAGCCACAATGCCTGGCTATTTTTAGAGATGGAGGTCTTACTCTTGCTCAGGCTAGCCTCAAACTCCTGAGCTCAAGTAATCCACCTGCCTCAGCCTCCCAGAGTTCTAGGATTAAGCCACAAGCCACCATACCAAACCCTCATCAATGTTAATATAATCTGGGTAATTTTTCATCAAAATAACCAACCAGAAACCATCCTCCTCCCATCTTATACACACACCTCAGCCTTCTGCAGCCCCCACTGTAGCTCTGTCCCCGTCCCTCTTTTCCCTGTTAACCTTCAGCAAACAGCTACCTCTGCTTGCTGCCTGCCGCTCTTTATCTTTCTGGTATTTCTTTGACCTTTCCAATCTAATTTTTCTGCCACCCACATACTTCTCAACTCTTATTTACTTTGGGCGGGAAAGAGATTTGTGGGTTATTTGTAATCCTACAGTTTTAAAAAAGAAAAATATAAATACAAACTCACTAGATCCTATTATCTATTTTAGGTTATATGAAATAAAGTGTTTTTGTCCGACATAGGATCTAGAAAGGTTATTCTTACACAATCTGGCTTTTGCTCCCTCCACTCCACTAACAGAGCTCTCAGCAAAGTCCCCAGGACTTTGGAAAGCATGTTGGCCCTGTCCAGTCCTTACCTCGCTGACTTCCTCTCTAAGGCTTCTGTCGTGACACTCTTCACTGCTCCTGTTGGACCCTCCTCGGCCCCTTTTGCTCAGTTCTCCCCTGACCTTCATTACCCCAACCTACCTCATGTATCTGAAAGAATCCTCCATCTGTATGGGATTCCTCTGACTGCAACAATCCTGCTCCTCCTTTACTCCAGACCCAACTGGTCATGCCACCACCCACCACCAGAACTTGGGAGCCCCCCTGGTCACCCTGCTCACCCGCAGCTCTGCATTCAGCCAGCCGGTCTTGTTGCCTCTCCTATGTGGACCCTCTCTTACCCCAGCCCCCGCACACTCCTGTGCCACTGCCTGTGTTCAGACACCCAGACACACACCTCTCTGTTCTGTTCTGTCACTGTGGTCGCTTAGCTGCTCTTCCTGCTCTTGCCTTCCCCTCCTCCTCACTCTACTCTGATGCCAGAGTTACTTGGCATCAGAGTAGAGAGTTGCATGAATCTTACTTCTCTGGTCATGACTCTGTCATCATCTTCACCTTGAAGTTTCCTGTCTTATTTGACTTTTTTTTAACCTTTATCCTGATTTCCACTATCATTCTACCCACACAGACAGCTGATAGCCCCTAAAATGTGTTAATAAGCATCCTTAGATATGGATGGATCCTGGAAAAATACACAGCATAATTTTGTATGTACAAGTGTTTTAATTTATATATATAATATTTCCCTTTAGAGTTCATTCTTCCTGCCTTTATTTAAAATTCAGAACTATTTTTTATTTTTCTTAAGTTCGAAGTCAAGTTTATTAGGAGTTCAGATTCATAACATGTAAACTATACATTTATAAAACATATAAAGTGTTTTAAACTGGGCGGTGCCTGTGGCTCAAAAGAGCAGGGCACCAGGCCCATATGCCGGAGATGGCAGGTTCAAACCCAGCCCCGGCCAAAAACTGCAAAAAAAAAAAACAATAAAGTGTTTTCAACTCTCTCCTTTAAATAAGAAGCAATAAATGAACTGTGTTTCATTTTAAATGCAAAGATAACTCAGTTGTGAAAAACTGAGCCTTTGGTATTGACTCTTATACACTATTGCTACACATTTTCTTACGTCCTCGCAAACAACAGACTTAATTAAACAAATACATCATCTGTACCTTGTGTTTACAATTCAACAATTAAAATCTTGGAATTGGAAGAAGCACTATTTATTTTAGAGCATTTAGAATGGCAGAACTATCTTTTAAAGCTCTTCACTGCCGTAAGGATATACCTGTTTAGTTCACAGGTTTTAACTGCCTGTAGGAGAGACAACTAGGAAATATGTGTCCCCAGATGGCGTTTCATACTGCAAACTATACTGCCCACGCATTTTGCTGTAGTAAGGGCCTTCAGATTAGTCCAAGACCATGACAAAAGGTGTGATTAGGTTGAGGGAGTAAAAGGCCCCTCAATCTCTGGTTCCCTGCCTTGGTGAAAAAAGGGGGCCATGTGGAGATGGCAAGTCACACAGGGTGCAGCTTGAGTGCTGAGACCCTTAGGGGGAAGCAATGGCCTGGAGAAACATCGCCTTGCATTAGACTTGATGTAACCAAGAAATAAAACTTAAATGTGTGCAGCCATTGGGATTTCAGGTTGGTGGTTGTCCTGACATAATTTAGCCTCCCCTGGCAAGACCACTAAGGCAGGGAGTCCCTTGTAACCATCCACTACGATGACATGTCCCGGTGATGGACAACTGGCTTGCCTCCAGGTTCCTATCACCAAAAACCAAGCCATAGGCCAGGTGTGGTGGCTCCCACCTGTAATCCCAGCACTCTGGGAGACCAAGGTGGGTGGATTGCCTGAGCTCAGGAGCTCAAGACCAGCCTGAGCAAGAGGACACCCCATGTCTAACAAATAGCTGGGTATTGTGGCAGGCACCTATAGTCCCAGCTAGTCAGGAGGCTGAGGCAAGAGGACTGCTAGAGCCCAAGAGTTTGAGGTTGCTGTGAGCTATGACACCACAACACTCTACTGAGGGCAAAAAAGTGAGACTCTGTCTCTAAATAAATAAATAAATACAAAAAATAAAGCCATTGCATGTCTTCATAAGGACCTGGAGCAAGAGTTTCTATGGAGTCCATACCCAGAGTTGCTGGACATAGAACACAGGCCTATTCAGTGTCACTACCAGCAGATTGCACTCCCAAGCAGCTGTAGTCATTTATGCTGCTACTCACAGCTCCTGAGGGTAACTATCTCCCCACAGTATAGATTAGTGGTTCATGCATGGACTCTGGAGTCAGGCTGCCTAACTTTGGATCCAGGATGTACAACTTACTAGCTGTTAAGATGATTCTCTATCTCAGTTTCCTCGTCTGTAAAGTGGTAATAATGAAACTACCTACTTCTTAGGATTGTTAGAAGAATTAAACAGAACATTATATGCAAGAGGCTTGGGGCAGAGCCTACACACAGGACACACACACATAGTACATACTATGTGTTATTGTTACAATCGTTATTATGCTTGCCCACCTAACACTCTGCATTACCCAACTTTTCAATTTTTATAAATCTTACGGGCACAGTAGTAGCCCAACGTTATTTTGATAGAACTTTCTCACCTGCATCATGTTTATTTTCCCTTCTGTGAATTGCTACTTCCATCTTTCACCCAGTTTCCTCTTTATTTTTCTGTTGAGTTCCTTTTTCTTTGCAGAAATCCCATGAATATTCAGCATACAGCTTCTCTATTTGTGCATCAACTATCTTCTCTCAGTGTCATCTGTTAACTTTATCTGGGAGGACCTTCATGGAAGAGAAATCCTTTATTTTGATATCGCCAAATCCGTCAACCTTTTTCCCCTGTGGTTAGTGCCTCATGAATCATATTTAAAGAAGTTCTTCCCCAACTCAAAGTCCCAAACCTATTCTAATACATATACATCTATTAGTGTTCGTTATATTCTCACCTTTCCCATTAGATTTCATCATCCATTTCAAATTTCAAGACTTTGTAAATCTAATCTGTCCCTTGAGTCCCCAGGCCTTGGTTCTGAATAAACTTCTGGTCTGCTGAAGTAGGGGAGGGGTAGTAGCCCAGTTACATGGGGTCTCCAGGAGGACCTGGGTGTCCAGCCCCTCTGTTTACAGACTTTTAACTACACTCATTTTTAGCCCCTACTATCAGGCTTGCCTTCCTGCTGCCCCCAAATCCTGAGTCTCTCAAGGGTTCTGTTAGATACAGTGGCTCACATCCCACCAGCACCTGCTTTGCCGGGCAGCTGCCTGCTCTGCTTGGTCAGTTCCAGGCCTCTGCCTGCTTTCTGCCTTGTCAACCAGCCTCATCTCCCATGATTGTTCTTATGTTCTCTTTGTACGTTAGACCTTTGTAAAACTTGCTTCACCTTGTTTATGGTGAGAGATAGGAATTCACCTCATTTTCTCTAGTGTGTTCATCCCTGCCGCCTCTCAGTCTTTTGCCATCATCGCTCCAGTTTCTCAAGCCAGAAATCTAGACATCATCCTTGGTCTTGCTCTTTCCCTCATGCACCACCTCCAATCCATTGGCAAAATCATGGCACTTCCACCTCCACCTCCAAATGACAGCACAAGTCTGTCCAGTTTCCACTCCGTATCAGAGAGTCAGTGCCGACCCCAAAGCCACATCCTCTCTTGGATACCCCCCTCCTGCATCCCCCATAGCTCCAAATGACCCCACTCCACTCCACCATTGGGGTGTTCTTTTTGGTGTAATTCTTTCACCCCTCTCCTGAGTCAGAGACTTCAAGACTTCCCACTGCTCTTAGAATTAAAACCCAGGCTCTTCACCAGGGCCCAGGGGTCCCTGTGTGAGTTGGCTGCACCTCACCTGCCAATCTCATCTCATGCTGCTGCTACTCACCACCAGGCTGGGCCACAGCAGCCCCAACCTGCTCCTAGAACATGTTGGTCTCCTTCCCACCCAGACCATTGCACCGGATGGTCCCAGACCTGGATGTTCCTCCTCTAGCTGTTTGCCTGACTGGCTCCTTTTTATCTTTCAGATCCTTAGACTGAAACACCTCTTCAGAGATGCTTTCCTTAAAGCCCTATCTAAAATAGACCATTTCTTCCCCCACACTACTTCCTCACACTATTCTCTGCCAATATTTATCCAGAGGTGTCTCGTACCCAGTACAGACAGTAGAGTCCCAGGACTGTGTACCCCTTTTGGAGCAGGGACAGGATAACAGCCCACACTCACTGCACAGGCTACCTAGCAGCCACCCAACATGCATACTCTCCGTACTTTAGCCAATGTGAACCAATTGCAGGGGGCTGGCACACCATGACTTTGAAACCCAAAAGTTCAAGTATGAAATGGATTCCCTAGGCAGGGTGCTGTGGCTTACACCTGTAATCCAAGCACTCTGGGACGCAGAGGCAGGTGGATCATCTGAGCTCAGGAGTTTGAGACCAACCTGAGCAACAAAAGACCCCAATGCTACTAAAAACAGAAAACGTTGGCCAAGCATTGTGCAAATACCAGCTACTCAGAGACTGAGGCAAAAAGATCACTTGAGCCCAGGAGTTTGAGGTTGCTGTAAGCTGTGACACAAAGAGTAAGACTCTGTCTCAAAAAAAGAAAAGAAAGAAAAAAGAATGGATTCCCTCCATTCCCAGGGCCAGACACTCAAGAGGAGGGAGATGTGCCCCTGTGCCCCCCCAAAGCCCAGCAGGAGTCCTGGTCCTGCAGAGGCGTCCTTGGGGCTAATTTACTGCTGTAACAGCACCGTCTACCCTGTTACTCACCCTGTAATTGCACAGGAAACAGCCCCAAAATTGTCCTTAAGAGACTGGACACGACTCTTGCCAACTGGGTTTGGCTGGAGGCCCAGACAAGCACTAATGACATCCCGAGGCAAAGAGCAGCAGTCACAAGCCAGGCCAGGCCAGACCCAAGGGCTCTGAGACCATCGGTGCTGCCAGGGAAATGATGTCAGGCTAGTGGTGAGGCTGGGGTAAAAATTATTTCTGCATCCCAGGATTCTCTTTCTCCAAGAAGAGGAAGATGAGCAATACTGCTCTCTTTCTGTCTTCCTGTTTAGCGTGACTTTTTTTTAACCTACATTTAACTCCATGCCTTGGCTTTTTCAGTTATGAAAAACCATGGCTACACTCAGGAACCAGGAAACGGAAGAGACACTAATCCGAGGACTTTTAATCTATGTAGGGTAGTGTGTTAGTTACCTGTTGCTGTGTAACAAATCACCATAAAATTTTAGCAACCTAAGACAGCACACATTTATGATCTCTCAGAGTCTGCAGGTCAGATGCCCTGAATGCTTACCTGGGCCCTCAGGGTTGATCACAGGCTGCAATCAAGATGGAACAGGGCTGGAGTCACCTCAAGACTCAGTGCGAGAAAGACCCAGATCCAAGTGCACGTGGCTATGGACAGGATTCAGTTCCTCCTGGGCAGTTGGGCCAAGGGCCTCAGCTCCCTGCTGGCTGCTGGTACCGAGGTTGCCCTCAGCCCCTTGCCACGTGGTTCAACACAGCAGGGTGCTCCAAAAAGCAACCGAAAAGGGAGGGGGGGACTCAGTTGGCAGGAAGCAGGTCACAGTCTTTTGCAATTTAGTCACCTTTGTCATAGTCCCTTGGTTAGAAGCAAGTCACCAGGCTAGCCCACACTCAATGGGAGGGACTATGTCACCAGGAGGTGCCACTGGGGCCACCTCAGGAGCCCTCCTACCTCAGACAGGATCAGAGCCCAGAGGGTAATCAACAGCCTACTGTAGAGTTTCTTTCTCAATTTTGGTGCCTAATTAACATCTTAGAATGAGGATAATCAATAGAGGACAATGCAGACATGAAATAGCCCTCTTGTTTATAGACGACACCACCTATTGCTACCACCTTCTTTGGTGATAACCAAGCAAAGCAAAGCAAACCCATCCCACCACATTCCCCACCCCCCAAACCCGACCCATCTCGCCCCAGCAGGAGGACGCCAGACAGTGCTAAAATGCAATCCCCACATGTAGTTTTCATTTTTTCCTCCCAAGACCCCATTAGAATGACAGTGAACAAATATAAAAATGTTTCCATTTGGCTCTAACCATTTGTCCCAATTTGAGAAGTAGCATCAGAGTAATGGATTAGAGAGTTCGACACACTTCTGGAAGGAGG
The DNA here is from genome assembly GCF_000181295.1 of Otolemur garnettii. Taxonomy (NCBI): domain Eukaryota; kingdom Metazoa; phylum Chordata; class Mammalia; order Primates; family Galagidae; genus Otolemur; species Otolemur garnettii. The sequence continues at coordinate 12,927,533 of NW_003852442.1, forward strand.
AAAGCAGGAAGAGTGGCCAGGCAGAAGGAGTCCAGGCTAAGACATCTGGTGTCAGAAGCCTCGCCACAGAGGGTTCTGATGAGCCCCGCAGAGCTGGGGAAGGCTCAGGGAAGGAGTGGTAGCAGGAGGACTAGCTGAAAGTCAACATAATACAAAGGCAAGCCGCGCTGGGGCTGCACAGGCTGCCAGAGCATGCCGTCCCTCCTCTGCTGTCCAGGCGGATCTGTCACAGAAAAGGGACGCGATGTTTAGCAAGGTTTGGAACAGTGGAAATCAGTAGAAGGGAATAACTGCCCAGGAGAATTTTTAACCTGAGACACAGCAAAAGAGAGATGATAAGAAATGAGCCAATTCCTGCAGAGACCTGGAGCGACTTAGACCGTGGAGGCAGCAGAAAGGCAGGAGTGAGGCAGAGAGCTGAGAACGGGTAGCTGCAGCTTCTGAGCAGAAGGGTGGGACACCAGGGTCCTCTTCTGAGCCCCACACAGTCTGGCTACCTCCCCCTTTTAACCACAGGAGACCAGAGGCTGAGTCAAGCTCCAGGGTTGGGGACCCCAGTCAAAGCAGAAGGCTGGGGGAAGATGCCAGGAGAAAAAGCCAGAGAAAAGGTAAAGTCACTGGCCTGGGATCTGGGAGCCGTGGTTCCTTCCTGCTGTTTGTTTCCAGGAAGCCTGCAAGCGGGTGGCTCCCAGCTCAGGCATTTCCTCCTCAGGCAGGAGAGTGGAGGATTGGCCTCTAGAGCAGCAGTTCTCAACTGTGCCACAGGAACTCTGTTAAGGGCTGCGGCAGTAGGAAGGTTGAGAACCACCGCTCTAGAGAAACCAGCGAGAGAAGACCCCTCTGAACAGTGATGCCTGGGGACTCAATGAAAGGGCCCACTGGCCACTGAATCTCCTCACAGCGAAGACCAACAAGCAGGACCCACCCACGTGTCTCCCACAGGAATATCAAGAGCCAGACACATTGAGTGAGTTGTTCATTCACTCCCGCTCCTGTGCTCTGTCCTGCATCCTCCTGTCCCTCTGGGCACCCACACCCTAGAGCTTCATCTTGAAATGGCAGTTTGGGGCCCTGGCCTAAGGTGACCTAGGAAGATCACAGACCCAGTTCAATACCAGTGGGATGGGTTTGGCTTAGTGAGCTCCAGCCTCCTTAGACCTCCATCATTTGCTCTCAAGTCCACACAGCCAGGTGCACAACAGGGGACATTCCCTTTGGCATCTGTTCACTGGGAGGAAACAATAGGCTGGGCCACCCGTGTGTACTAGAACTTATTCAACCCCCTTCACCCCATAGCAGCTCTACGGGTGGCAGGCCCACGGCTTCAGTCTCACCCAATATTTTGCACTTTAGTTCTGTTTCTGGCCCACGGATTTAACTATCTTTTTTTTTTTTTTTGCAGTTTTTGGCCAGGGCAGGGTTTGAACCTGCCACCTCTGGTATATGGGGCTGGCGCCCTACTCCTTTGAGCTACAGGTACTGCCTGAATTAACTATCTTTTTTTTTTTGAGACAGAGCCTCAAGCTGTCGCCCTGGGTGGAGTGCTGTGGCATCACAGCTCACAGCAATGTCCAATTCTTGAGCTCATGCAATTCTCCTGCCTCTACCTCCCAAGTTGCTGGGACTACAGGCACCTGCCACAACGTCCAGCTATTTTTTAGTTGCAGCTGTCTTTTTTGTTTGGCAGGCCCAGGCTGGGTTCAAACCCGCCAGCTCTGGTGTATGTGGCTGGCACCTTAGCTGTTTGAGCCACAGGCACTGAGTTGGAATTAATTAGCTTGTCTTTGGACAAGTCTTTTTTTCTCTTCTTCTATTTTGTGTCTTTATTTGGATCACAGAAGTGACCAAATCATGAATTCACTGTGCCATTTTGATGCAACCTTCTGTTTTTATTTTTAATCCTTTTTATTTTATTTTGAGATGGAGTCTCACTCTGTTACCTTGGGGAGAGTGTCATGACATCATCATAGCTCACAGCAACCTCTAACTCTTGGGCTCAAGCGATCCTCTTGCCTCAGCCTCCCAAGTAGCTGAGACTACAGGCGCCTGTCATAACACCTGGCTAGTTTTCCTATTGTTAGTAGAGATGAGGCTCACTGTTGCTCAGGCTGGTCTCTAACACCTGAGCTCAGGTGATCCACCTGCCTCAGCCTCCCAGAGTGTTGGGATTACAGGCGTGAGCCGTTTCACCCAGCCCTCTAATCACTTTTTTACACCATTAAGAACCAGGATGGACAAAAGAGTAGTTGATTTCACATTTTGGGCACAGGAACTGAAATTATGGATAGAATATCTTAAAGGACATCAATGATATCCAGAAAGGTGACAACAGAGTCAAATTGAAGGGGCCAGAATTCTAACACACATCAAAAAGAAAACAATACAAAAGACTTGAATATCTTATCCAAAGAAGATAAACAAATGGCTGATAAAGTATGAAAATACTGATATGAAAATATCCTCAACATCACTAGGGAAATGTAAATCAAAACTACAATGATAATGTGTCATGGGATTGAGAGAGAAAAAACCTACAATGAGATACCATCCCACAATCAATAAGTATGGCTACTATCAAAAAAACAACAGAAAATAGCAAATGTTGGAAAAATTAGAACCCTTGTGTACTATTGGTGGGAATGAAATAGGTACAGCCACCGAGGAAAACAGGATCACCATATGATCCAAGCAGTGCACAAGCAGTGTGCACCTGACGTCCTAGGTACTAGGGAGGCTGAGGTAGGACACCACTGGAGCCCAGGAGTTCTAGCCTAGCCTGAGCAACATAGCTCTTTTAAAAAAGAGACCATATCTCTTTTTAAAAAGTATCTAACAAAATGCCTGACACATAGTAGGGCTTTAAAAAAAGAATTACCATATGAGCCAACAATTTTACTTCTGGCTGGATGGTGGCACACCCATGTAATCCTAGCACTCTGGGAGGCAAAAGTGGGTGGATTGCTTGAGCTCAGGAGTTCGAGACCAACCTGAGCAAGAGTGACACCCCTGTCTCTACTAAAAATAGGAAAACTATCTAGGTATTATGGCAGTTGCCTGTAGTCCCAGCTACTCAGGAGGTTGAAGCAAGATCGCTTGCACCCAAGAGTTTGAGGTTGCCATGAGCTACAATGATGCCATGGCACTCTACCCAGGGCACAGAGTGAGACAAAAAACAAAAGGAAACAATTTCATATACATATATCTATCCCAAATAATAGAAAACAGGGTCTTTGAGACCCTTGTTCATAGCAGCCTTATTCACAATAGCTAAAATGTAGAAGCAACCCAGTGTCTACCAACCAATGAATGGATAAGCAAAACGTGGTATATACATATAATGGAATATCATGCAGCCTTAAAAAGGAAGGAAATCCACATCATGGATAAAACTTGAGAACATTATGATAAGTGAAATAAGCCAATCACAAAGACAAACACCATATGCTTCTAATCATATGAAGTCAAAATCAGAGGGAGAAAGTGGATGGTGGTTGCCAAAAGCTGGAGGACAGTGAGAATGAGACTCTCTCAGAAAAACAAAAGTTACAAGTAATAGAAAGTGTGCCAAAGAAAAATCAGTGTAGGTTTTTTCTCTCTCAATTCCATGACAGGGAATGGGGAATTGGAAATTGATCAATACCAAGTTTCCATTTTCCAAGATGAAGAGTTCTGGAGATGGATAGTAGTGACAATTGTACAACAAGGTGAAAGTGTTTAATGCCACTGAACTTTACACTTTAAAATGCTAAGATGGTGGCTCGGCACCTATAGCTCAACCGGCTAAGGCGCCAGCCACGTACACCTAAGGTGGCGGGTTCGAATCCCCAGCCC
>NW_003852442.1:12932155-12946229 GCF_000181295.1 Otolemur garnettii
AAAAAAAAAACAGGAAGATCACTTGAGCCCAAGGGTTGAGTTTGCTGTGAGCTGTGATGCCATGGCACTCTACCTAAGGCTACAGAGTGAGACTCTGTCTCAAAAAAACAAAAGTTACAAGTAACAGAAAGTGTGCCAAAGAAAAATCAGATGCTCTAGTCTGTACCAGTTGGTTGGTGCTTGACTTCCACAGACACGGACTATAGGAAAGTGGGATTCTGACTGTGGTACCTGAACCATCCTCAGACCCAGAGGCAGCTGGAGGTAAAACCAGATCCAGGGGTAGATTGCACGGAAATGGACTTAGGGAATCTGGACGACTGACTCAATTTTCCTCCCCAGGATGAGGCTGAAGACTTGCTGATGTTGAGTTTAGCTAAGCCAGCAGGAAAGCTGTTATTTGTAAGCATTCCTTTAAATGGATTGGTTTTTTTTTTATTATTGTTTATTTTTATTTATTTTTGAAACAGAGTCTCAAGCTGTTGCCCTGGGTCGAGTGCCATGGCGTCACAGCTCACAACAACCTCAAACTCCTGGGCTTAAGCAATTCTCTTGCCTCAGCCTCCCAAGTAGCTGAGACTATAGGCGCCCATTACAACACCCAGCTGTTTTTTGGTTGTAGTTGTCATTGTTGTTTGGCAGGCCCAGGCTAGATTCAAACCTGCCAGCTCCAGTGTGTGTGGCGGGTACCCTAGCTACTGAGCTACAGGTGCCAAGGCAGATCGGTTTTTTCGTTTTTGTTTTTATGCTTTCAAAGAAACAGTGTCTCACTCTTCACCCAGGCTGCAGTGCGGTGGCACAGTCACAGCACACTGAAACCTCCAACTCCTGTGCTCCAGCAATCCTCCCACCTCAGCCCCCTATAGTGCTGAGACTACAGGCATAAGCCACACACAGATCTAGAATATTTCTAGAAAGGTGACATGAGTCCCAATATAGAGAAGAGCAGTGGTAAAGCAAGAGCAAGCTTTCCAGATCTGGTGAGGTCCTACTGCATGTAAAGTCTTGCTGGCACCTGAGAGCCTCGTGGGGACTCTGGGTACCAAAGGTAATCATACTGCTCCCCACTTACAAAATAATTTCCTACCTTCTATTTGGCTAATTATATCAGGAATTTTATACATGTAGGGACTTGGGGCAGGGGCTGGTTCTCCCTGACTATCTAGTTTTACTTCAGACTAAGAAAAAAAATTAAGACTACAATAAAAGCAAAGGGAGATAATTACATACTGCAGTGGGAAGGAGCTAAGCAAGAACTAATTGCCTGATACTGCTCAGTAAATTGCATTTATGTGATCTGAGCAGTAGAAACATTTTTGTTCCTTTTCAGCTTTTAGAATAAATCTTTAAAGAAAGTACAGAAGATTTCAGTCTGATTATACAACAGAATGTAAACGTTAAAACTTTATGATATGGGCTTGGTGCCTGTGGCTCAAGTGGCTAAGGCACCAGCCACATATACCTAAGGTGGCGGGTTTGAATCCAGCCCGGGCCCGCCAAACAAAAACGATGGCTGCAACCATAAAAAAAAAAAAGAAAAAATAGCCGGGCATTGTGGCAGGCACTTGTAGTCCCAGCTACTTGGGAGGCGGAGGCAGGTGACTCGCTTGAGCCCAGGAGTTGGAGGTTGCTGTGAGTTGTGATGCCACAGCACTCTACCCAGGGGGACAGCTTGAGGCTCTGTCTCAAAAAAAAAAAAACTTTATGATGTGAAAGTCAAAGGCAGAAGACAAAAGAGGTCAGCCAGAGTCCAGGGAGCTCAGACCCCTTTCACAGGGGATGTGGCAAGAGATCCCATAGTAAGGGGGTCAAATTGGACCCGAAGGGCAATTTGGTAGGACCTGCTGGGATTTTTAAGTTGGGGGCCAAAAGAAGCCCCCAACAATGGTTGCCTCTAGGAGGGGATCAGGATGGTGAAAGATAGCTTTTCATTGTACACCCTTTGTATCTTTGAATTTTGAACTTTTAAATAATTTTTAAATAAAAATAAAGGTGTATAATTTTTAAGCAAAAGCAATCCAACTTTTAGGCCTGTGCACTACTGGAAGAGCAGTACCAGCACACAGACCTGCCCACAGGCATTTCCTGAAGCTTTGCAGCCACCAAGCAACCTGTGGGCCACAAGCCATACGCCCCTTGGGAAGGAGATAGGGCATGGGACAGGACCAGCACAATACAGATTATCACCAGTAAACAATCAAGTACATCTGTACTGACAACATGCAGAAAGGGGTCTCATTTCATGAAAGAAGTGAGTTGCGTGGCATGTGTAATAACCCATTTTTAGTATATTTTAAAAGCATCCATGAATATGATTTGTATATTTACCCAGAATGGTCTGGAAGGACCACCAGCAGCTGTGAACAGGCTCCTTCTGGAGGTAAGTGTGGGAGAAGGATTTGCACTTGCGGTCTCATTTGAATTTATTATGAGACATCTATACCAAATGGACTTTTTTCAATAATTTTGTCAAAATATAGTATTGCCCAGTCACATGAAAGAAAGGTCCTAGAGCTGGTAGGAGTGAGTTCAGCTGATGAACTCCAGGGAGGGGCACACCCTGGACTTCTCTGCCTAATAAGAGGCAATCAGGGCTCACTTACTTTCATGTCAAATGCATTCAGACCCATCAGCACGGTGAACACTTAAAGTGACACACACACACACAAAAAAAAGGCAGTGGTCTTCTGTGATCTTGAGGTCACTGTCAAAGTCCCCACACAAAAATGGAACTTGAGTGAATGACTGCCCAGAACACTCTCCCCTTAGCTGTTTTCCGAGGCCCACCCAACCCACAGCTTTCTTGATCTGCTCCCCACAGCAATTGCTCAAAGAAACCCAGGCCTGGCAGGGGAGACCGAAAGGGTACAGTGAGGCAGCTGACTAAGGGGAGCTGCTTTGGCTAATGATGCACAGGCTTCTCAGAACAAGCATGTCTACTCCATCCAGGTCCAGTGGCCACCTGTCTGGAGGACAAGGGTTTTGTAGTCATCCACACCAACACTACCTCCAACTGCTGACTGTTTATTGCACAAGAAACTGGCAATATCGAGGCAGGGGTGGGCATTACAAAACAATCTGGTGACCAACCCAGCGCTACCAGAGGGCACTCTGTACATACACTTCAGGTATACACATGAATATACTCACACACACAGACACACAAACACCGCAAGCCCGACACTTCCAAACCTCACACCAGTTCGCACCCCAGCCCACTTGACAGAGCGGCCTGCAAGGTGACATGCCACAGGGGGCACAGCAAGTGACTGGGAGGGACAGAAAAAGCTGAACTGCAGCAAGCTGGGCCACTTGGACCAGCACACAGCAGGTAGGCACAGGCTATACCCCCATGGGCCATGGAAGGACAAAGTCTGGGGACATGAGGCTGTCCTTAGAAGGCTCCTGTAAGCAGCCTGAGGGCCTGTTGGGGGTTCTAGGAAGCTGGTATGCAGCTGGTGCTGAGCACTAGAACTCTAGGGGCCTGGCCAGGGGGGACTACAATGATCACAACTCCCACAGGAGCAGGTTCACCCTGCAGATTTCAATGAACGACACGGTGACGCATGTTGGAAGCTGCTGCAAACTCCAAAAATCAAGTCAGGCCTTGCAGCAGCTCGGGGTCCTTCCAGTGGGTCTCATCTCCTGCATGCAGATAAAGCCACACACTGATGCAGGATAACCTGTCAGCTGGCCAGGATGAACATCATTCTAAACAGGGGACTATGGACCCATGGGGAGCTGCAGGGGCTGACAGGGAGACACAGTCAGACCCACAGCACACCCACGGCCAGGGCTGCCGGGGTGACTGCATCTAACAAAGGGGCTTCTTCTCTATTGAAGGCTGCAAAGTTGGGAGAATCGCTCAGGACACCAAGCCGTTCCTCTCTGCCAAGCTCCAGGCTAGGCCACTGTGAGGATAACCAGGCCAGGCATGCCTGAGCTTGGAACAGCTAAGTGGGTTCCTGAGAGGAGTGGCTGCTTGGGAAACTCTTGGACCCACAGCACTGGGTCCCTCAAGGTCCCAGAATACCTGGGGCACCAGATCCTTGACAGAAAATGAAAGCAGCACACCAAAAAACCAGAAAGCAACCCTACACACAAACGCTTCAAGTTTATGAATGAATAAAGAAAGTCTGAGGGAGTTTGCTGTGTCCAATCCACTGATACCCAAGCCTGGACAGCACTTTGTTTGCTGAGAAAGTGAACTGGCCAGCACTGAGTCCTGCTGCCCCACCTCCCCGGCTGGAGCCTGCTAGGGAAGGAGGTAAAAACGGCCTCGATCCAGAGTCCTTGCTCTCACACCTTCATTTTATATAGATGATTGGAAAAGTTCTATTTAAGACAGAACCTCTTTTACTGGTGAAGACCCTTGGCCTTCTCAGTCCAGAATGGCTACCCAAGCGGCCATTCTCTTTCTCCTAACCAACCTGCAAGGCCCAGGGCTTCATCTGCAGCCCTTTGGGAGGCGACACCCTCCCTCACACCCTCACGCACACCCAGGGTGGGCCCAGGGAATGGGGAGAGCTTTGCAGAGAGGGTCAAGCCCTCTGGACTTCACAATGGGTGGTGGGGCCAAATGTGACTGGGGGCTTTATTCTAGACTGCCACCTGCAGGTGGAGGGGGGCTGCAGGGCCTCCTGGGATCAGGCTCTTCTGCCACCAGCATGATGACAATATGGTCCCACGCAGGGCCACTGTCCAGGGGACCTCTCAAGGCTGCACAGCCCGTGGTCTCTCAAGCAGGGAGGACTCAGGACTATGTGTGCTGGGGGTGCAGGGTGGTGACCTCGTTACTCCTGTCCAAAGCCCTCAGTTTCCTCGATGGCATACAGCAGCTTTTCTTTAAGCTGTTCGTAGCTCTTGTAGGGTGGGAGATCCAGGCGGTTGAAACTGTTGAGAGGAAAGCAGGACCCTCAGCAGCGGGGGCCGGGGTCCTAACAGCCCACCCACCACCAGAGGCTGGGGCTTAGGGGACCTCCTGCTGCAAGCTCTGGACGATGGGGTACACACTGGGGAGGGGACCCTCGGGCAGCAGCTCCTAGCCTACTGGGATGAACCATTTCTGGTGGGCCAGGGGCCCAAGCACATCACAGCCCCATCACATCCCACAGCTATAACCAACTGCCGGAGTCAAGATTCAGAAGTGGCTGCCCCAGAGTCATCTGGCCTGTGGGTGGTCCCCCACCCACCACTGAGACCAGAGGCTCACCAGGTGTGGCTTCTGGGCAGCCAGGTCTCCTTGCCAACCTTGTCAATGCAAAACTTCTGTGGTCCATTACTGCCTATTAGCCGAGGTAAAACACAGCATAAGTCAACAGAAATGTCCCTTCCTAGACCAGAACCCTCACCCACAGTCAGGCCCAGCCCAGGACGAAGATGCCCAGCATTTCCCCCTGTCATTGACTTGCTTCAAGATGCAATGCCCCCAGCTCGGCGCCTGTGGCTCAAGCGGCTAAGGCGCCAGCCACATACACCTAAGGTGGCAAGTTCGAATCCCCAGCCCAGGCCTGCCAAACAACAATGATGGCTGCAACCAAAAAAATGGCCAGGCATTGTGGCGGGCGCCTGTCGTCCCAGCTACTTGGGAGGCTGAGGCAGGAGACTTGCTTGAGCCCAGGAGTTGGAGGTTGCTGTGAGCTGTGATGCCATGGCACTCTACCCAGGGGGATAGCTTGAGGCTCCGTCTCAAAAAAAAAAAAAAAAAAAAAAAGATGCAAAGCCCCACTGTCCCCTTGAACGGGCCAAGTCCCAGCTGGGGCACCAGCAGGCCCAGGGAAAACATACCGATGAGTTCGGCAAACCCCCCAACAGGCAGGCGGCAGGTTCCGGTCACAAACTGCAGCAGCCGGATTCTCTTCTCATTGTCCATCTCCTTCACCACCTAGAAGCCCACAAGTCAGGCACATCAGGTGGCCCATGTGGCCAGCCACTGTGCCCTAATGGGGAGCTCCCCAGGTCAGTAGGGCCCATCTCTGGAACTAAAAAGACAAAGCCAGGCTAGGCAAGGGGTGACAGCCACCAACCTGAGATACCTTAGAAGTGCTTTCTCTAAAAAGTTGTGCTTATGAAACACTCCCACTAGTCCACAGGACATGTCTGGGTCTCAGGGACACCTCGAGCCAGGTATCACCTCTTCCTATCCAAGTTCTGCCTTTAAAAATATACTAAGAATAGGAGTGACTGCTTAATGGGTACAGGGTTTCCTTTGGTGATGAAATGTTCTGGAACCTGACAGTGGTGACAGTGATACAACACTGTGACTGTACTACAAGCCACAGAACTGTGTATCTTAAAATATTTAAAATGACTAATTATGTTATATGATTATGTTATTTCACCTCCACAAAAATCTGTGACATATACACACAATATTTGCGTTCTGTTTCTTATTTTCCTATGTATGCTATACCTCACCATGACAGCAACAAAACCCATGTATATAAAGGAGTCAGTTTGTTATAAACAAGAGGACAGCTCATTCAGGTTTTCTGGAGCCAAGCACCTGCCTTCCCGTCCTATGGGCCGGAAGGGCATTACACAACCGAGGTTGGCTTCACGTCCACACACACACACACACACACACACATACACCCCTGGTCAGGCCCCAGCTGACCACAAATAACCTCCTGGCACATGTACCAGCCACAGACAGACCAGCTGTAAAAGCTTCTTTTGCCCCAAGACTGGGTTTGCCATCTCCTTCAGCGAGCTGGGGGGCAAGTGGAAGGTCAAAGATGGACGCACCTGCCAGAACCACTGGATCTGCTTGCTGTTCTTGGTGTAGTGGCGGTAGATGGTGTTCTTCTGCCAGTCACTCAGGTCTATCTCCTGCATGCCGCACAGCATCAGCTGCAGACGGGAAGGGATGGGATGTGCTCAGCACCCGAAACCCCTCCCTGCCCTCTGCCACTCACCAGCAGATGGAATAAGCCTGAACATTTTCAAAAAGCTCTTCTTGTTGGCAGCTTACTAATATGGACAAAGCAAGCCCCTGCTTTCTTAAAACCTGTGTCCAGGGAGAGGTGGGTGCTGAGGGCTCAAATCTGCCCAGCTGTAGAGGGGATTTTACGGGGCAGTTTCTGTGAGTGTGCAGCAAGCATGTCAAGGAGTAGAATCACTCTGGAAGCAAGGGGGTTCGGGGGCCCAGCAAACTCAGACCTCACCTCTAGCTCCTTCTCGTCAAAGTAGCGCAGCCACTCCAGTGGGGCCACCTCATTGAAGCCATCCAGGAAGGCTTTGGTCTGCTCTTCCACACCTCGGGTGAAGCGCCAGTCGGTCAGCAACCTGAGACCAAAGACCAGCCATGGGTGGAACTCAAGACCACATGTCTGTCACTACACAGCAGCAAAAATCAGCGAAGAACCAGCTTCTGGCAACCTGAACCCAGAGTGCTGAAGGGCCCCAAGTATAGCCTTAAAAAACTCACAGTGACCTGGAGATGCCTTGGTCTTTTTTTGCAAGGGAGGGTGGGGGACAGAGTCTCACTTCATCACCCTCGGTAGAGTGCTGTGGCATCACACAGCAAACTCAAACTCTTGAGCTCAAGTGATTCTCTTGTCTCAGCCTCCCAAGTAGCTGGACTACAGGTGCCCACCACAATGTCCAGCTATTTTTAGAGATGGGAGTCTCACTCGTGTTCACATTGGTCTCTAACCTGTGAGCTCAGGCTCCTTGGCTTCCCAGAGTACTAGGGTTATAGCCATAAGCCACTGCACCCGGCTGATACGTGAGTCTTTGATATCACCTCCTCCTCCTTCTCCCACCACCACCTCAGACATGTGGAGTATGGAGAATAAAGACGGAAGGACAGGCGTAGGAGCATGTGCTCCCAGCACACGAGACAGAACATCCTTTCAGTTAGGAGGCAGGCAGAGACACCTAAGCTTGATGCCTCTTCAAAGAAATTCAGCCCGGTGGTTTCCCCACGTGGCAAAAAAAAGAGCAACCTGAGGTTAGGAGCATAGGCCTCAGGCTCTGGCTCCCTCAGCCCACAGCATCACTGGCACCAGCGGCTGCCATCTGGGCAGAGGCAAACGGGAACCATGGGTGGCACTTCACGACAAGAGAAGGAAGCCTTTCTCTGCAACCACGTGCTGCCCTTTCCCCTCTCCGGGCCCCACGCAGCCCCTGCCAGGGACCTACATGATGTACTCCTCCTTGTTCTCCTCCGTGACGCGGATGCTCTCACCGCCTTCCTTCAGCTCATGGGTTGTCACCTTGCCCAGGATCTCCATGTCCTGGATGAAGTACAGCTCGAGGCCACACTCCTCCAGGTTGTTCTCTCTGGGGACACAGCAGAGCATGAGGAAGACGTCCACCTCAGCAGGGTCTTCCCTCCACCCTGTGCTCACTTGTGGCACCCACAGGCTCAAGTGGCCCAGAATCCTGGGTAGGAGATGGCTCCTGATGCAAGGAAAGAACTCTGGGTCTGCCCTCCAGGGACCTAGAAGCCATTCCTCTCCACCAGCTCTCACAGAATAAGTGCCCAGGGACCATGCCAGCAGCCACCAGTCCCCGCTCCCCAACCAGACACCTGGCTGCCCTTGGGCAGGGCAAGGGAAGCAACGCACTTGATCCAGACAATGGAGTTGTAGAACTCAGGGTCAATGGATTCCAAGTCCTTCAGAGTGGGTCTCTTGTTGAGCATTCGCTTGTAGAAAGGGAGGGTGAAGCCTGTGTCGATGAACTTCCCATGGTACAGAGCCTGGGGAGGGAAGAGCAGAGCCACTGGCCTCCCCGCACACCACCCAAGGCAGGCTCTTGGATGTGGGCTCAAAACCCTGCCCCCACAACCCACTTCCCTCCGTGGTAGAACCCCCTGGGCCTGAAAGGAGGGTCTGGGAAACTGTGACACGGTCATCCTGACTGAGATCTTGGGATGGACACGCCCCCTAACCCTGCAGAGCTGCTTGCTCAGGAGCCCACCTCCTGACCCACTGCCTGCCCTGTGTACCTACCAGCCTGGCCCCTGGTCTAGCAAAGGCCTGCCTCACAATCACAGAAAGAGCTTGTTCAAAACATCAAAACAGCTCCTGGTGGCAGCCCTGACTCACTGGCACTCAGGGCTGGGTGGCAAAGGCAGCCAAAAATAATGCAGACACTGCTGATGGGGAGAGCTGGTGGCCAGTGGTGAGTAATAGTCTAGGGTTTTGCTGGTCTGTCCTGTTGCAGCTGGGCCGGGAAGGTCTGTAGACCTGGGGAGAATGTGTGTCCTTCCAAAGCCCAGTACCTTGGCCAAGAACTTCCAGACGATGGGAAGGGCCATATTTAGTCACAGATTCATGGGGCCCTCAGGTCCTGTGAGGGGAGCCGGGTGACACTTGGGAAGTCAGGGGCAGAAGTGAAGGCAAGTTAACACCAAACATCTCAAACCACCAAATACGGCAGCAGGAGGGTGGGTGGCTCCCATGGCCCCCACTTCTTGATCTTGGCTCTTCACACTCCTAAGACACTCAACAGGAGTAGGATCCCCCTAACCAAATTCACATTGTGTCCCCATTTCTAGATCAACACAGATGCTGCAACTCCCGCTCCACACTGCGGGTCCATCTTCTGATGGACAAATGCCTCCTATACCTTGTGCCAAGCAGTCAACTAGGGTTCTGTTCTAACCTAGTGTCAATTCCAAATCCCCCTACCCCCAAAGGCCTCAGTCAGACAATCCCAAATGCTCCTGAGCAGGTTGTGGTAATGGTTTCCACTCGTCCTATCATCCCAACACCCTGACAGGCCGTGTACTTACTTAACATTTAGTGACCCAGAGACCCCGAGCTTCTGCCTGACAAGTCCTACACCAATTGACATGGGACACCCTTCAAAACCCTCAGGGTGGCCACTGAGAAAGCTCTGGTGTTTCCAGAACTGTCTCCAGCTTTTTGTATTTTTAGGGAGGAGTCCTGTGGGGATGAAGCCTGGGGCCCAGGGAGGGAGCACCTGTTGGGGGGTGGCTGTTCATTCCATGCTGCCTCCAGTGCACGGGCCCTCCCTCCTTGCTGCCTTTGCTGGAGCTCTCGGGGGAAGAGCAGAGGCCCCTGCTGCCCCATCACAGAAGGAAGAGGAAGAGGAGGAGGAGGCGGCGAGAACTCCTGGGACTACCCTTACCATGGCGATGAATCTGCCAATAAAGCGGAAGTAGGTGAGGTGGTCCGGGTTGATGGAGGAGGCCGGGTTGATCTGCAGGCAGTAATTGTTCTTCCCAGCATATTCAAACAGGCAATACATGGGGTTGAGCACCTCGTGGGACAGGAGGAAAAACCACTCCCTGTGAGGGAGAAGAGAGGAAAAAAACAAGAATAATGGAGTTATGACTCTCCACCAGTGTGCCTCGGGTAATCTGGAGACACGTGTCCTAGGGAGGAGAGCCTCACTGTGATCGGTTCTCAGGCCAACCTATGGTAACAGCAGGTCAGTGTGCAGAGCAGGCTCAGAACAGGGCAAACCAGGACAAGTGCATTTGAGGATGATTAGGAAAATCTGCACATGAGCCTGTCACCTCCCAGGTGGTGCATTTAGGACTTTATGTCACCATTTCCAGAGCTTCCAACGGCAAAGGAGCTCCTTGCACCCTGGGCCACCATGCACAGCTGTAAAGGCTGTGCACTGCACAAGGGCACTATGTTGAAGGTCATAGGCCTGCATGTTTATTATAACAACTCTCCTGCTTTGCTGGTGCTGTATGAATAGCAACTACCCTGCTTCTACCCTACCTGAGTCAGCAGCACAACGTAAATACATGTTCTTGCTCCTGATCCATGAAAACTCTATAATCCATGCTGCCTTCAGATCATAAACCTCACTCCCACCACCAGCTCCACCACAAGCACCTTAGTTCCCTGGCCCCCCCACCTCCCCTTCCCCAGACTGTGTGACCATACCCTTCCCCACACCTCCACGCAATCATCTGACCAACACCCACGCCTGAGCATCTATTTGTGCCCTGGGGGATAAGCCTCAAGCCAGAATCCAGAATCCTTTTGGGCTTAAGCTAAAGCAGCAGGGGGACATCCCAGAAAGGCCAATCCCTGGCTGCTGGGCTACTTGTGGCTGGGCAGACGAGGAGTCCTTCAACGCAGAGGGTGCCCCGGTATCCTGTCCGTGGTTCTACCCTGTGGTAGAACAGCATGACGTAACCTACCATAGGGTAAAACCACTGGCAGGACACAGAGAGAGAGACACACACAGGGCAGGAGCCACACCAGAAGCCCACCAAGCAGAGCCTGGAGAGGAGGTCACCACGGAAAAAGAACAGTCCATCCACAGGGGCCAGCACAGAGGGCAACACCACCAGCGGACAGAGGACCAGAAGCACGTTAACCCAACACCAAGCAAGAAGACATCCCCCCACCATGAGAGGTCTGTGAGCTGAGAGGTTGCCAGCCACGGGCCAGGACATTCCTTCCCTCTGCCGGGCCCTTCTGCCCTGTTGTCTGAGGCAGTGTTTTCCAGAAAGCTGTTCACTTTTGTAGGCTGACTAGGGTGATGGCAACACAAAGCTCTGGGCTCATTTCAGGGCACATCAGTCGTTGTAATTTTACTGACCCCATGCATATGACACGCAGCTAAGCATTAATCAAGGACACCTCATACACACTGAGACACCTGGCTTCACCTGCCCCAGCTGCCTTAAAGAAGGGAAGCCCAGGGCTAATTTTAATGGACCTGTTTTGGACTGGTTGTTAAAGTACAGAAATAATAACATAGTGGCTGTCATAAAGCACAAAAATAAAAACAGAGCCACAGTCCTGAGTCCCTCCCCCAGGCTCCTCAAGTCTCCCCACAACTATGGGGCCAGTTCTGGCCAAGAAGGAGACCCCAGGACCCTGCTCTAGGCCCATATGGATTCAGGATTTTGAATGTCTCCCCATGCCCACTTTCAAAGATGCACAAGAACTTCGGACATGAATGTGAGCAGGGAGGCAGCTGCCTGGCTGCAGGAGCTTACAGCCTCCTGAGGCAAGCACAGGGCAGCCTTCCAGGGCACTCGGCTCACCTGGCGATGCCCCCGTAGTCCAGGCCCTCCTCACCGCGCATGATGATGTAGAGCCGGCGACGCAGATCATACGGCTTCATGTTCATGATCTGGGGAGACAGAGCGAATGGCCAGCCTGCCACTCTCTTGTGAGCAACAGGCAGGGGACAGGAAGGGCATCCCCTAAGGCCTGCTCTCCAGCAGACAGGGTCACTGAGGCCCAGGCCTTGGACATACAACAGAGTGGGTGTGACAGGCCATGTGAGAGAAGAGGGACTGGTGGAGGAGGGCTCTTGCTGGTTCCTAGTCTTAGCCACCATAATTACACTCTAACCTGTTGGAAAGAATCCTCAAATAGTGTCTGCCTGGAAACATTGATCTTCACATGGCTTGGCAGAGCATTTGACTGAAAAGAAAAGGGAAAGTAAAACTTCAAATCAGGGTGAAAAGTAATTTAGATCGAGTCTCTTGAATGTATGAATAGGCATTCCCAACATCCCTGGGCCAGGAGGGCACGCAAACAGTCTAATATCTGCCCTAGGCTGGGACATCAGGCCAAAATAACTGCACAATCCCAGGTGCCATGGGAGTCCCAGGACCCAAACTCACATGGCAGAGGAAACGGAACTGGTGATACTTCCATCGAAAACTTCGATCATAGGCACCAGGGGAACCTTGCTTCGTCCTGGGAAAAGCAAAGATGTTCCAGAATCTATGTGATTTCTCAAAAAATGAGTAATTCGTCTTTGTTAACCCTAAGGAAAGCTGATGCTATGTTAATTTAAAGATGAGTAAAGGAAGGCATAGATGAAAGCAAGCGACTGCTGTTAAGATCTTTGAAAAGTAGGCTGGGCGCAGTTGCTCACACCTGTAATCCTAGTGCTCTGGGAGGCCTAGGCAGGTGGGTCACTTAAGCTCAGGAGTTCGAGATCAATCTGAGCAAGAGGGAGACCCCATCTCTACTAAAGATCAAAAAAATTAGCCAGGCACCATGGCACGCACCTGTAGTCCCAGCTACTTGGCAGGCTGAAGAAGGAGAATCACTTGAGCCCATGAATTTGAGCTAGGTCGATACCACTCCCCCAAAAAAAAGTCTGGGGAAAAAAGTATCTCTGAAGAGTAAAAAGCAAAATATAGAAATAAAGCCAGGCCTCTCGCTTTTAGAGAAATACATCCAGTCCAGAGTTGCTCTGAATAAGCAGGATGGTCCCTTCCTCTCTAGCTCCTTTGGTGTGACACCAACACTGGACACCAGAGGGCAGCAAGAGCAGAGGGACACACCACAGGGCCCCAGGGCCGGCCTCCCTGTGCTCACTGACACTGCCGTAGCCTGTGCCAGGTCCTTACCCTGACTCAAACCCTGGGCGAGGATCCTTAAATGTGGTGGTACGGGTGTTGTGGTCCACAAAGTACCGCACCCCCTCGCTGGTGTATTTCATCTCCCAGCCTGGGGGCAGAGCTGGTTCCTGGATCATCCTAAGAACACAGGAAGAGAGGGGTTAAAGGCTGTCCACCTTCTGGGCCTTATTGCCTAGGAGCCTGGGGACCCCAAAGTGCTGCTCTGTCTCTGCCAAAGGACAGGGACCCATCATGACCCCATTTGTGAGGACAGCTTTGCAGCACAGAGAGGTCATTCACTATCCAAAAACCAACCCTGAGTGACAGCATTGCATTCAGCAGCCACCAGCAATGCTCAGACACCAAGTGGCCCATCCCAGCTTCTCCTGGGATGCTGGGGAGCCAAGGAGATAGGCTGCCCACAGCCTGCACAATCAGGGCAAGAGTCAGCAGCACCTACAGCAGGGCCGCTGTCCATCCACCAAGGTATATCTAAGGCAGTAATTTTCAACTGGTGTCCCATGAAAATTTTTTAAAGATCATTAATTAAATTATTTTCAAAAGGAATTCAAAGCACAATACATACATTCCTGTTTTTTGGGTTTTTTTTTTTTTTTAGTAACATAATTTAAGTATGTCATAGAAGTTTAACTACAGGTTCAAGTGTGCCGTCAAGTAAAAAAAAGGTTGAAAAACACTGATCCAAGGAGCTACTTTCAAGCTTCCATTAGGCCAACAGACATCTATAGCATGAGAGTCTCAGGG
>NW_003852442.1:12946464-12988789 GCF_000181295.1 Otolemur garnettii
CCCCCCATCATCAGCCCTCTGGGATAAACTCTTACCCTTGGGTCCGAGGGTCCTCCCACTGGGTGGTACGAGTGTTGTGGTTCACGTAATACACCCGTCCATTGTCCTGTCTCTTCTCTGCCACGGGACAAGAAAACGAGAACAGTCAGATTCAAACATCTTGAGTTCTTTCCCTCTGGCTCCAACCCTCTGTGCACCGGGTCTAAATCTCTGCCCCTGTTGCCAACCTGTTAGAGACGTGTAACTGGCCCAAAGCCTGGCTTGCTCACATTTGTCACTGGGAAAGGGGACAGAAGCCCTCCCTGTTAGGGGCTGGGAGGGATATACACATTTCCAGCTCGAGGTGAAGCATTTCTTTGGTTGTCTGGTTTGCTGGAGGGAGGGGTGGTATGGCCACACGGACAGAGCAACGCAGCTGAAACCAGAGGCGTAATTGCATCCAGCTGTGTGCAGCATGGGCGCACCACAGCCTCCCTGCCGCCTGCCCGCACCCCATTCCCTCAGGGCTGATTGCTAGAACGGTGACTGCTCAGTCCATTGGCTTCAGCCAACATGGGTGCCTGTGTCCCACAAGGCAGGGTCCTCAGGGGGTGGCTGCACATCCCCTCACACCTCTCTGCTCAGCATTCTGCACCCTGGGGCCCTTGTACCCTCGGAGGTCTCTCTTCTCCTGCTTACGGGCAAAGCTTTGTTCTAAAACTCTCACTTCCCAGCAAAACCTCTATCTTGCTTATGAGCAAATAAATTATGCCTGGGGCTGTGAACACTTAAAATGCCCATCTTGTTGTCACACTTAAGTGCGTGCTTTGAAACAAGAGTGTCTTGGGGTATCTGCAAAGGTGAGGTTTGCTCAGGACCATCTTTACCCTCCTGCCTTTTACTGGCACGCTGATGGTGGCTCCTGGGTCCCCAAGGGTGGTGGTCTGAGCTCCAGGGGCAGAACCAAGCCTGCCTGGTGACCCTGAACCTTGAGTAGGGTCAAAAGGGGTGACCCAACAGCTCCAGGTGGATGGGAGAAAAAACTAGGGGCAAGTCTCCAAACTCGAAAGAGGTCAATCATTCCCCTAGAAGTTCCTGAACCTTCAAATCTCTCTGTCCTGAATACAAATGCTAATGGCTCTCCCTCTAGAATGATGATAGGGGAAAATGAAAGAAATGAAAATAATCAGCTCCAGAAGCTACAGGGAAACCAAAAGCTGAAAAAAGAAACAGAACTGGGAGGACCAGCACCCCCACCCAACACCCACCATAAGAATAAGGCTGCACGTTCCCAGTGTCAACCCCAGGTCTTGGTGTCTCTGTGACCCTGCCTTAGCTGGTATCCAAGACGCAACCGAAATTTTGAAATAGACATTATTTGTCAGTGGTGCCTCAATAAATCAGGAAATATAAATTAATCTTTAAAAAAATAAAGAGAGACAAAAGGAAAGCAAGCAAGCAAAGAAGGTGCCAGAATTGTTCCACAGCCGCCGCCACCTCAGAGCAGCGTGTGTGACTGGCCCACAGTAGGAAGCTTCCCGAGAGGTTTCTAGGGGAGGGGGCTGCTCCCAGCCCACAAGCTACTGCTTTGAACTAGATCCTCCTCATCTGCTCTGCCAAGGGCTGCAGCCAAGGCTAACCGCCACCCCGGGGATCTGTCCAGCGGGCCTGAGGCCTGTGCCGTCATTTCTGGCGCTGCTGCTGCTAACTACTACTGCGTAGAGGTCGCCTGCGGCCCAGTGAACTGCCTGCAACTTCACAGTCTGGGGGACTGGGAAAGTCCTCAAACCAGCACCTAGCTCAACCTCATTTTCAGGCACACAGGCTCGGGACAACTCAGTCACACGCCCAGGACTGCTGAGGAGCAGATGTGGATCTAGGTCCCAGGGGTCCTGAGTCGCACGCAGGGCAGCATGTGGGGAGACGGCAGGGTCTCCCGCAGCAACACAGAGGGCACCCAGATACGGCCAGCTTGGGGACCATCCAGCCCCCTCAGCAGCCCCAACGTGAGGAGCTGGCTGAGGCAATTCACCTGGTTCGGCAGCTCTTCCCTTCATTCTTAATGAGTCCCCGGAGGCAGCCCCTGCCACAGCCCTAGGGAAGCCAGCAACAGGGCCCGGGGATCTGTGACCAGGAAGGCACCCTGGCCTTTAACCAGAATGTTCCTTCTTCTCAATTTGGACTATGACAGTTTTGTTTTTTTCTAATCGTTCATGAGCATCATCGACTCAGGCTGCACCTCCTCCATTCCCACCCCAGATGTTCCCACACTTTGCATCTGGAAGCTGCTTCCAGGTCTCTGTCAGCTGCTCCTAACCTGGTGATAATCTCCTAGCAGAACTGGTACAAAAAGCAGTGCCCTTGACGGCGACACCCCCTGTCTCTACAGAGCCAGAAACAAACTCCGGGTCCTTGGCTGATGCACAGCATTACAGGAGCTCAGATTCGTGTTGAATCTGATGTGCTTTTCCCTGCTCAGGACTAGATCGGGATCCTAAGTGTTTCACCCTCTCATTTGACTTTCTGCCAATTTCTGAGGTACCAGTGACACCTTTCATAGGTCCAGGGATCCAGGTGGGTCATCTGTGTGTGTGCTAAAAATCAAGAAATGCAAGGAAGCTTCACAAACTACTATCTCCCACAGGGAAGCAGCAGCCGGCCCTCCTAGCACTCTGGGATGCAGCGGTAATTCCCTAAGTGACACTGGGGGTGAAGGAGCTGATACACCCTCTCAGATGACTACCAGGAAGCAGCTGTGTCTGCCTCGGAGGATCCAGCCCCAAAGCCTCACTTCCCAGGTGAGGCCCATCCTGTCGTCAGCTCCCCAGCTCGCCTCCCCTCTGCTGGTGAGGACACCCCCTGACAGCTTAATGCCACCTGTGAGCAACTCCAAACTAGCACTTACTGTCCGCAGTTGACCTAACCTATAAATTAAACCCAACACATGCTGATTCCTGTAAACTTCCCAATGAGGGCAGCTCCCAGGAGCTCCTGCAAGCTAGGCAATGTACTGAGTCTCATCATCTCTAATGACCCTTTGCGTGCCTGCTCCTTCCTGGAACAGCCCTAAAGCTCGTAATGCAGTGGTTCTCAACCTTCCTAATGCCGCGGCCCTTTAATACAGTCCCTGTGTGTCGCGACCCACAGGTTGAGAACCGCTGCCGTAATGCCTCCTAAGTCATGGGTGCCCATCCTTCAACTCACAAACCACAATAAAGACTTGGGGAAGGTAAGAGGTAGCTACTTCGAGGAGAACCCAGCAGGGCATTATTAACTAGCAATGATGCACTTCCATAAGGTCACTACCCAGCGCTCAATTCCCATCTGCTTCCCTCTGGCCTCTTTCATGGTGCATCACAAATAAAACAGTGGCTTTCATTAGTCAAAATCAGACTGACGTCCTCCAACATCTTGGCTGCAAAGAAAGGTTTGTTAAAGTAGCTCCTTCCAACCACAGGGTCACCGACCTGAAACAAATCCATTTGGGAATCAGCGTCAACATATCTCAGTGAAAGGACGAATTCTGGAGCAGACACCTTGAAATTCAAGGTCAAAACCCAATAGTCCCCCCAGCTACTTGGGGACGTCTTTCTCATGATCACACTCCCTTAACTATGGCAGCTGATGCTACGGGGCACAGCAGGGCTTGAGCACGTCCCTGACCGTCCAGCCCATCACCTGTAATCACTTGGACTGGGTGTACCCAGAAGGTGCTGGAGATAGGAGGTGAAATGGAAAACCGAGAGATGGGAGTAGAGCAGGAAGACACGGAGGGGAAGAGAAAGAGCAACGTAGCTGGCAGAAGGCTGAGGGCACAGAAATAGAACTTGGTACTTACCCCAGCCAGAAGGGAGGGGGCCCAGGGGATCATGGTCAGTCGAAGTACTCGAAGACTAAACAGAGGAAACATAGCACACAGAGGTTAAAAAGAGCCACTGGTTGAAAATAAATCAATCGATGAAAAATAAAAAGGCCAACGATTCATTTCCACAGTTTAGCACTTTGTGGAGGACGCGGTGGGACCTTAGGTAGCATCCGCTCCTCTCAAAAAGACTTTAAAAAAAAAAGAAAAACCAAAAAACAACCCTGCACACAGAGCTCCTGAATGGGTTTTGGAAAGGGCCAAGTGACAGGGAGGAAGAGGTGTGCAGAGGAAGGCGGAGGTGGCCGGCACACAGGAGGGCCAGAGCGGGCTTCCCTGCACTCGGCCGAGCGTCTCTGCTCGGCTCCTGCTCACAGCAGCCAAGGAGACTGAAATCACCACCACCTCCAACTTTCTCCAAGAACCACACACAGGAGGGGAAAAAATATCGCAGGCCTTTCCAATGAAATCATTCCCACAAGCCCTGCCCACGCCCAGAGCTTCCTGGCTGGGGCTGGGCCCTCCTCCCTCCACCTCGGCTTCCAGCTCCCACCTCCCTCGGGGTGCGCAGCATCCACCCAGACTGAGGGCACATTCATGCCCCAAGCCCCTCACCTCCCCCAGGAATGTTTTCCTTCCCCTTCACAAAGCACCTTTATTCTTCCCAGGCCCCAACCTGAAGTTGCTCAGTGTTCTGTGTTTGCCCGTCTAGGGAGGTGGGGCTGGGGACGGGGCGGCGAGAGAGAAGGGGAGACAGGAGAGAGAAGGGGGAACAGGCTCCAGGACTTCAGGGTCACTGTTTACATTAGAAGCCCCCCCAGCCTAACTCTGCTTGGAGGTCCCTAGGGAAGGGCTGCAGTGGCCCGAGAGTTCTCATATCCTGCGAAGAAGGGGGTGCTGTCAAAAACTTCTCATACTTAAATAAAACAAGTATTGTTCCACTCTTTCTTTCCTTCTTTCTTTTTTTTTTTCTTCTGAAACATTTTTATTTCACTTACTAAAATTTAATCGTTATATGAGGGGATCAAGTTCTAAACGCAGACTTCAGGCTGCCGAGCTGGCCCTGTCTGGGGTTGATGGAGCCACACACGGGCAGGAGGATGAATGGAGCTCAGTCTCGGCTTGAGAAAACACTGGTGGAACTGGACTGCCAACGAACTCCCTTCCACAGCCCTCCCTCCATCCCCAACTGAAAGGACAGAGAAACTTTCTTTCCAAGGTGGCAACAGAGGCTCCTCTTCCAAGCAAGTTCCAACAAAGACGTTTAAGTCTGGAAACCATAGGTTCCTTGATGGGACAGAGCCCCCTTTCAGTGCAAGGCCTCCTACCCACGCAGAATGGAACTTCACAAAGGTGGGGGAAGCTGACTTGACTTAGGGGGAACTTTACCATCAATCTCATGGATGTGCTTAAATTCTCCGTCCCAATTCACATTTGATCATTACTGAAAAACAGAATCTCCCAAATTCAAACAGGTCATTTTGGTGTGTGTTTATGTGCCACAGGGCTGGGGAGACAGGGTACAGAATCATCCACCTTTGTTCTGTAGTCAATACGCAAGAACAGTAGCTATTAAAATATTCAGCACCAGAAGAAAGGAACAAATGTGAACACGTGCATCGCGGAAAGTGAAGACAAATGTGGCGCAGTTGGTAAGTGCTGAGCTATAGCAATGGCCTTGCAAAGGTTATTTTAAGAAATCAAAACAAGAAGCATTAGGTGCAAAATCGTTTGCTGCTTCAGGTCTTGCTTCGGAACAAATAGATCATCTACACAGTGCTCAAGAGTTGGCGTCAGCTTCCATCTGGGACCAACTGGGCCTCCATGGGCATCCAGTCCTCTTTTTGCTTAACTCTACAAATTAACAGGACCAAGAGGCCTTTCTCGACAGCTTCCATGACCAGCACTGAACTAGGAACAGAAAATATTTATCAGCTCTTTTCTTAATCCTTGCCTTTTGAAAAATATCCCAAAGTCGGTATGCTCCTCCCTCTTAGGCACACCTCCTGGGTGCGGGACACAGCTCAGCAGGGCCCTTACCTACCTAATGCCAAGACTGTACCCTACTTGTCTGTACCCTCATATTAATCTGAAATTTAAAAAAGATATACCAAAGTTTATACAACATTGTTAAAGAGGTTTTTAAAAATTTTGGGGGGAATATCCTCCCATTCTCATGCTATCAGAATTCCACCCTCCACCTTTTGTTAAAGTGGTTTTTTATTTTTTTATTTGTTTTTTTTTTACAGACAGAGTCTCACTTTGTCATCCTCAGTAGAGTGCTGTGGCATCACAGCTCACAGCAACCTCCAACTCCTGGGCTTAAGCAATTCTTAGGCCTCAGCCTCTGGAGTAGTGGGACTACAGGCGCCCACCACAATACCTGGCTATTTTTTTGTTGCAGTTCGGCAGGGGCCGGGTTTGAACCCATCACCCTTGGTATATGGGGCCAGCACCCTACCTACTGAGCCACAGGCGCCGCCCTAAAGTGTTTTTTTTTTTCAATTTTGGTATCTTTCCATTCTCATTCTGTCAGAACTCCACCATCTCTCACCTATAAGAGGGGGAGAGAGGAAGCAGATAGGAAAGGGAGAGAGACCAGAGATTGGTCAACACAACCAACACATAAAATCAGATTCAATGGAAGCTGACACCATAATTATTTTACTTCTTTTCCTTTTTTTTTCTTTTTGAGGCAGAGTCTCATTCTGTCACCCTGGGCAGAGTGCCATGGTGTCACAGCTCACAACCTCAAACTCTTGGGCTCAAGCGATTCTCTTGCCACAGCCTCCCGAGTAGCTGGGACTACAGGTGCCTGCCACAACGCCTTACAGTTACAGCAAGCATTTGATTCTTTCAAATATTTCCTCCCTGAGATATACAGTACACTCGAAAAATGAGAAAAGAAAGCCAGAAGGAAGGAAGGAAACAGAAGCCAAGGAGAAACAAAAATGAAAGCTACACACCATGGCCAGAAAACCACTAGCCCCCAACCCTCAGCCCCAGTGAGCCCACCCTCTGTCCCTCCTCTTCTAACACTCCTCCGACATGAAGAGCCCGAAGTGCTGCGTGGGGCACAGCAGAGAAGCACAGAGACGCAGCAAGGGGGGCTGAGGCCAGAAGACAGATGCTGGGATGTGCCCGTAACTCTAAGGGACAGATGGTGCCCTGTATCTCTAGGGACAGAAAGGAGCACTGTTAACTCATTTTCCTCAGCAGTGGTCGCTAGGTTGGGAGATCTGGGTGCAGGCCACAAGCCAGAAAGCTCACGTGAGCGCAAGTCCCTTGGGGACTAAGCACAAAGTTCCAGTAATATTTTAAGATACAAACTCAGAAATAAAGAATGTCTAGCAAATACAGCCGAGGGCAAGAAAGGTTCTGGGAAGGGCATAAAGGTTGCCATGTCCAAAGCAAGTGTCGTCTTTTGAGTGTACACCCAATGGATGCAGAACAAAACCCAGGTGCTTGAGAATTCACTCCACAAGGCTCTCTGAAGAGCAGGAAGCAAGCTGGAGTCCACACACGAAGAGCCACAAAATGATTCATCCTGCGGAGCCTGGCCTCCTCCTCCTTTAGTTACTTGGGGAAGGGCAAAGGGAGAAGAAAGGAAGAGGTGCCCTAGAGATGTCAACTGTGTGACAGTCCCGTCCCAACTGCACAATGCTCAGAGCTGTGCCGAGCATCGTCAGGGGCTCCCAGTAGGAACACCACGCAGAGAGCAAAAGGAAGCTGCCAGGGGTGAAACAGATGACAAAACACCACGCATGCGGATCACAAGCCACGGGGTTCACTGGGGAGCTAGGAAAGGAAAACACGGCAGAAATAAGGGGAACAATCCGCTAGAGGAAGTGGGAAGGGTATGTGCGGAGGCCGACAGAGGAAGGCATTACGGCAGGCTGCAATCTGGGATTCCCTTGGTTTCCACTCCGAACTGCATTTCATGTTCTCTACAGTGCAGTGAAGAAGAACAAGGTCTCAGTTTAAGCGCAGCAAGAGGAGGAGGAAGCCGCTCGTTGTAGTATCAGCTCTTAAGTCTTCCGAGGCAAACCCTGGGCCAAAGCCAAACCCCAAAATAACTGTATGAAAGCAACCCTTCTTACTTGTAACCAGGACATGGCACCATAGCAAACAAGAGGAGAAAACCCAGTCCAGAGGGGGAGGAAAATCAACAGAGAGACATTGAAAGCGGACCAAAAAAGATTCTCACCACATTTTTCAATATGAGTCTTGTTTCACGGAGAAAAAGGGACCATCACCTCCATGCAGAATCTTCCTACATCCCCAGCCATGCTGAGAACATCATTTTAGAGTACTCAGAAAGAAAAGCTTTTCAGTGTTTAATTTTTACTTCTAGGGAACCCTCCAAGTCAAAGTTTGCCTCTCTAAGTCCAGAACAACACTGCTGAAAGAAGGGAAGCAGCCAAGAGGAATGAATGCTCCAGAGAGGCCGAGCGGACGTGAGCTCCAGAACGTAGGAATCTTCCCTTTCACACACCAAACATTTCAATCAACCTACAGCACCTACTTAGGAGGTGCGATATGGAAGGAAAAAAAAATTCCTTTAATGATTTTTTGGTATTTGTTTTTTTTCGAGATAGAGTCTTACTATGTCACCCTCAGTAGAATGCTGTAGCATCACAGCTCACAGCAACCTCAAACTCTTGGGCTCAAGTGAGTCTCTTGCTTCAGCCTCCCAAGTAGCTGGGACTACAGGTGCCCACCTCAACGCCTGGCTACTTGTTTGTTGTAGTTGTCACTGCTGTTTAGCAGGCCCAGGCCAGGTTTGAACCCACTAGCCCCAGCCTATGTGGCTGGTACCCTAACCACTGAGCACAGGTGCTGAGCCAGCAGTTTTTTGGTTTTTTTTTTTAAATTAGAGAAGCTGGATAATCAGGGAGAAGAAAATCAAGTAAAACTCCTATTTTGCTGCCTTGTTTGTAAGTCAAAGGCCAGACAGGTCAAAGAAGACCTTCCCAGTCTAGTAGTCATAACCACCCATGAAAATGGTAAGCAAAGTCTTTAAGGCCAAGCTTGAAAAGAACAATCTCTGAAAGGCAGAGAATAACCAGACTATCCAATTTTGAAACACGCCAGAACTGCATGCTACGCATGTGTGATGGAGATACAGGTGGGAAGCTGGCATACGAACATGAGCACTGTGGCCGGGGGCAAGGACCTGGGAATGGATAGCACAGGGGCTCCACAGTTGACCTTGGAGAAGACTTGCAAGGACAAACGCCACGCTTTCTGCTCATCCTCACTAAGGAAACTGTGCCCTCCCCAGCTGCCTCACTGTATGATGTAATCAGCCTCCGCAGGCACAAGAAGGGACAGACTAGCCAAGGGAGATGCTACAGTGACTTCCAGCTGATGCCAGAGCTCAGGCCTGGGTGAACAGAGAGAAGTCCACAAGTAAAGACAATGAATGGTACTTAAGGAAATGGAATTAAAGATTCTTCTGAGTCTCTAACTAGGGTAGTATCCCATGTAGAAACAGGTTGTGGCATTAAAATTCATGTCAAGTAGAAACAATGTTACACATGATGGTTAGGGGTCAGGATCCAGCTGGCCCCACAACACCACAGCCTGCGCTGGTCCCACTGCAGACTTTGCCTTCATGTTTGCAGTGCTCTGAGAAAACACAATCAGAACTCCAGCCTGGGCACCCATCTTTCCCTGCCTAAGAGGCTGCACAGTTGGGCTCTCTCCACCCACCCCACGCCAGGTAGAAGCCCTAAAGAGACTCCAGGTAGTGGGGCTAGAAGGTTCCTAAAGGGACACAGTACAAGAGACCATTAGACAGTTAATTTGGGACCACAGCACCCTGAATTCTGGACTAGAAAGTATAAACATTATCTCATAGATAATGACCACAGGTTTTGTGCCAATGAAATGATCCAATGACAGATATATCTGAAGGTAGCTCTGGTGGGAGACAGGCAGACAGATTGGAAGAGAGAGAAGGCCAACAGGGAGAATACTCAGAGCTGCCCTAACAACTCAGATGGGAGGCAGCAGAGAAGAATATCAGACAGAAGGCAGCTAGGTGGGGCCGGACAAGAAAAGAGCTGGACAGTAAATGCTATAGGCTTTGTGAGCCACACAGTCTCTGCTGTGACTACTTAACTCCACTGCTATACCACAAAAGCAGCCATAGTCACTATGTAAACTACCGGGCACCTTTGTGTTCCAATAAAACTTTATTTACAAAACCAGGCAGTAGGCCAGTTTGGCCCAGGAGCTACCGTTTGCCAACCCCTGATCTAGATGAATTTGAAAGGTCTCCCGTCCTTGGGAATCCGTCCAATACATACAATGAAGATGGAGTGAAAAATAGCAGCAGCGATGGAAGGAGGAGGACTGGGACGACTGCTCTGATCTGAGGTGGAGAAGCCAAATCAACCTTCAGGTTTCAGGGCAGGGAGAACGGACTTGAATGGAGGGCACCGAAAAGAAAGCCAGTCTTGGAAGAAAGATGGTGAATTCTGTTTCAGACACATTGATTCCTTAAACACAGAGGCTAGACATGGAATTGCTAAGTTAGAAATACTGGAACATAAGGAATTTCACAGTGATGAGTAGAATCTCCAGGGTCGGGGCCCTGATGTCCATGAGCCACTATTTCCTCTGCTCACCAAGCAGGTCAATCAAGATGTGCTCCCGCCCTGGAGGCAAGCCCCTGGCCTCTCACCTGGTAGAGGAATCTTTGGCTGAAGTGCTGCATGGCCCCCTGGAGCTGGTTCCGCTGTGACTGCCACTGCTCATAATTGCGCACATACTCGGCCGTGGGGCGCTGCCAGGTGGTGGTCCGAGTGTTGTGATCCACGTAGTAAAACCTGCCCCGGGGATCTGTGCGTTTTTCCCATCTGTAAACAGTAAGCTCAAAATGAATGTAGTGGCTGCCCAATCCCCAACTTCTAGACCCTCAGGATGGCTGACAGGGATAGGTGATGGCTGGCATGGCCAGGAAGCCTAATCATAGGGGCTTTTGGGGTGCAGATGGTTATAGCAGACATCTGTGACTACCTCCAAAGCAACTAATTCCTCCTTGCTATGACCTCTTGACTTCCATTCAGGCACCCCTGCGGTTCTAGGGAAGCTGACTCTATTTCCAGGCCACAGCTGAACAGCAGACTGGATCAGTAGTGGGCATGCCAGGCTAATAAGGGTAAATCTCAGTCCTTTTGCTACAAACTCTAGAAAACACATAGTCTCTTAGTCTTTCTGAATTATGATTCAGTCATAGGGGCCACTGACCTCCATTTTGGACTCAAATACAGTATAAATTTGACTCAGTAGATGATAGAGCAGAAAAATGGAAGAAAAGTCAGCCCCCTGATCATACGATTGGGCCACTAGCTCAAGCTTCACTTGAATTCGGGATTTATATCCAGAATTTTCAGTTACATCAGCCAATAAATTCCCTTAAGCCAATCTGGATACCAATTTTTATTACTTGCAACTAACTGAAATTCTCCTGATACGAGGTGCCAATGAAAACATGCCACGTGGTCATGGGAAGACTTGGTCCAGGCGGCAGCAGGGCTCTCCATATCACCACCTTGCCAAAGTCGGCTCCAAACACCCACGGGCAAGGCAGGGCTGGTGCAAAAAGCAAAAAACCCTTAGCTCTGCTTGGTAGGTGTCACTTGATTTCTCCATACACAGGGGAGAAGTGATCACAAGAAAGCTAAGGGAGGAACCTTCTAGGGCGATGGAAGGTTTCTCTATCTTGATGAGCGTGGGTTACGTGAGCGTGTGAACTTGTCAAAACTCAGCAGAGTATAAAAATGAGGTCTGTGCACCTCACGGTATGGAAATTATTCCCAATGTTAAAAAGTGAACTTGAATCTAATCAAGCCTCGACATCTAGCTACCAGTTCCCAGGAAAGACAAGGGAGAGAGGAACAGTTCTCACAATATCACAGGGTTACAATCAGCAACATCCAGACAGTAAGAAATTCTACACAACAAAACCCCGGTTTCTTAAATAAATAAATGTCCTGAAAAAAATAAGAAAGGGCCAGGAAACTTACAGACTGAGAGAGACTTAAGAGACATTATTGAGTTGAGCGCCAGGCTCAGGCCTGGAATCCTAGCACTCTGGGAGGTTGAGGTGGGCAGACTGCCTGAGCTCAGGAGTTGGAGACTAGCCTTAGCAAGAACAAGACCCTGTCTCTACCAAAACAGAAAAACTTAGCTAGGCATGGTGGCACACGCCTATAGTCCCAGCTACTCGGGAGGCTGAGGCAAGAAAATTGCTTGAGCCCAAGAGTTTGAGGTTACTGTGAGCTATGACACCACAGCACTCTACCCAGGCAACAGAGTGAAACCTTTGTCTCCAAAAAAAAAAAAAGGAGAGAGAGAGAGACATATCAGCCAAAAGCAATGTGTTGACTTTGGGTTTGGATGTGATTCAAACCAAACAAGTATAAAAACATATTTAAGAGACTTGGGGACAATGGAACATGGACTGGGTGTGACATGACGTAAGGAAATACTGTTAATTTTGTTGGGCGGGATAATGTATTGTGGTTTTCATATTTTCTTTTAAAAAAAAACTCATCTGTTAGAGACATATGTGACATATTTACAGGTCAAAGGATATGATGTCTGAGATTTGCTTTAAAATTCATCAGCCCTTGGGGAGATCAGATGAAACAAACTGTTATTAATTGTTAGAACCAGAAGAGGGTGACAAAGGATTCATTGTACTGTTCTTTCAAAATTTGGTGTCTGTTTGAAATTTTCCATTATAAATCTGAAAAACAGAGAGGAGGAAATGGTGAAAAAAAGAAAGAAAGTGGCACCACATGCAGAAAACAGGATGAACCCTCTGCAGAGGGAACCTGACATGCCTGTCTGGTACACGCCTCCATCTTCTAGACTTGCCTTCCAGCTGACTTTCTGGCCACCTTTGGATGATCTTTGTAAACTCAAGGCCTCCCTGAAAATGGCAAGAGGCTCCCAGGCCCCAAAGCCAGTTCCCAGACTTGGTCAGGATTCTGCGTCACCTTCATGACCAGCT
Source organism: Otolemur garnettii (assembly GCF_000181295.1). Taxonomy (NCBI): domain Eukaryota; kingdom Metazoa; phylum Chordata; class Mammalia; order Primates; family Galagidae; genus Otolemur; species Otolemur garnettii. Next base: position 12,959,334 of record NW_003852442.1, read on the forward strand.
GCGACAGTGCATTCAAGGGAACGCCACACCTCTCCCCAGACCTGAGCCCTTCTGAACTCGGTCAATAACCCAGCTAAGTGCTCTTTCTTGTTCTCTCCCTTGCTCTCCACTTGTGTCCAGATCTGTGTCACTTCACCACTGGACGACTGCACCTACTCCAGAACTAATCTCCCCAGGACTATGCAGCCTTAAAACAGTCATCTGAGTAACTCCACACACTGACTCAAGGGGCCTCCTCCTGCCCCAAAACATTGATGGACACCCCACTGCCATGAGTCAAAATTCTTTAATTAGTATTCAAGGCTCACATAAATCTGAAACCTTCCTGCCTTTCTTATAACTTCTGTAAACTAATCATTTCCATTATTTATTTATTTAGAGACAGAATCTCACTTTGTTGCCCTGGGTATAGTTCCATGGTGTCATCAAAACTCACAGCAACTTCAGTCTCTTGGGTTCAAGCAAATCTCTTGCTTCAGCTTCCCAAGTAGCTGCAACTACAGGTGCCTACCACCACACCTGGCTAGTTTTTCTATTTTTTTTTTTTTTTTTTTTTTTTTAGTAGAAATGGGGTCTTGCTCTTACTAAGGCTGGTCTCAAACTCCAGAGCTCAAGCGATCTACCTACCTCAGCCTCTCAGAGTGCCAGGATTATAGGAGTGAGCCATCATACCTGGCCTTTACTTCCATTTATTTTTATTTGTTGCCAAAAAAATCATGTTCTCATAGTTTTAAAATGCAGAAAGGACTACAGGAGACATAGTGAGAAACTGTGGTCACCTGCTCCACGGCTGATTCTTGTTTGTTTGTTTGTTTGTTGCAATTTTTGGCCAGGGCTGGGTTTGAACCTGCCACCTTCGGCATATGGGGTCAGTACCTTACTCCTTTGAGCCACAGGCACCACCCACCACAGCTGATTCTTGTTCCCTAGAGGCAACTACTTTCAACTCTCAATGCTTCTGCTAATAGACACATATGTCCACATCCTTCAATAACAAGTCTATTCCATTTTTGCCATGTTTGATATTACTAATGGGCTTTCCACTACCAAAGATACAGATTTAGTTATTGTATTCCACCCTCAACCCACACACTGGCCATCTCCTTCCCTCGTCATCCCAAATGGAAAACCATCATTAGATCAATATTTGGAGTTTATACAATGATGATACAGAATACTGTAAAAACATTTCCCTACTTGTAACAAAGTTTTGGTATTTTTTACACTTGGTTTTCAAGGACCTATCACTACTTCACTCCCAGAAGCTCAGACAGGTGTTCTGTCCATGGCATTAAGCTCATGGTCACATCTCTCCTTTGCCTGAACTAGACGCTCGTACTTCCACATCACAGCTGCTCTCCGTTATTGCCTTGACTCATCTCCCTCCTCCATCTCCTGGGAACTCCCACAGCCTCTACTTAAAATATAAAAATTAACCAAGCATGGTGGCAAGAGCCTGTAGTCCCAGCTATTTGGGAGACTGAAGCATGAGGATTGCTTGAGCCCAGAAATTTGAGGTTGCTGCAAGCTCTGATGCCATGGCACTCTACCCAGGACAACAGAGTGAGACTCTGTCTTAAATAAATAGATAGACTCCTTTGAGTCAATCTTGCTCTTCAGTGACCAGGTCCGTAGTCTCGGAATTGTTCTCACTGTAGTTTGTACTTCCCTGATGCTGGGACTTCTACTACTGATTGGCCATGAAAGTTTACCAGGAATGTCCAACCTGCCTCCTGTGGGCTGCATGCTGATTTTGTGAGGACTTTTTTTTGTTTATCTGTGATGTCAGATATCACAAGTATCCATGGATTATTTTTTATTTTTTATTGTTTTTTTTCCTGCTAAAAGCTATCATTAGTGTTTGTGTGTTTAATGTGTAGCCCAAGAAAACTCTCATTTTTCCAAAGTACATCAGAGGGAAAAAAAGGCTGGACACCCCGATGGCATTCATTCTGTTCTCTCTGGGTTCTCTACTATCACAGAGAAGTACAAGCCAGAGCTCAAATCCCTTGGCTTAAAACTCAGGAACAACTAATAAGCTGTGTGGGATATACAGCTAAGCCATCTCCCAGGAAAACATCGAAACTATCCCAGAAATAAGAAAACTGGATCCAATGTTCCACCTTAAAATGTGAAGAAGAGTAAATCCCTAACCATCCTTAGAAGACAGCACTGAATATCTTTACCGAAACTCCAACCAAAAGCTTGCCAGATGGAGACCTAGGTATCTTTTAGACCAGTCAGGCTAAGTACACAAAGTACCAGTGTGCATAGGTACTACTAAAGGCCATGTTTAATTTGTGCACAATTAGAGAAATTCAAGTATTGACTGGATATTTGATGAAATGAAGGAAATACCATTAATAATAGTGTGATTTACTCCTAAAAAGAAAACATATTTTAGAAATATACAGATGTCCATAAAGCTCATGTGCAATTTAAAATAGTTTACATTGCAAATTGCACACTAACTTTGTGGACACCCTATATGTTGAAATATGGAGAAATGATATGATGTTTGGGATTTACTTCAAAATAATCTAGACCACAGTGTGAGGGCTGGGTTGCATGAGTGGTACAGTTCAGGAGCTGGCAAATTTTTCCTATACAAAGCCACAAAGTAAATATTTTAGGCTTTGCAGGCATACGGTCTGCTGCAATTACTCAACTCTGCCACTGAAGCACAAAAGCAGCCATAAACAATATGCAAAGAAATGAGTGTGGCTATGTGCCAATAAAACTTTAATTTTTTCTTTTAAGACAGGGTCTTGCTCTGTTACCTGGGTTGGAGTGCAGTGATGTCATCATAGCTGCAACCTCAAATGTCTGGGCTCAAGTGATCCTCCTGTTTTAGTCACCCAAGAAGCAGGGACCACAGGTGCATACAATCATGCCTGACTAATTTTTTTACTTTTTGGAGAAACAGGGTCTTGCTATGTTGCTCTGGCTGATCTCAAATTCCTGGGCTCAAGCAATCCTCCCACAAAGTGAGCTACTGCTCCCAGCCGAAATAAAACTTACACAGGCCATCACAGTGTGCCAACCCCTGGTACAAATGAAACAAGACTGGTCACAAGTTAAGAATTATTAAAGCCAAGTACTGAGTATGTTAATTACACTGATATTCCTACTTTATGCATATTCGTTTTTCCACAATAATATGAAAATCTCCAAAATAAAATGCTTGGCCAGGCATGGTGGTTCATGCCTAAAGTCCCGCATATTGGTAGGCCAAAGCAGGAGGATCACCTGAGCCTAGGAGTTCGAGACCAGCTTGGGAAGCAAACATAGCAAGACCCTGTCTTCACAAAAAAAAAAATTCTTCCTAATGCTCAACTTTTTTTTTTTTTTTTAATTTAAGAAGTCAATGTTTAACTTTGGTAACTTCATTAGACTTTAAGTCAAAATGAAAAATGGAGTGAGTACTAACGATGACAGATTATGAGTTTCATTCCCAGAAGGCAAGGAAAAAAAGGAAAACCCACGTACACTAATGGAAAACTGAAGCTATAAGCAACTCATCCATGGAAACTTGCGGGGCCAGAAGATGAGGTGGTGTTTGCGTGTTACATGCCTGACAGCTGAACCAAACGAAGTACAGGGCTCTGCCAAGACTGCCCCTTCCGACAGCCTTTCCCTCCACAGACTTAGGAAGGGGAAGTGCACATGTTTCATGTAGGAGCCCCTGGTGACTGCTCTACTGGGAGCAAGAGCAGAATACATTCCCTTTGAACATTCTGAAGGACGAGGAGACACTCTTGGAAAGAAATTTCTGACCTGGCAGACAGGGAACCAAATCCCTTCTTCTTGGACAGTCTTCCCTTACTTAGGAACCTCTCTCATCCTCTGGTTTTGGAGAACCCAATGGCATCTCACAAAGCCCAGCTGAATGAGCAGCACTCTGCCCTTAGGGGCAGGTTGGGCACAGGGTATAATGAAATGCTATCAACTCTTTCTCTCTTGGTCTCCCATGTCATGCCCCTTTTGTTTCCAGGACATCTCTAAAAATTCTAAAATGCCCTAAGAAACAAGACCAAAATTAAGGTAAATAGATAGAAAAAGCAAATGACCAAGGACAAATATTACTATACTACTCTGATATCTCTGCAGAAAGGGACCGTTTCAAGAAGCCAGCAGGTCACTCTTGGGGCCAGTTCTGGAGTCTGAGGGCTTGATGGTTCATGCCTTACCCTGGAGGAAGAGGCCGCTCCCAGGTGGTAGTCTTGGTATTGTGGTCCACATAATAGACACGTCCATTGGGCAGCTCCCGCTGTTCCCATCTAAAAAATAAAAGACAAGGGAAGCATGAGATACACAGCTGAAAGGCAACCCTTTCTTGAATTATAATAGCTCCCTTTATGGAACCAGTGTGCCAGGATATACCATAGATTGCTCTAAATTCCCCTAAATGAACCTTGTGAGTCCACATTCCATGGATTTTCCAAATCAGTGTTTCTTGGCCATTTGAGAATCAAAGCTCCCTTTAGGAATGTGATGAAAGCCAAGAATTCTTTCCTTCCACAATGCACTTACAATGAAAATTTCCATGTAGTTTCTGGGTTTCATGGATCTCTCCGAAAAGTAACCTATGGACCCTCTAGTCTTTTTAGCCTACACAACCAGTTGAAGTCACAAACTATATGATTACTCCTGTTCTCCTAGCATTGTATATATCTATGATCATATTTTATTTTTTGAGACAGAGTCTCATTTTGTCACCCTAGGTTGAGTCCTGTGTAGTCATAGCTCACAGCAACTTCAAACTCCTGCGTTCAAGCAATCTTCATGCCTCAGCTTCCCAAGTAGCTGGGACTACAGGCACCTGCTACAATGCCTGGCTAGTTTTTTTTATTTTTTTTAGTGGAGACGGGGGTCTCACTCTTGCTCAGGCTAGGCTCGAACTCCTGAGCTCAAGCAACCCACCCACTTTGGCCTCTCAGAGTACTAGGATTACAGTTGTGAGTCACAGCATCTGGCCCACATTTATTGTTATATTTTTAAAATAAAGGACTCATTTACAGAGGATCACAGGATACTGTTATTTATTGAGTATTCTAGCCATAAACTCTATTCTGTGTGTAAGTTAATGTAAGACTGGAGTGCTGAGGGTGGCTTGTCTGTGCTAAAGGAAGAATGACAAGGTAGCAGGTAATTTAGAGATAATCCATAAGCATAATCACTGCAAAATACAGCCTAGGAGAACCCTATCCCCATATCCCATTATTCACACACAGTCTGACAATAACTACACTGACCCAGGATACAGTAATCTATATATAAAGGATGCAAAAAACTTATTTACATAATGCTTACTGATTTATAAAGGATGTTAATGGTCCCATGACCCTTAATGCTTTATACTGATTAATTTTATTTATTTATTTTTGAGACCAGAGTCTCACTCCATTGCTTGGAGTAGAATGCTGTAGCATCATGGCTTACAGTAATCTCAAACTCTTAGACTTGAGCAATCCTCTTGCCCCAGCCTCCCAAGTAGCTAGAACTACAGGCATGTGCCACTATGTCTGACTAGTTTTTCTATTTTCTTTTTAGTAGAGACGGGGTTCCCTCTTGCTCAGGCTAGTCTCTAACTCCTGAGCTCAAGCAATCCACCCACTTTGGCCTCCCAGAGGGCTGGCATTACAGGCATGGGCCTATATTGATTTTATTTATTTATACTTTTGGTTACCATCTAGGGGAAACTGGCCCTTTCCAGAAAGCTACTACAGTTTGTTCTGCTATAATGCTTGGTTTGCAAATGCAAATTTGTTCCATTGCTATTGATGTATGAGGGAATAACATAAGTGCAATATAAATTCTGTGTTAAATTATGCACCACTTTTTGGGTTATTTTTTTTAAAGTGATGGGTCTTGCTATGTTGCCCAGGCTGATAAACTCCTGGGTTCAAGTCAACCCCCACTTGGCCTCCTGAATAGTTTAGATTACAGGTGTGCATCACCACATCCAGCTTATATGCATGATTTTTCTATGAGGAAACACTAGATTCCCCTAGCTAAACCCAGTCACCCAAGAATGCACAAAAGCCACAGGCACCTGTCAACTACCTCAGCTTACCATATGCTTCATGCCATACTATCTAATGTCACAACTCCCATCTGATTTCAAATATCTCTCCTTGCACCACTTCACAGCAACACTCATAAGCTCCAACCCTCCCAAGATCTGCTTCCACAAGGAAATTTCAGGTCTTCTCAAGTGAAGGTGCCGTACTTATTATAAGACCAGAGTGCTACTGCTAAAAGAAAAACTTTAGACAAATAAAATTTAATGAGTTTATTTGAGAATGATGCATGTGTCGGGCAGCACTCAGAAACAGAAGGGGTTCAGAGAGCTTCACCCAGCTGTGTAAGAAGTAAGTTTTTAGAGGCTAAACATGGAAGCAGGGTAGAAAAATCACCCAATGGCCACAGCTAGCCATCTGCCTTACTTCAGCACAGTCTAATCAGATGGCTGCCTGTGGATGGCTGAAACCCAGCTATCTGTTACAAAAAATATACTCCTAATTTAGGTCTTGGTTTGTTTATGCACTAAGTTAGATTGTAATTTGTTATGTAAGAACTCAAAGTACAGAGACAATCTTAGGCTCCCACTTTCTTATTTAACACTATAAACAATACTGAATGAACTTAGGAACATCTTCTCTTCTGGTTATTATAGCTTGAGGCTCTGACTGATGAGAATCCAGGGCATTTGACATAGGCCAGATGAAAATGCACATTGGGTAAGTTAAAGATTTTCTCCCTCAGGATGCTCTTCTGAATTAAAGATGAAAAAAAAAAGTAACATTGTCAGCTCAAGGGGCTGACCCCCACTTCATCTCCAAGGTTGTGGAGGGGCCTTCTAGCACCGAAGGCAGGCTGGCTTAGCATAGCTTCACACCAATTGTCCAAACATCACTGTCGGCTTGGTAACAGAGAAGCAAATCTGATGTCCTCTTTACTCATCTGAATTTGTAAATGAGGTAAGTCCTGAGAAAGATACTTGGCTTTGAAAACTGGAGCACCTAAAGCCAGTGGCAGCAAGCCACTCTTCCATAACACTGCTCCCAATAGGATTTAGTTAGCTGAGAACTTTCCAGCATTCTCTAAGAAGCCAGCTATATCCTTCCCTTCCTTGAAAACAGGGGTTCCTTGGGTGGATTAGGGCATAAAAGCCCTGACAACACTGATTTGTTCATTTTCTAGTCCACATACGGAACACTATCCATAATGTCTGAGTCGGCTTCCCCTTTAATAAAAACTAAATACCTGTTACAGCAATAGGAGATTTAAAAAAACACTAACATTTTTCTTCTATTCCTTAGTTTTTTATTGTTATAACTCTTATCTGGTAAGCAGTCTTCACCTTTAACTTCTTTTATATTTCACGTGAGACAAGAGGGAAACTTTAGCTTTCTTAGGCTTTGGCTAATATTTTGACTTAAAAAATAGGATACAGACTGGGCTCGGTGGCTCATGCCTGTAATCCTAGCACTCTGGGAGGCCGAGTGAAATAGATCACCTAAGCTCAGGAGTTCAAGACCAGCCTGAGCAAGAGGGAGACCCTGTCTCTAAAAATAGCCAGGTGTTATGACAGGTACCTGTAGTCCCAACTACTCAGGAGGCTGAGGCAGGAGTACTGCTTGAGCCCAAGAGTTTAAGGTTGCTGTGAGCTATGGTGCCACGGCATTCAACCCCAAAGTGACACAGTGAGACTCTGTCTTAAAGAAAAAAAAGAAGAAGAAGAAGAAAAGAAAAATGGGATAATGTTGCATATTCCATGAAGCAAATGCCTTTGATTGACACAGTGGTATTCCCACATGCGGCTAGAAATGAAATCAGTGTTAAGTCCTCTTCCCTTATAGTCAACCATTTCATCCATCAGTGGGTCTTCAGAGTGTACAAGCCCAGACAAGATCTGCCCTTCCATCTTTGATCAGGCTGATCCTAGAAATGAAAGTCCCTCTTTCAGGGACCGGTATTGTCCAGCAAAGCTCAATGTCCTTCTTGGAACCCTCTCAATTGGCTTAGCTAGAAAAATAGTTACCAGAGAAACAAGACCTTTCTTCCATTACCCGTTTGTGGTATCTACAATTTTCCTTTCACGACTGGACCCCTGCTCAGATTAAATGTCCGTGTGGGTCCTCTCTGACCCATGACCTGGCCTACTGGGAGCTCACACTCCTCCCTCACCTGCACAGCTATTCATAATCCACACAGATCTCTCCCCCTCATTCACGCGGCACAGTTGGTCAGTTCTATCGTCAACCAAACGAGCCTCCTGGTTCTGATTCCTCCTCAGTGGCCACTGAACCACGCAGATGAGGCCTCCGACTGTCTTGGTTGGTCCCCCCATGCCAAGAAAGTGATACTGGCATCGACTTTTCATCAGCATACCCCTGTCAGGGGTCAGGCTCCGTCCCTTAGAAGCATCTTCTTCACACGGAGATCAAAAGGCTTTTTAATCAAACTAGCCATGGGTCTCCATACTGCATCTTGGTCATGTGGTCACATCCTCTCCCCTGAATAGCTTTCTTTGATGCTTTCAGAAACAGTGTTCAAAGCATCATGCTTGTTTCAGGTCCCTACCCAACACATTGCTCCTTGGCCTTCAATGAGTAACGTTTGGTTGGATCACGGACTACACAGGGTCTTTGTATTTGAAAGTACTTAAAAAATAGTCTCCATTTTCGATTAATCTTCAGCACTTTTTCTTTTACTTAAATGACTTTTGCTGCTATGGATTTTTACTTTTATTCAGTTTTATATCTTCCACCTCCATGTCTCCATCCTCTCACAAATGCCATCATTAAAAGGTTAAAGGCCAAAAATTGTGATCTCTCGTTATTAGGATGACACCAGTCATCTCTTTCCTGTGTTACCTAAAAGGAAATTGGGCTCCTGAAACACATTTTTTGTAGGTTTCCTAAAAGTTTTCAGAAAATTAATCCTCAAAGATCCACCATTACAGAGTGTGTTCAGCCATCCTGATCAATTTATTCCTTGGTCAGATTCCCCTGTGCTTGAACAGAATCATCATTTCACCAAGAGTAGGGTTAAACTGGGAAGGGATTAAAGCTGGCTGAAGAGTCCGGTTGAGTATCAGACAAATTTTCTTTACATGGCCCTTACAAATCTACATATTACAGTAGTCAAAATGTCCATCTTAGTAAGAACATAATTAACCTGTATTCGTTAATTTGCTTGCTTTTTATTAACATAGGCACTAGGCATTAGTAAAGCTAACTCTCAGTCAAAAAAATATTATTATTGTTATTTTTTTTTAGAGACAGGGTCTCACACTGTGGTCCAAGCTGGAGTACAGTGGAATGATCACAGTTCACTGCAACCTTGAATTCGTTAAGTTCAAATGATCCTCCTGGCTTAGCCTCTCAAGTAGCTAGGACTACACTGATGCAACACTATGCCCAGCTAATTTCCTTTTATATTTTTTTATAGAGATGGGGTCTCTGTTATCCAGGTTGGTCACCAACTTCTGGCTTCAAGCAATCTTCCTGCTTTGGCCTCCCAAAATGCTGGGATTACAGGTGTGAGCCACCATGCCTGGCCAGTATTCAAGTATGCTTAAAGCTGCCTGTGTAGAAGTTCAAATTCCCTCAGGCAAAAACTATAGGAAGTTCACATTTTCTTATTTTATGCTCTGATAGTAAATACCTCTGAAGGTATTCTATTCTTCCCCAAGTTCTGGCTACTTCTGGGGTGAACCGTAAGATTTATTTCCTCTGCAGGGATGTTTTCAGGCTGTGTTATGAGTCAGAAATCTGAACACAGTGGAACATGTCTCCTGCTCACAGATTTCAGGGCTTCAGTAGGTCCTTTGTCAATTGGGAAGGAAATGTGTTAAACTCAGCCTTTCCCCCGAGGGCCTTTCCCGAAAGATGGAAGGAGGCTTTAAATCTAAGCACACTAACCTCCTTTTAGTAAGTCAACAGCCAGCACTTTATGCCCTCCAAGCATGAGGGGGCCGCAGAAGCAGCTACTGAGGCTTCTGAATTAAGTCTGTTTTTCTTCGCCTTCTTTGGCCATTCCATTTTCTTTGCCTTGGAAAAGTCTCCAAAGCTCTTCAGTGGAAATTGGCAACATTAAAATATATGCTTTCATAGACATACAAACAATTCCTTGGAGATGGTGTGTGTAAGAATTTTTTTTCTTAACATCTTTGCAGATAAACGGTTGGCAACATGTAGAAATATTAACAGTTACTCTCGAAAAGTTAGTGGGAACAAAAATGGGTATACTCTTTCCAAAGGGCAATTTGGCTAAAAAGGCTTTACTATATGAACACCCTTTATTTATTTGTTTTTCTTGTGAATACTCTTTACCTCGGTAACTTTACTTCTAGGACATATACTAAGGAAATAATTATCAAAGATTAAGCTGTAAGTGCATGTTGAAACAGTTACAGAAAAACTGGAAAATGCCCCCAAATGGAGGATGAATAAGATAAAATCTGTTATTTCTTTAATTAATGTTCATTCATTCAAAATAACATTCAGTATAGATGAATATTGACTTGCTTAGATATGTATAAGACACTGAATGAAAAAAAGCAAGTTTAAAATAACACACCAGGCTTGGCACCTGTGGCTCAAGCGGCTAAGGCGCCAGCCACATACACTTAAGGCGGCAGGTTCGAATCCCCAGCCCGGGCCCGCCAAACAACAATGATGGCTGCAACCAAAAAATGGCCAGGCATTATGGCGGGCACCTGTAGTCCCAGCTACTTGGGAGGCTGAGGCAGGAGACTCGCTTGAGCCCAGGAGTTGGAGGTTGCTGTGAGCGTGATGCCATGGTACTCTACCCAGGGGGACAGCTTGAGGCTCCGTCTCAAAAATAAAATAAAATAAAATAAAATAACATGCCTAACATAATCAAAATTTCATTTAAGAACTACAGAAATATACTGGTTTTCATCAAATCTAAAATGTCATCAATGGTAAAATTATTTAATATACTACTAAAAAAGAAAACAACACCAATTAAACCATGATACCCCAATGCTTATAAGTTACATCCTGATTATAAAGATGTAAGAATGTGAAATAACACACGTGTCAACGTCAACAAAATCTGGAGTGCATAAAGTTTTTATAACTTCAGAATAAGGAAGAATTCACGTGAAAAAGATGAACACATTTGGCTATTTAAAATTTTTAACTCCTGTATAATAATAAGCAACACACATGAAATAAAAAGATAAGCCACAGGCTGGGAGAAAATATTTGCAAGGCATGTAACTGAGAAGCGGCTAGTGTCTAGCATATATTGAGAACCCTGCAGATTAAAGAGAAAAAGACAAATAGCCACACAGAAAATGGACAAAAATAAATGAGCCGGCAATTCACACCAAAGGAAACCAAAGAACCAAATAAAAACATGTAAAAAGAGGCTCAGTCTCAATGGTAATCAAGGAAATTCAAATTCAAACCTCAAAAAGGTACAATTCACACCCGTCACACTGGCCAAAATGAAAAAAAAAAAATCTGCCAATATGAAGTTTTAGCAGGAATGCTTATGCATGCTCGTGGGAGTATGAACTGATGAGGTGACTCAGGAAAGTGACCTGATAGTGTCTACCGAAATTCAAGATCTTCATCCCCTACCGCACAGAGATTCTAGTTCTTGTACATATCGTAAGAAACAAACATGTACACAGAAAGGCATGCACAGAAAAACTTGACCGCAGCATTATTTATAATTGTAAAGCAAAAAGTGACTGGATAAATTCCTACCTATTCGTACTATAGGATACTATATGTAGTATAAATCAATGTCCCGTGCTCCGTGTACCTGTGTCTATCGGGGATGGGAGAAGAAAGGAGTTCACAGATATTCTAATTGTACTGGTTACATCTTATTCATCAGAGGACTAAAAAAATAAGGGAATCTGTAGCAAATGCAGCATAATGCTAAAATCTGATAAAGCCAGGGGGTGAGCCCACAGTTATTTCTTATAGTTTCTCCATTCTTATCGGCACATTTACAACATTTTACAATAAAAACAAACAATTTCTTTTCTTTTCTTTTTTTTTTTGAGACAGGGCTCTGTTGCCTGTGCTAGAGTGTAGTGGTATAATCATAGCTCACAGCAACCCCAAACTCCTAGGCTCAAATGATGCTCCTGCCTCAGATTTCCCAGTAGCTGAGACTGCAGGCACCCGCCACAATGCTTAGCTAGTTTTTCTATTTTTAGTAGAGATAGAGTCTTGCTACATTTCACAGACTGGTCTGAAACTCCTGACCTCAAGCCATCCTCTTGCCTCGGCCTCCCAAAATGCTAGAATCACAGGTGTAAGCCACTGCACCCAGCCAAAATAAATAAATTTTTTAAAGCGCATGCTGTAAGGTTATCAAATTTTGATAGATGTGTGTGTTTTGATGTGTATTGTCTGTATTTTGTGGTCCCATGCAAATTGCGTAAGTCTTCCTCACTTGCAAGATGAGAATAAAAGTAGTTCCCTCACAGAATGTTGTGAATACTGCATGAAATGATTCATGTACGAGGGACAGGGCTGGTGGATGACACCTGTAATCCTAGCACTCTGCCAGGCCAAGGCAGGTAGATTACTTGAGCTCAGTTCAAGACCAGCCTGATCCCGTCTCTATCAAAAATAGAAAAACTAGCTGGGAGTCGTGGTAGGCACCTGAAGTCCCAGCTACTTGGGTGGCTGAGGCAGGAGGATCATTTGAGTCCAAGAGTTTGAGGTGGCTGTGAGCTATGATGACACCATGGCACTCAACTCCAGGGGGACAAAGTGAGACTTTGTCTTTTTTTTTTTTGAGACAGAGTCTCACTTTGTCCCTCTCAGTAGAGTGCCATGGCAATATAGCTCACAGCAACCCACACAACACCCGGCTATTTTTAGAGACAGGGTCTCACTCTTGCTCAGGCTGGTCTGGAACCAATGAGCTCAGGCAATCCATCTGCCTCAGCCTCCCAGAGTGATAGGATTACAGGTGTGAAACTTTGTCTAAAAAAAAAAGAAAAAAGAGGCTCAGCACCCATAGCACAGTGGTTATGGCACCAACCACACACATCAAGGGTGGCAGGTTCGAACGTGGCCCGGAAAGCTAAACAACAATGACAACCGTAACAAAAAAACAGCCAGGTGTTATGACAGGCACCTGTAGTCCCAGCTACTTGGGAGGCTCAGGGAAGAGAATAGCTTAAGACCAAGAGTTTGAGGTTGCTGTGAGCTGTGACATCACGGCGCTCTACCCAATGTGACAGCTGAAGCCTCTGTCTCAAAAAAAAAAAAAAAAAAAGAGTCCACGTACAAAAAACTTAGCAGTCCCCAGCACACCACTGACAACACATGGCAGCTCTTACTAATGATCAAGAAAATACACAAGTTGCATAAAAGGCACCGAAGGTTAAATCTGGGAGAGTGCTTGTTATTGCTGTGATTCTTTCTCCACTTCCTCTCCCTCCTACTTTTTTCCTAATTTTCTATCAGTGGCCTTTTATATTAAGTTCAAAAAAGAAACTTTAAAATTTTAAGGGCTGCTGAAAGTGTGAAATCCTTTTACCAGTCATTCAACAAACACTTATCATCCACCTCCCTGGAAGCCAAGCATGTGCTGAGTGCTGGAGGTACAAGGACGGACACAATACTCCCTACTCCTCAGGCACTCTCAAGCATGTGTCATAAAAATGAAAATTATAATTACACATGAATACATACAGAAAGGGAGGGGGTAAAAACACCTCACAGCCCCACCTCTGACAACAGTAGAATCTTTGGAAATAAGAACTTATTTTCTAAAATAAGGATCAGAAAGCCAGGAACATGTACTATTTGGGATGACCTAAGCATGTAATAATCTTTGCCACATTAGAGGTGTCCAACCTGTGGCCCACGCGCCATGTGTAATTATATGAGGAGGACTTTTTGCTTATCTGTGGTGGCAGATATCATGAAAATTATGCATGGATCTTTTTTTTTTTTTTTTTGCTCATTAGCTTTCATTAATGTTTGTGTGGTCAACTCTTCTTCTTCCAATTCCCCCAGTATAATCCTTTACTCTGGCACTACTCAAAAAACAGTCCATGGCCCAAACTGTTACTGTTCCACAACCAAAACATACTGAAGTTTCTAAGCATTTAGAAATTTTTCCACCAATTTGACACTGCCACACTTTTAAAATAAGTAAATTCTTTGCACTGAACAGAGTATAAAACAAAAAGATTCACACAACTGAATATCAAAAAATATATTAAAACAAAACAACAAAGGAATGGTTTATCCAACAGTTTCGAGAAGCCCGATTTTCAAACTCCTTGGGTAAGGCTCTTTGGCTGATGCTGAAACTGAGTTTGGAATGAAATTCAATGGCAGCCGCTGGTTTATAACTTAGCTGAGAAGCTCCAGATTCCAACATCTCTTAGGAGTCTCTACAAACCAAACACCAAAGACCTCTTACAAGGTTGTCATCCTTGCTAATGTTCTCAAGGGCCACCTCTACAAAGTGCCTTGCATTTCCATAACTGGGCATGGGGGTAGGGGAGATGGCAAATCCGAAAACTCCAGAAAACACCCGCCTCCCTCAATTAATCCTCCTCGGAGGCAGGAAGCCGGGCAGCCAACGAGTGCGGGAGCAAAGGGACGGTGTGAAATGGCTGAGCTGAGGTAAGTCGGCAGTCCAAACACAACGCCCTCCGTTATGTAAGAAACCACAGCAGCCTGCTGGCTGCCAAGGCCAAATAATGTGCCTCTGTGTGTGGGGAACTGAGGGAGCTGCAGCGACTGGGACAGGCTTGGAGTTTATCTAAGCCGTGTACACACAGTCGGCTCATTCATAAGGAGCATTCGGTCCCCAAAGTGGGCTCTGTGTAGTGCTGAGAAAAACCAGATGCAGGACCAGCTGACCAAAGCAGTTGCGGTTCCCGATGCCCGCAGCCTGGACCACTATCTCACTGTACCTCCCCAACCTTCCTGGCACCCCTCCTTTCATAGACACTTGCAACCTGAAAACTCCAGCCCTTCTAGTTGGCTTCTTTTGTGTGAAGTAAATTAAAAGCTACAGAAAGCGGGAGGGGCTACAAGGGAGAGAGGTAACGGATGAGGAGCATTGTGTTTGGACTTGGGCAGCTGGAGGAGTTTCAGTAATTGTCAGTCCTTAAAATGCACAGACGTGTTTTTTTTTTTTTGAGACAGAGTCTTACTCTGTCACTCTGGGTAGAGTGCTGTGGCATAATAGCTCCACAACAACCTCAAACTCTTGGGCTCAAGAAATCCCCTTGCCTCAGCCTCCCAAGAAGCTGGGACTATAGACACCTAACACAATACCCAGCTAGTTTTTCTATTTTTAGTAGAGAGGGGTCTCACTCTTGCTCAGGCTAATCTCGAACTCCTGAGCTCAAGTAATGCACCTGCCTTGGCCTCACAGAGTGCTAGGATTACAGGCATTAGCCACTACACCCAGCAGGCATGTGTTCCTTCATGACCAGAGTCTCATCTACAGCAAATTTCAAAAACAGAAGGTGACAACCTGAAAAACAGACCCATGGGACCGCCCCCAAAAGAGAATTTGCGCCATGACTCAGAAAAGGAGATAAGAGTTGAGAAGATAAAGTTGGAAAGGCACAGGATTGGCTGGAGGCCTTAGAAAGCAATCTAGCTTGGCTCGGAAATACCCAGAAAGGAGAAGCCTGCACCCCCTAGCATCTGCCAACACACGAGGGTCCTCTCACCAACAGGGAAGGCCATGTGAGCCCAAAGCCAGTCAATCCAGAGAAAGATGACAGTAGGCTCAACGCTGCCCCTAGGAAAAACTCGCAGTATTCCTATCAGAGTGGTACTTTCTTTCAGGCATCAAAAAAGCAGAAAACATTCATCCAAGTGGAGATGGCAGGTCAACACAACAAGTTCATTTATTCACTACAAATATGTCCTGGGGGCCAACCTCATGCCAGGTTCCCAGCTATATTGGCACATAGAGCCCAAAAAAACAGAACACAAAACAAGCCTTTCCCGGTGTGAGAGGAGCTGCTGTTGCGGGGGTGAGGGTGGGGGCCTGATCTCATCCACCAGGGATTCCCAGGGGAGTTAACAATTAAGCTGACACTTGACTATGTACAGGAATTAACAGACAGAATGGCCACAAAGGTTATAGAGAGAGCAGCCAGCATGGATGGGGGTCCTAGTCTACAGAACAAGTGGTTTCTAATCTACAGAGAGAGTGGTGTATTCACCAAACCAAAGTCAGTGATCACGGCTGGAGCTTACCAAGCCACACAGAGAGTGGCTTCCCTGAAGGCCAGAGGGGTGGGTGAGGTCATAACACGGGGAGCTTTTTAGGCCTTCTTAAGGATTTGGGAATTTATCCCCAAAGACAACAGGAGGTCACTGCAGCCTTCTAAGTAGAAAGAGTCATACTTGGACTTTTATTGAAAGAGGTAAAAAATAGTTTGGGCAAGGACAAGTACAGTCACTTGAGTGAGTGATCATGGTAATCTGGTCTGAAATATAAAGCGAGCAGCAAAGTGGGCTGATTAGAGAGTTATTAAAGAGATGGAATCAACCTTTCATTTAACTATTTCCTGGAGTCCCACTAAGTGTCAGGTGCTATGCCTGGTGCTGGGCACAAGGTGGCCAGTAAGAAAGACCCTTCCCCTGCCCATAGGGTACTTCAGTATGGCAGACAAGACCGCCCCTCAATAAATCACCATTCCTATTACACTTCTGATAGGTGCTAAGAAGTGTGAGAAGATGAGAGAGCATAGCCTGAGGGGGCAGAGGCAAGATGTGGTGGGGTCAGGCCCAGGAAAGGCAAAAGATGTATGTCCTGATGGTCACCTGGGCAGAAAATAGTACCATCACAAGGTAGGAGACCAGATTCTAACCAGGATAGGGTGGGTGAGCTGGTAAGTTCCATTTTAGACAGGTTGGGTGAAGACACCACGTAGAGCTGATTACACAGTAGCTCAGGAGAGGAATGGGTTCAAGATGCAGATAACGGGATCAGGTACCAAGGGAAAAGGGAGTGGACGGGGTGACCAGAATACGTCCATTTGTTGAGTGTTGCATCTGCCATGCCCAGCCCTGGACCTGAGATTCTTTCAACAGTAACAAATCTTTCATTTAGTGAAAGGATGACTTATGTAAAATCTCTTATATAGACCCGGGCACCGGTAGATGCTCAGTTGAGAAGCTGCATTTATACGTCCGCAGGACAGATCAAGGCATTCTGTAAACTCAAGATGGTGCATTTCCTAGGTGACAGCACCTAAATCCCTCTGCTGGCACTGGAATTAGAATGAGACTTCATTCTCATGATCATGGGTCCCCTAACTCTGGCAGCCAAGATACCAAGGTAAATTAATACCCCACCTTGCCTGGGTCTCCCAAATTCATAAATAAACGGGGGGTGGGGTGGGGTGGCAGGCCTATGAACTGGAAGGGTCACTTGGAGACATCATGCCATCTCTGGCTTCCATGGGCCACCTGCAGGGCCTGCTGCCTCAGCATTACACACTCAGCAGTGCAGGCCACCCCCAGGCCCAGAGACGGCCCACAGAGCACCAGAGCACAGCTAGGCGATGGGCATCTGCAAGCCCATCTGGGCTGGAGAACCAGATCTCCAGGGCCCTGCTCATGACCATCACACATGTTGAAGTGTGGAGCCACCTCCCCGGTCCCACACCCGGGCCCCTCGTGTTCTGAGTGCTCTATGAAGAAGATGTTGTTCAAACTCCACCTCAGAGAAGTGTTTCGGCCTCTGGCAGGGTGAGGCAGGAGAATCGGCTTCCCTGGGCTGCCCGATCTGCCAGACTTGGAATAAAGAGCGTTTTCAGAGCCTGGAGTTTTCCAGCTGCCTGGAAACAGGAAGTGCCCAATCCCCAAGAACAGTAACCCTCACACACGCCCTACATAAAGACATGTTGAGCCATTAGCCCTAATTGCCTGTGACTGACACAGGAGTGGAGCCGGCCTTCCAGGCATTTGCTCAGCGGAAAGAAAACAAACAGCTCACAGGGGACACGGGCGGCCATTTTCTCTCTTTTCTGCCAAAATGATTCCACTCTGTTCCCCCTAAATTATAACATACAGATCTTAAATTATAAACCAAACAAAGGTCTTTCGAGTATTCCTTACCACATGCAAAAGAGAAAAGAAATCTCCAGAGGGAGGAGTTGGATATAACTAAATGGTTAGTAGTCTTTTCACAGAATCAAAAACCTCACAAAAAATCTTTGGAGAGATGCTTCTTAATACCGCCAGTTGTCTCCAGTTTGAGTTAAGAATGATTTGCAACAATCTGTAATTGTTCAACATGCTTTACAAAGAGTCGTGTGTGGCTCGGTGCCTATAGCTCAACCGGCTAAGGCGCCAACCACGTACACCTAAGGTGGTGGGTTCGAATCCCCAGCCCAGACCCGCCAAACAACAATGACGGCTGCAACCAAAAAATAGCCGGGCATTGTGGCGGGCACCTGTGGTCCCAGCTACTTGGGAGGCAGAGGCAGGAGACTCGCTTGAGCCCAGGAGTTGGAGGTTACTGTGAGCTGTAATGCCACAGCACTCTACCCAGGGGGACAGCTTGAGGCTCTGTCTCAAAAAAAAAACAAAAAAAAAAAACAAAGCAGCTTGTTAAGGGCTAGGAATACAACATATGTGGTCACAAAAATCACATAATGCCTTCAGATTTAGGAATTTCGTTTCAAGAATTTGGTATCTGCAAGTGGCTCAAGAACAATAGAGCACTATGTCAACCAGTTTGATGAAAATATTTCAAATTGTATATAAAAACAGCAGACTGTACCCCACGATAGTTTTAATGTACACAGCTATGATTTAATTTTAAGAAAAAAAGAACAATAGAGCACATTATACATCAAGCAACAGGCTTCTTTTTTTGTTGAGACAGGGTCTCCCTTTGTCACTACTAACTTTGTAGTGTGCCATGAGGTCAGAGCTCACAGCAACCTCAACTTCTTGGGCTCAAGTAATCCACTTGCTTCAGCCTCCCGAGTAGCTGGGACTATAGGCGCTTACCACAATGCCTGGCTATTTTTTAGAGATGGGGTCTTGTTTTGGCTCAGGCTCGTCTCAAACTTATAAGCTCAAGCAATCCATCCACCTCGGCCCCCCAGAGTGTTAGGATCGTAAGTGTGAGCCACCGCGCCTGGCCAATCAACAGGACTTATGTCCTTTCTTTTCCTTTATAAATGATAATAGCTCAGAGGACATAAGTACCACCAGGCTAATACCAGCCAATCATTGGTGACAGGAACAATGGGCAAATGGGTTTCCTATACACCAAACAGCTAACTAGGGTGGATGGCAAGGATGGCCTTGGCTATGATCAGTGGTCCATGAGATAAGATGTGTTTCCTAGTTCAGAAGCGTGTTCTTCCTCTACTGCTCCCTCACAACCACTACAAAAGTACCACTCACCAGACTGGGAGTGGTGGCTCACGCCTGTAATCCTAGCACTCTAGGAGACCCAGGGGGGTGGATTGCTTGAGCTCAGGAGTTCAAGATCAGCCTGAGCAAGAGCAAAATAGAAAAACTACCCAAGTGGTGTAGCAAGCGCCTATAGTCTCAGCTACTTGGAAGGCTAAGGCAAGAGGACTGCTTGAACCCAAGAGTTTGAGGTTGCTGTCAGTTGTGACACCACGGCACTCTACCAAGGGCGACAAAGTGAGACTATCTCCAAAAAAAAAAAAAAAGCACCACTCACCAGATGTAACACCCATCATTTGGTGAGTACTTCTCATTTGGGGAGAGATGCACGCTTATCTCCACCTTCTGGAGGGATAAGTCACTGGACCAAAGTCATATGGGGGAGGTGGGGGGGAGTGTAGATTCAGAGCCAGAGCTATCTACGTCCATGCCCGTAATCTCCACTTGCTATATAGCAGTGATTTTTAACCACTGTGCCATGAGAAGATCTTAGGTCGGCCAAGAAAATGTTTAAAGATCATTAATTAAACTATTTTTGAAAGACGTTCACAGTACAATAAGTAATTCTTTTTTTCACTTTTTTTTTTAATCAACATAATTTAAGTGTGCCTCAGATGTTTAACTATAGTTTCAAGTATGCCATGAGATAAAAAAGGTTGAAAACCACTACTATATAGCCAAACCTGAACTTCCCTTTGGACAAGGAGGGCAATCTTCTTATCATTCAAGGTCTTTGCCCTCAGATTTAATTCTGAATTAAAGGATGGCAAGAAAACTTGTAGCCCACCTTAATACCCACCCAGCTATGGGGTAACACCATAACATTCAGAGCCTAGAGCCCAAAGGCCTCCACCATCTGATAAGATAAAATGCAAAAGAGAAGAGCTGTTTCCTAGGCAAGATCTAGGCAAGCACCTTCCAACGGTTCAGGAAGGCAAAATGAGCTCCATGCTCTGTAAGTGCCACACTCTTTTGGTCAGCTGCTTGTTTCAAATCAAGGCATAAAGTAGCATTGATTCTGCCCCAGGTGATTTAGATCCTTTTTAAGATTTGTGTAGAACAAGCAGTTCTTCCACACCTCCCTTGCTTCAAGGCACGGTGGCCTCCCCAGAGAGGACTGGCCACTAGGTAATAAATAACGTGTTGTTTCTGCCCTGGTGAAGGAGCCTCAGTCTTTGGGGAGGGAAGAGCGGTGGTTACAGGACAGAGGGCTACTCACCCAGCAGGCAGAGCATCGGGGGCCTGGGCTGCCGCCGGGAGCTGCTGTGTGCCCGAAGTGCTGGGTTCCTCTCCTTCAGCCGGTGTGGCCAGAGCAGGGAGAGACGTCGTGTTGGGATTCGGGGTCACACTCAAGGCTGCGGCAGGTGGGGATGTCACGCCTACAGCAGAAGGTTCTTCAGGATCAGTGGCTGCTGTGGATTCATCGTTCACTGAAGATGCACAAATCATACTTTAAAGTTCAATGAAGAATGAGAATTTTGTTCATGACTACTAGGTTTTTTGTTTAATATGTCAACACAGTATCTATAATGTTGCCCCTACCTATATCAGGCAGCAGCAAAAAGTCTTATAAAACATAACTTTCAAAATGACAGTGAATCAATAATGCCTGTTCCCTTCCCTCCCAAAAAATCAGGGCATGAATCTGAAATAAACATATTAAATACAACCTCTTTTACATAACTTCATCAGGTTTTTCTAACATACTACAGTTACATGTATTGCAATAAAATAGCAGGAACAAAGAATGTAACAGGAAAGTGTTGGTGTTAAATGGAGCAGGGCAAGTTTATCGAAAAGGGTCACACCCTTTTCTTTAAATTTACCGCCTGTCTGGGAGAAACACATAGCACCTTCCTTCAAGAAGCTCCATACACCCTAAGAGGCAGAAAACTTCCCAAAATATGCTTGCTCTTTAAAAGACTCATGCTCAGCGTAGGAAGCAAAGGTTAACTCTAAATGAAACAGAAAGGACTCAAAAGCTAAGAGACTTGTCCCCAAGAAAATAGACAAAGAGAAGGGAAACCAGCTAGTCTCCAAGTCTCCTATTTCCCCATATATTCACTTCTTTGATATCACTCATGGTCCCAGGGACCCCAAGGCATTCCAATATCCTCTACCTCAAAAAAGAATCAAATAAGGCTTCAAAGGAGTGTGATGCTTTGAAAATGGATGAGCCGCCACACGTAGAGGGTCTTCTATATATGAACTGCCTACGTGTACACTTACATTCAAATTTCACAGGAAGCTCCTTAGTCCCCATTTAGCCTCAGCTTCCTAATTCAAAATTTGTTTTTGTGGTTTCCGTAACAAATAGCTGTCCAGATTCTTCTTGAATACATCTTCCTACAGTGAGCTCACTACAGAATCATTCCACTGTTGATGAACTTGCCAGAAAGTTTCTTCTTATACTAAGCTGAATTCCGCAAGCTGGCCTGCGTCTCCGACCACGATCCCCAAAGCAATTCAAAATACATATTTGGCCACAGTATCTCATTTGTTTTCCCTATTCCAGTAAAGTCCTACTATAATATTTCTTCAGCGTGTGTAGATGACCCCTTTCCTTACCACTGGGCTGTCCTCTTCCTTGTGTCTTCTACTGCCTCTCCTGAATAATGGTATCAGGAACTGAACCCAGTAGGTCAAACACCATCAGACCAGCAGAATCAGATCATCCATTTAACTGACACTGGCTGACACTGAGGGAAGGCCAGTACAAGCCAGGCAAGGGGCGAAGCACTTTGGATTATCTCACTTAAGCCTCACATGAACTCCACAAGTTACATCTGACACCACAAGGTAGAGCTGAGACCCTTGATTTTACAGTTGGGGAAACTAAGGCTCAGAGAGGCTGAAAAAAACACCTGCCCAGGTGATACAGCACCTAATTCACACCTTGCTTTCTGGCTCCAGAGCTTATACCCTTCACTCACTCTACATCTGTCTGCACATCCTCTAATTCAACCCAACATTATAAAAACTCCCAGTAACTACGTGATCCTAATGTCTCGTGTGAGATCGGTGGCCAGCTAAAAATAAAATTTCTTCAGATGGGTACCAAGCTTGATCTTAACAAATGGGCAAAGAGACTGAGGCTGAAAACTGTCTCTTGTTTTCTTCCTCTTATATGAGGTATTACCTGGCACAGAGACTAACTTAGCTACCTAATAAATGACTAAATCTGGTGTAGTTCATGTTTCCCCAACAGAACTCTATCCTATTCTATCACAGCCAAGCTAGGAAAACATGATTTGCATTCTCTTAATGCAAATCTATAAATTTTACTCAATTCCAACTTTTTAAAAATATTAATAGCATGATGCTTTTCAGAGCTAGATAGATTTTATTCTAAAATTTATTTTTAAAAGAAAAACCCAGAAATATGCAAGAATCACCATGAAAATTCTAAATAAGAGTATTACAAGAAAGATCAGAAGTGGACCTCCTAAAGAAAAAAAAATTTTTTTGAGACAGCCTCAAGCTGTCCCCCTGGGTAGTGTCATGGCATCAGAGCTCACAGCAACCTCCAACTCCTGGGCTCAAGCGAGTCTCCTGCCTCCGCCTCCCAAGTAGCTGGGACCACAGGCGCCCTCCACAACGCCTGGCTATTTTTTGGTTCCAGCCGTCATTGTTGTTTGGCGGGCCCAGGCTGGATTCAAACCCGCCACCTTGGGTGTATGTGGCTGGCACCTTAGCCACTTGAGCCACAGGCACCAAGCCCCTCCTAAAGAATTAAATAATTCACTGGAGGCTAGGAAATGGTAACACTCTATCCCGCCTTCCTTGATTATTAGCTGCAATACGCCATAAGGAGAGACTTTCCCTTATCAACTATTAGACCACCTTGAGATTCAGTCTGGGAAGGAAAATCAGGAGAAATGCTTGATTCTTCCCCTCTGTCAGTTCTCAGAATAACGAGTTGACTTCCTTGGTCCTTTAAAAATAAACGATAAAGGTAAGTTTTGTTTTTGTTTAGAAATCCTTATGAAATACTGGATTTAAATGTATTTTTTTTCTTTTTGATTTAAATGTATTTACAACATTTCAATCCACAGTGGCAATGCTCTTAACTGATAACTAAAATTGTCTCCCTCCTTGGCTAGATTTAGGTGGGGGAAGTGAAGGGGAACAAAGGTTTTCGAGTAAGTTTTGAGTACTATGGTAAACTGCTAAGATAATTATTAAATGGAAGGATACAGAGCAATGTATGTAATGTGTTATCATTTGAGTGTCTATATATGTATGCATGTTTTCACAGAATATACATACATAGGCTCATACATTGAAAAAATACCTTTGGGAGAATCACCTGAAGGATAATAGCGGCTACCTCCAGGGAGGAACTTGGAGGCTGACAGAATAGGACAACGGCATGCTTTATAGGGCTTAACCTTTCATACATTTCAAATTTCAATAACATACATGTACTTTTTTTTTTTTTGCAGTTTTTGGCCGGGGCTGGGTTTGATCCCGCCACTTCCAGCATATGGGGCCAGCGCCCTACTCCTTTGAGCCACAGGCGCCACTCCACATACATGTACTTTTATTCAAAATAATTATCATGAAATGCTGACTAGGAAAAGAACAAAAGCAGAACCAATTCTCTTTATGCAAACCTCTAAATTTTTCTCAATTCCAATTCTTTAAAATTATTAATATCATGACTTTTTGTCCAGAGTTAGATGGATTCGTTCTAAAATTTGTAAGGAAAACTGAAATATGCGAGAATAGCTGTGAAAATTCTAAAGGAGAGTGTTATATGTACTTGCAGCAGGAATTTGTTCCCTAAAGGACTAAAATACACTACAAAGCCCCAACAATTAAACCAATGTGGTGCTGATGCACGCAGGATGGTGGCCAGTGGGGAAGACCCGCCAGCCAACACTATGTGGTCAGACTGTTCACACTGCTGCAAACCCAGATGAAGGGTTCCCACCAGGACTTCATGTCCACAGGCCCAACCAAGAGTCTTTGACTGACTGGAGCAGCTTACCTGTTTAAGAGTTTGTGCTATACCTTGATTTGGAAATACAGAAATATGAAAACTAGACATCCTAGCATTGGCAAGCTTTCCTTTTTTTTTTTTTTTTTAAAGACAGAGTCACACTTTGTCACCCCTAGTAGAGTGCCCTGGCATCATAGCTCACAGCAACCTCTGTTAGGCTCAAGCGATTCTCTTGCATTGGCCTCTCCAGTAGTTGGGACTACAGGTGTCTGCCACAATGCCTGGCTATATTTAGATGAGGTCTCGATCTTGCTCAGGTTGTTCTTGAACTCCTGATCTGAAGCAATCCACCCACCTGGGCCTCCCAGAGTGCTGGGATTACAGGCATGAGCCACCGTGCCTGGCCTCATTGGCAAGCTTTCTGCACCCATACTTATACCTCTGCTTTCAGTGAGTGTGCCTGTGTGTGTGTCTGTGTGTGTATACATGTTCACCAGAGCCTGAAAGAACCTCAGACACAAGTCCACTCCATCCCAGAGCCTACTTAGAAGAAAATAAGTTCCAATAACTAGTTACTGGCCCATAGTCACCCTGGTAAGCCAGTGACAGGACACCATTCTCAAGCATACTGAGGCTTCCAATAGAAAATTTGGATTGCCAAAAACAAGGGGTTAAATTTCATCCTGCCCAGCAGGGGTGTCCAATGTGGTGTCAGATATCACGAGAAACATGCACAGACTATTTTTGTTCATCTACTGTTGTTAGTGTTTGTGTATTTGATGTGTGGCCCACAACAATTCTTATTCTTCCAAAGATTAGCAGACAAAAAGTTGCGCACCCTGTGAGAACTGCTGTTATTTTGCATTTTCACTTTATTGAACATAGCCAATGCCCTCTAACTTTTAATCCTAACTATTGACACACACACCTTATCTCCCCCCAAAGGCTGCACCCTCCTTGACAGCAAGGGCAAACCTGTTTCCCTCACTGTTCACTACTTCCACTCTCCACCTCGTACATTCTCTCTCCGCTGTCTTTGCTCACATCGGCCCTCTTCCCTGGCTGCCCTCCCCACCATGCAGCCCACAGCGGGCATCCACCTTCATGGAGCCCACAGCACCCATGGTCTCGGCTACTCAGCCACACTGCCCTGTGACATCTGCCACGTTGTACTTAACTGACGTTCATTTTCAACTTTTTTTCCTGGAATGGATGATAGGGCAGAGGCCTTATCTTAGATCTCTTTACACTGCCCCTGCTTAACATCTGAAAAATATTTGTTCAATAAATACTTGTTTGATAAGCCTAATCATCCAGCAAAAGAAAGATTATTTGATATAAAACCACTTAACACTTGTGTAACAATATCATATGCAAAATAGTTTCTTTAAAACACAAGAATTTTATTTTGAAATAACTGGAGATACACAGCAAAGATGAGGCTGGGCACGGCGGCTCACGCCTGTAATCCCAGCACTCTGGGGGGCCAAGGAGGGTGGATTGCTGAGCTCAGGAGTTCAAGACCAGCCTGGGCAAGAGTGAGGCCCCCTCTATTAGAAATAGAAAAAATTAGCTGAGCATGGTGGTGGGAGTCTATAGTCCCAGATACTTGGGAGGCTGAGGCAAGATGATCGCTTGAGCCCAGGAGTTTGAGGTTGCTGTGAGCTATGATAACACCACTTACCCTGGGCAACAGAGTAAGACTCTGTCTCAAAAGTAAAAGAAAAGACAGTATTCCCTTTACCCAGTTTCTCCCAATATCACTATCTTACATGATGAGGGCACGTTTATCAAAGCTAAAAAAATTAATTAGTACATCACTATTAGTTAGCCCCAGACTTTATTTGGATTTCATCCGCATTTCCACTAATGCTCTTTTTCTGTTCCAACATCCAGTCCAGGATCTTGCATTGCCTTTAGTGAGTTCACTTTTATTAGCTCACTATTCTCCCAATGGCCTTCTGAGGAAGATATAACTATTCCCATTTCCCTGAAGACAAAACCGAGTCTCAGACAGGGGCCACTCACAGAGGTGCCATGTAGTCAGCAAAGAGCAGAACTAGTGCTCAAACCCAGAACACCAGGAGCTAGAATAGCAGGAGAGGGGTGAAGGGGGTGCAGACAGCCTCCTGTGTGGGATGTAAATCTGGGTGCTTCCCTTCCCATGCAGGTAGGATGGTATGATGCACGGGCTCTGGTTTCTGCAACTGTGGGTATTTCACAAGGTGCCTTGTGTGATATTGGTTAAACATTCTGACTTTATGAATCTCACATTCATTCAGGACTGAGACATAACCTAGTCACAGCCAAAAAAAAGATCAGGAATTAGAAATACTTTTTGTTAATTCTACACGCAGTGCCAGCTCGCTGTGTGTTCCAAGATGCTTAGGTGTGTGTGGTGTGGCACCGGCTTGAGGTGTTCATTTGCATCTTTTCAGCTCTCACTCTCAGGGACATACAGAGCTTTTTCTACTGAAGGTCAGCTCCTAGCATCCATCACAGTAAACAGTCACTGCCTCTCACCCACGGAACACAAGCCACTGCACAACCAGTGCAGTTGATCGGTCAGTGCTTCATAGAGCAACCAGAACTAAAAAAAGACTTTATAATTAGCATGCCATGGGAAAAGTGGGGATTACATAAAGAATAGGTTAAGCTACGTAGGAAAAAAGGACAAAAACTTAAAAATGCACCAAGCCATACCACAGTACCTAACGGACAGGTTAACGTGTTGATAAACTCAATTCCCACTTACAGTCCACAATACTTCTAAGAATTCAAAGTCTAAAATTTGTGTTGAAAATAAAATTTATGTTGAAAATGTAATAACTAAGAATATCACAGAGAAATGTAATAAGGCAGAGCTAGCTCTTCCTATAACACATCAATAATCAAAAGCATATGGAACTTCCTCAAAACAAAAAACAAATAAATTATCAGGCTCAGCGCCTGTAGCTCAGTGGCTAGGGTGCTGACCACATGCACAGAGGCTGGTGGGTTTGAACCTGGCCCGGGCCTGCCAAACAACAATGACAACTGCAACAAAAAAATAGCCGGGCATTGTGGTGGGCACCTGTAGCCCCAGCTACTTGAGGTAAGAGGGTCACTTAAGCCCAAGAGTTTGAGGTTGCTGTGAGCTGTGACGCCATGGTACTCTACCCAGGGCAACGGCTTGAGAGTCTGTCTCAAAAAGTAAAGTAAAATAAATAAATTATCATTGTATGTAAAAATGTGGTAAGTGATAAACACTAAAATCACAGTGAAAACAAGAAATTATTGCTGTGATAAGAAGATCCCAATGTAGGAAAAAAATAACTTAGACCTGGCTCTCATTTTATATACGTAGCATATGCCTGTATGAGATATGTTTTATATACAAATACATGTTTATAGTAATATTATATATTATAGTGATATATACATATATCACTATAAATTCTAGTTGGATATTTATTTTCTTTTTTTTTTTTTTTTTGACGGAGCCTCAAGCTATCCCCCTGGGTAGAGTGCCATGGCATCATGCTCACAGCAACCTCCAACTCCTGGGCTCAAGCGAGTCTCCTGCCTCCGCCTCCCAAGTAGCTGGGACTACAGGCGCCCGCTGCAACGCCTGGCCATTTTTTGGTTGCAGCCGTCATTGTTGTTTGGCAGGCCCGGGCTGGGGATTCAAACCCGCCACCTTAGGTGTATGTGGCTGGCGCCTTAGCCGCTTGAGCTACAGGCGCCGAGCCGATATTTATTTTCTTAACATAACATTATGGGTAACAAAAATAAAAGGAAACAGACAACAGCATTTACCTCACATGCAGACAAGAGAACTTTTTCACTTATCACAGCTAAAGGTGAAATTACACCCATTTGAAAAATACTCAGGCAGCATGATTTTTAAATTTTTTAAATCCATTTCTACAAACATCACAGAAATAAAACACAAAACGGTGATATGGGGGAAATTTATAATCATAAATATAACAGATAAAACTTGTACCTATACACTTTGCAACTGGTTAAGATGGGCAATTGTCAAAAAAAACCCAACATAATAAGCGTCAGCAAGGACGTGGAGAAAGTGGAAACGTCACATATTGCTGCTGGAAATGGGAAGAGATACAGCCAGGGTGGAAAACAGTATGGAGGTTCCTCAAAAAGTCAAACGTAGAATCACCGTATGATCCAGCAATTCCGCTCGGAGGCATATCACCAAAAGAATTTGTATTTGCATCCTCTTGTTCACAGTAACATTATTCACAATAGCCAAAAAGTGGAAATGA
The DNA here is from genome assembly GCF_000181295.1 of Otolemur garnettii. Lineage (NCBI taxonomy): Eukaryota > Metazoa > Chordata > Mammalia > Primates > Galagidae > Otolemur > Otolemur garnettii. The sequence goes on from NW_003852442.1 coordinate 12,987,980, forward strand.
CCCAAACATCCATCAAAGGAGGAAGATAAACAAAATGTGGCATTATTCAGCCTCCAAAAGGAAGGACATTCTGATACAAGCTACAACGTGGACTAATCTTGAAAGCATTATGCCAAGTGAGATAAGCCAGACACAAAAGGACAAGTTATTCCACTTATATGAGGTACCCAGAATAAACAAATTTATGGGGACAGAAAGTAGACTAGAGGTTCCCGGAGGCCGGGGGGCAGGAAGGGAATGTTACTGTTTAATGGGCACAGAGTTTTTGTCTGGGATGATGACAAAGTTCTGGAAATGGACAATAGTGGTTGGTGACAGTTGAGATTGGGGCTATGAGTCATGCCACTGAATTATACGCCTTCAATGATTTGAATGGTAAATTTCACGTTCCATATATTTTATCACAATTTTTAAAAATTGTACCTGGAATATATTAAAAGCTTATGTGAATCTCAGAAATAAATGTTTAAACCTCTAACGGACAAACAATCAAACACTAGAAAGAGAGACACAAGAGAAAACTATCGGTTAGGCAACCAGTAATTGAGAAAATGTAAATAAGGTTAACCATGAGGTGGCAGTTAACACTGTTAGCAAAAACTATAAATCAGTATATATACGGGTGCAGAAAAAAATAAACCTTATACACCACTTTACAAAAATTTTACACTGCTTTGGACATATGAATGATCCTTTTTTTTTTTTTCTTTGAGACAGAGCCTCAAGCTGTCCCCCTGGGTAGAGTGCCGTGGCATTACAGCTCACAGCAACCTCCGCAGCGCTAGCTCTTCCTATAACACATCAATAATC
>NW_003852442.1:12989757-12993058 GCF_000181295.1 Otolemur garnettii
AGTGCCATGGTGTCACAGCTCACAGGAAGCTCAAACAAGCTCAAATTGTAGGGCTTAAGCGATTCTCTTGCCTCAGCTTCCCAAGTAGCTGGGACGACAGGCGCCCACCACAACATCCAGCTATTTGTAGTTGTTGTTGCAGTTGTCATTGTTGTTTTTAGCAGGCCCAGCCTGGTTCAAATCCACCAGCCTCAGTATGTGTGGCAGGTGCCCTAAGCACTGAGCCACAGGCACCGAGCCAATATTCCAAAATTATTGCATAACAATATAACAATAGTGATCTGTGACTTTTGCCCTTTGATGTTACTATTGTAATTGGGGCACATATAAAACAGCAAATTTAATCAGAAAATGCATGTGTTGTGGCTTCTGCCCCAATAGCCATTCCCCATCTCTCCCTCTCCTCTAGCTTCCTGGTTCCCTGAGACACCTAGTATTGAAATTAGGTCAGTTAATAACCCTACAATAGCCTCAAAGTTCTCAAGTGAAAGGAAGAGTCATATGATTCTCCTTTTAAATGAAAAGCTAGAAATGATCAAGCTCAGTGAGAAAGGGGTGTTGAAAGCCAAGCTAGGCATCTTGCACCAGTTAGCCAAGTCGTGAATGCAAAGGAAAAGTTCTTAACGGAAATTAAAAGTGCTACTCCAGTGAACACACAAGTGATAAGACAGCAAAACAGCCTTCCTGCCAATGGGGAGAAAATCTGAGTGGTCTGGACAGAAGATCAAACCAGCCGCAATACTCCCTTAAAGTCCAAGCCTAATCCAGAGCAAGGCCCTATGTCTCTTCAATTCTGTGAATTCTGAGAGGGATAAGGAAGCTGCAGAAGAAAAAGCGGAAGCTAGCAGAGGCTGGTTCATGAGGCTTAAGGAAAGAAGCCATGTACACAACATAAAACTACAAAGAGAAGGAGGAAGTGCTGATGGAGAAGCTCTAGCAAGTTATCCAGAGGATTTAGCCAAGATCACAGACGAAGGCGGCAACAAACGAAACAGAGCCTCCTATTGGAAGAAGCAGCCATGTAGGACTTTCATAGCTAGAAAGGAAAAGTCAATGCCTGGCTGCAAAGCTTCAAAGAACAGGCTGAATCTCGTTTTCGAGGCTAACGCAGCTGCTGACTTTACGTTCAAGCCAATGCTCATTTATTACTCCAAAAATCCCAGGGCCCTCGAGAAGTATGTTAAAACTACTCTGTGCTCTGTAAATGGAACGAGAAAGCCTGGATGACAGCACATCTGTTTGCAGCATGTTTTACTGGATATTTTCAGTTTGGACCAACTGTTCAGACAAAAAGAAATGCCTTTTGAATGCTGCTGCTGTTGATAATGCGACTGGTTGCCTGAAGCGCTGATGGAGATGTACAAGGAGATTAATGTCGTTTTCATGCCTGCTGATGCAATGGCCTTTCTGCAGCCCATGGATCAAGGAGTCATTTCGACTTCCAGGTATTATTTAAGAATTACATTGGGTAAGGCTCCAGCTGCCAGAGAAAGTGATAGCTCTTATGGATCTGGTCAAAGTCCACTGAAAACCTTCTGGAAAGGAATTACCATTCCAGATGCCATTAAGGACATTTGTGATTCATGGGAGGAGGTCAACATAGCAACAAACAGAAGTTTGGGAGAAGCAGATTCTGCCCTCATAGGTGACTTTGAGGGGTTCAAGACTTCAGTGGCAGAAGTCACTACAGATGTGGTAGAAATTGCAAGAGAGCTAGAATTAGAAACGGAGAATTCAATTTCTAATTGGATTCAAATGCTTCAATCTCATGACAAAATTAAATAGCTGCTCCCCACAGATAAGCAAAGAAAGTAGTCTCCTGAGATGGAATCTATTCCTGGTGAAGATGCCGTGAACTTGAAGTGACAACAAAGAATTTATAATATTATATAAACTCAGTGGATAAAGCAGGAGCAGAATTTGAGAGCACTGACTCCAACTCGAAAGCAGTTCTACTGTGGGTAAAATCAAACACCATCACACACAACAGGGAAATCTTTCATGAAAGGAAGAGTCAATTGATGCAATTAACTTACTGTCATTTTATTTTAAGAAACTGCCACAGCCACCCCACCCGTCAGTGACCACTACCCCGATCAGTCAACAGGTATCAACACTGGGGAAAGACCCTCCTCCACCAGCAAAAAGACTATGACTTCCTGAAAGCTCATATGATCCTTAGCCTTTTTTTTTTAACAAAAGTATTTTAATTTTTTTTAATTTTGCTTTCATTTTCTTTCTTTCTTTCTTTTTTTTTTTTTTTTTTAAGGAGACAGAGTCTCACTTTATGGCCCTCAGTAGAGTACTGTGAAATCATAGCTCACAGCAATTTCCACCAACCCTTGGGTCCTTGAGTTTAAGTGATTCTCTAACCTCAGCCTCCCAAGTAGCTGGGATTATAGGTGCCTGTTATTTAATCCTTACAACAATTCATGAGATAGATATATACTCTTGCCCTAATTTTATAAATAAGAAAACTAAGGCCCAGGGAGTCCCTGCCCTATACAAACATTGTACATTAGCCAACAGGACCTGACCACGGCCAGCCAAGCCAATTCTCAACTGATGTGCGTGGAAATTACATTTAGAGAAGGAATAAGAGATGAAATTATTTTTGGTAAAGTTTTCAATAAAAAATCAGAAAGTAAATCATTCGACACAAGTCTCAATGAAGTGCTATGCCATTAGGCCACTTCTCGATTCCACCACTTCTAAAACTTAGAAGTACAATATTTATATAGACAGGCTGCCATTCACTCTTATTTTATAAAAAAGGATACTTTACGGTTGGGACAGCACAAAAAAACCACCTGGAACACAGCTCTGGTTTTGCCCCAAATTTCTTTTTCATGCATAACTGCAGCACACAGCCAAAAAAGCTTGCTAAATAAAACTTGCGTGTCTGTGAATACTCTTCCAAGAGGCAGGGCTCACCACCGCCCTGGAACGGGTCTGCCCAGTCCTCACAGCAGCATACTGAGGGATAAAGATGTCCTCATTCACACCCTCAACCCCCTTCTGGTCCCACGCTGCCACAGAGGGAACCTTCTGCCTGTCCCCTGGCAGTACATTCTAGAGCAGCGGTTCTCAACCTGTGGGTCGTGACCCACAGGAACTGTATTAAAGGGCCAAGGCATTAGGAAGGTTGAGAACCACTGCTCTAGAGCCTGTGAAGTCGAGGCTGCCTGTGATAAAGGTGAACAAACTGGCTCGGCGCCTGTGGCTCAAGCGGCTAAGGTGCCAGCCACATACACCTAAGGTGGCGGGTTCGAATCCCCAGCCCGGGCCCGCCAAACAACAA
>NW_003852442.1:12994118-12996394 GCF_000181295.1 Otolemur garnettii
GTTGCAGCCGTCATTGTTGTTTGGCGGGTCTGGGCTGGGGATTCGAACCCGCCACCTTAGGTGTATGTGGCTGGCGCCTTAGCCAGTTGAGCTATATGCGCCGAGCCCCAAGAGTTTTTAAGAACAGCGGAGATGGCGGAGGAAAATCACTACCATGATAACACACACCCGAGAAGAATCAAGTGGATGAAGTTTGGCTGTGACATCCAGGACATCAATGATTCCAAAAAGCCAGTTCCCCTCCCTGTTTGTAAATGCTGGCCCTCCTCCACAAGCGACTAATTTTCCTAAGAGAATCGTGTTTCCTGGTGCCCACAGAGATGCACGTGGATCTCTATAACTCAGCCCGTGGCCACCACCTCGTTGTCACATCCAGATAAATGGGAAGGCCAGGCCAAGCCACCCTGGATCTTCTAGTACATGGACATGGAGGCTGTCACAGGAGCACAAGTGGGCTGAGGTGGCAGCTGCTAGGACTCCTCACATGTAGCTCCTCCTCCTCCCTAAGGCTCAGGGCAATTTATTATTAACTCAGTTCCTTCAGGCAGGTCCCAAATTCCATGGACACTGGCTGTTCCGCCCTGTGGTCCACCACAGACAACAGGGTAACCAGGCAACACCAGCTCCCAGAGGGACTCCGAAGTCCCCAGGCAGTGCTGCCAGAGAACTGAAAGTTATTACAAAGCAATCCATATTGATTTCTTTCACTCAATAGGTCTGTCACATAGTGGTCAGTTAACAAAGCCATGACAACTACGTGAAGAGCTTTGCTGCTCCCGCTCTCGTGTCCTTCAAGCCACGTCTCTGCCATCACGAGCATCTACCAAACTGTCTCAGTGTCACTTAGCCAATTCACCTGCATTCCCCTACCAACAGTTTATCAAAGCAAACATCCATGTCTCTTTCCAATTGCTCCAAATCAAGACAAACTACCAAATGACCAGCAGTCACTAAAGATTTGACAATCTTTAGCACATTCAGAAAAAGAATGGCTTTTTTCCTTTCCTTTTTCATTTCTGACACTGCCCTAATGAACCAGATGGAGAGTAGGACAAAAAATGATTGGTTTTGAAATAGGTCCTTCCCATTCCACTTAGAGGGAGACACAGCCAGGTTCTAAAGGGGACACAGACAGGACTATCACCTTGCAAAGGAGACCTCACTGGCACAGCCTTCATACATTCCCTAGTAGTAATGAGTCTTTGCCCTTGGTCAGGACCTCAATCCATTCAACCAAGCTGCCGCCTTTTCCAACTCAGCTCTTGGCAACCCACTCAGCCCTTTCCTTCCCTAGTCCGATGATTTCCTTAAGTTAAGGAAATAAAAATGCATTATGTATAAATAAGATATCCTCCCCTACATGAAATCCAATGTTGATAAGAAAAGGAGAGAAAAGGAATACTTTTTAATACTCAGCAAGGGAATATTTTAGAAGAGTACAATAATATGGGGCTTAACCTTGGCTATACAGAATGCGCCAAAGATAGAAGGTGGGTCAATGGAGAGACGCATGGATTCAATTCCACTTTTTCCTCAGTGTCTTCTCTCTCCCACCCCTTACTCTGGCATGGTTGGCAAAGCCCCACATCCACGGTAGAATAGGGTAGAGCCCACTGCTACAGTCTAGGCTGTGCCATCACTCACCTGTGCCATTGGCCAAGCTATTGTGGCTTGGGTTCTTGATGGGCTGGCGGTGACGGTTCCTAGTACCGGGGCTTTGCTCGCTGGTTGCTGTGGTTGTTCTGGCTGAACCACCTGAATGTCTGTGCGTCCTAGGGGTTCAAAGTATAAAGCAGACAGACATAAGTCACCATGAAAAAGAAAAACATGTATTTCCTACCTAAGTTGTCCTATTTCCTCTCTATTTATTGGAAACAAGGCCTTTAATAGCCCCTCCAGTTTTTGACTCAGTAGAGGCTGACTCCAAACAGAGGGACTCAGGGAAGCTTCCTTCTTGGTCAAAGCTCAGAAGGCAACTTTGTGTAAACTTTTCCAGTCGAAGTAAACAAATCCAGAGTGAATTTCCCCTACATCTGAAATGACTGGCAAAATATCCTGTGACCATCACATTATTTTTATTGGGCTGAAACGTTAGAAATAAACAAGAATCACTGGACAGGCTACAGATGAAATATTTCTCTCATTAAGCAAAAAGAGCCCAGAATTTATCCAAATCAATTTTCTCTATAGCTACAAAGATGATCCCCTTGGGAATAGAAGTCAAGGGGCGTTAAACAACTTCAGCCCATGCATATGTTGATGTGTTTTTTTTTGTT
>NW_003852442.1:12996549-12999810 GCF_000181295.1 Otolemur garnettii
CCCGCCACAACGCCTGGCCATTTTTTGGTTGCAGCCATCATTGTTGTTTGGCGGGCCCAGGCTGGGGATTTGAACCCGCCACCTTAGGTGTATGTGGCTGACGCCTTAGCCGCTTGAGCCACAGGCGCCGAGCCTGTTGATGTGTTTTAACTAGAAAAGATGACTCAACAGTCCATTCAAGTAAATGAGAAACAATGCAGAAATGGATCTAAATTACAAAGAAAACAGGAGGATCCAGCAGCAGAAAAACCCATCTGACATCTTCACAGAACACAAGACAACAAGACAACAAGGCAACAAGGCAACTTGTGTTCCCAAGTTCCTTTTGTAAATTAGCTTTTCTCTATCAGTGAAAATATCTATGCCTCCCTGCCCTTCGATTCACTGTTTCTGTTTTGCCAAAGATTACTCCACTACTTAGTAATTATGTACTACTTGCAACAGTGAGACAGTTTAAATATCAGACACAGACATCAGAAGAAAAGACCAATCCTCCCTGGGCAGGGAAAATAGGGGCCCAGAGACAATTTACACCAAGTGACATGGGCAGTTAGGCTACTCACAATAAGAGTGATGATGACGGTGGAGCTATACCACATTATGTTCCAGGCACCCTGCACACTAGGTACTTCACATACATTTCTTCATTGAACATGGGAACCATAATGGTAGCTTACTACTATCATCCCCAAGAAAACAAACACAGAGAAGTTCTACAGGAAACAAGCAACAGAGTAAAGATTCACATCTAGGTAGTTTAACATCAAGAGCCTATACCCTTTGGTTGGAAGACAGGGCTGGGAGCCAGGACTTATCCTGAACTCCTCTTGGGCTATTCTTTCACCAGTGAGTTGGCCGATGACAAGATTAAGACCTATAATAGAAAGTTCTCCAATGGGAGGATCTACACCCACCAGGACATCTGTGCTGGTGAACAGTGTGTTGGCACAAGTCTGCCACAAAAACAACAGGAGGTTTCCAGGCAGAATAGGAATTGCCCCCACCAACTACCTTCTCTAGTGCAAGAAATGCATTTTTCTTCAAGATGGGCATGAACTAAAATACTAACAATAATTATATTTGTACGTTGGGAACATGGATGCTTTTTTGTGCTCTTCTAGATTTTTCTTATTTCTTTCCTTATGTACTTTGGAAGGGAAAAAAAAGTTTTTCTTGGGTCAAAAAAAGAAAGAAAAAAAGGAGAAAGCTAGCAAACTCTGGAACTCTGGAGGCCTTCACACCTAAAGACTACGTGGCAGTTAAAAATGGAGACAGGGTACAACTGAGCTGTGGAAATAAAGATTCAATCTGGACTCTCTTTTTCCATCTTATTTTTCCCTGAGCTAATTTCATAAATCAAAAGCTGTCAGCCACACCTCAGTCAAAGAAAAATACTTCAAAGTCCCCACTTCATGGGAAGAAATGTTAGTATTAAGCATTTTACCACAACTGCTTGTCGAAAGTAGAATAAGCAGGGACGCGTTCCAAAGGGAAAGGCGTCTTCAGGAAACCGATGGACATGTGTGTGTGTGTGAGAGGAGGGCAGAGAGCTTGAGAGAGAGAAAACTGGTTAAGAGAAGGCTTATTTCAGCCAAGAATCCCCTTTGGAGGACAAAAAGCCATTCTGATTTGGGACTCACAGCCCCCAGGAAAGGAAAGGGCTGTACCCCTCTCTGCTCCAAGGAGCAGTCGGCCACATGGGCAGCACATCACCCCACCAGGCACCCAGGCTCTGACAAGTCCGTGATTACTTCCATCCCCGGGGCTCCCTGTCCCCTTGGAGAGAAGCCGGCCATGACAACAGGGTGGGTCTCCTCACTCGCCTGGCCCCTCCCTCCCTTCCCCGAAAGGCCATGCGGTCAGAGCTGAGAGAAAATACTTTCAGAAATGTTTAACCACTAATGATAGCAGCTGACCCTGAATGACAGACTGGAGCAGGGCTGGGATTAGCCCTAAACCAGGGGCAGCTGGGACCACTTTGCGTGAATTGCTGCCTCCCTGCCCATGGCCAACCCGCCCCCCACACACATACCACACACCCGTTCCCTACGTTCTCCCCGTGCCCTAAATCTGGAGTTCCAAGTTCTTTGCTCCTGTATTACCTTAAAATAAGACACAGGAAGAAGAGAAGGCCTCAATATTTGAGGGAAATTTCCTCAGCTGTTACCTCTCCTGGAGAACTCAACCCTTAAGAGATGGGACTGTGTAGTGATTAAAAGCTGGCCCAGATGCTGAAACCACACATCGCTGGCCAGAACAGGACCAGGAGACATGCCGGCTGATGGGATGAGGTGAGCCGGACTCCACCACTGACAGCCCGGCTCAGCTCTGCCCATGACTTCAACCTTGGCCTGATCTCCTCCCCATTTAGGGGACAGGGAGGAGTTATGCAGCCCCTCGGACGGTCAGAAGGGTATAGAAGGGCCGCGCTAGTTGGGCCAGACTCCACGAATGGTTTCAAGTAACCTCACTACAGAAATTCAGCTCTCCTTACAGCCTGCCCTTCTCAGAATGCTGGTGAGTTCTTCCCCAAGTTCCTCCCTCAGGAACTGAGGCTTCCCAAAGGAGAGCCAGTCAAGGCCTGGGCCAAGGTGTCGGAGCATTCTCATGCAGAGGAAGTCCCCAGGAGAGGGCTCCTGGCTGTCCCTTGGTATTTAAGCTTTGACATTCACTCATACACCAGTCTCTCTGTCCTCAGCTGCACCCTAACAGCCAGAGACTTGGGTGCCTTGGGTATCTTGCCTCCCTCTTCATGAAGTCCACTGAATTATACTTAACCATTATTTTCTGCGTGCAAAGCCTTCTCCTAGGCCTGGCAACAAAATAGGGTCCCTGACACCTTAATATAAATGCAGTGATTTCTAATTCTGCTCAGATACAAATTTCTATCACACTACACAATGCACCCATGTAGGAGTCACTCAGCTAGTGTGAGCCCAGCCAATCTCATGGTAGTGTCCCCTCTATACAGCCTGTTGACCTCATCACATAAGCACTGGTTCCATGAGGAGTAATTAAACAAAACAGAATTTTGTTTCTTTGGTTTCTTTTGAAGCCTTGGCCTGGCACGGTGGCGGCTCTGACCTGTAATCCTAGCACTTTGACAGGCCAAGGCAGGAGGATGGCTTGAGGCCAGGGGTTCAAGACCAGCCTGGGTAAAATACTCTATCTTTGGCTCGGCGCCTGTGGCTCAAGTGGCTAAGGCACCAGCCACATACACCTAAGGTGGCGGGTTCGAATCCAGCCCGGGCCGCCAAACAA
>NW_003852442.1:13000842-13004788 GCF_000181295.1 Otolemur garnettii
CCATGGCATCACAGCTCACAGCAACCTCCAACTCCTGGGCTCAAGCGAGTCTCCTGCCTCAGCCTCCCAAGTAGCTGGGACCACAGGCACCCACCAAAACACCTGGCTATTTTTTGGTTGCAGTCGTCATTGTTGTTTTAGCGGCCCGGGCTGGATTTGAACCTGCCACCTTAAGCGTATGTGGCTGCCACCTTAGCCACTTGAGCCACAGGTGCCAAGCGGACCAAGTTTTTAAAAAATGACAGTAACAAGTGCTGGAGAAGATGTAAAGAGATTGGAACTTTCTCATAGATTGCTGGAGGGAATGTGACATGATTTATTCACTTTGGAAAATTTTGGCAATTTCTTGTGAAGTTAAAACATGCACTTAGCACACAAACCAACAATCCTACCCCTAGGTATTAATCTGTGAGAAATGAAGACATATGTTTACACAAAAACCTTTAAGCAAAAGTTCACAATGACTAGATTCATAATTACCAAAAACTATAAACAAACCAAAGCCTTTCAATTGGTGACTGAACAGACAAATGGCAGTACGTCCATTCAGTGGAATATCATTCACCACATAAAAGGAACAAACTACTGATACATGCAGCAACTGGATAAATCACAAATGCATTGTGTTAAGTAAAAGACTCAAAAGGTTACATGGTATATCATCCATTTATATGACAATCGGGAAGAGGTAAACAAAACTTTAGGGAAAGAAAATAAATTAGTGTTTCCATTGGTGAGGGGTAACAGGACGGGCTGACTACAAAGGAGCACAGGGAACTTCTAGAGGTGATAAAACCTTCTAGATCTTGATTATGATGGTAAGTTACCTGGCTATAGGCGTTTGTCAAAACTTACAGGACTTATGTACAAGAAAGGAGAGATTTTACTATTTATAAATTGTACCTCAATTGACTTGAATTTTAAAAAGCGATTTGTGGAATGAGAAAATATAAAAGCAAGCAGAAGTTTTTGGAGGCAAGTAAGTTACAGTGAAAGGACATGCTCACATCAACAGAAACAAGACCCTTGATGGGAATGTGACTTAGGCAAAATGTCAAGACCCTACAAACATTTCTATATTGATGAATGGGGGGATTCTTTAAAACTTAGGGACACAATTCTCCCAAATGTTAAGAATTCATGGCTGGGGCTCGACACCTATAGCTCAAGTGGCTAGGGCACCAACCACATATACCAGAGCTGGCAGGTTCAAATCCAGCCCAGGCCTGCCAAACAACAATGACAAGTACAAACAAAAAATAGCCAGGCATTGTGGCAGGCACCTGTAGTCCCAGCTACTTGGGAGGCTGAGGCAAGAGAATCGCTTAAGCCCAAGAGTTGGAGGTTGCTGTGAGCTGTGACGCCATAGCATTCTACCCAAAGCGACAGCTTGAGACTGTCTAAAAAAAATAAAAATAAAAAAATTCATGGCTGGCTAGATACCAGGTGCCAAACACACTTCTCTATCTTGGTGAAATGAAAGGTAGGTTCACCAAGCCCAGATTCCAGCCCGGTGGCATTTTAGCTCAGGAAAAATGAAGTTTCAAGGTTTAACAGCTGAATGTGGGTTTTCTTCCATTTTAAATAAAACCAACACAGAAGTTAAAATTGCCTAATACACTTAAAACTCAGCTCACTTTCCAATCTGGAGAACTGATACATGCCTGGGGTTTCCAGAACTTAGAGGGCTCCAATCCTCAACTCTGTCCCTCCTCTGCATACTCTTAACTAGTCACTGTCTTTTAATAGCAGCATGGAAAAAAAATTGAGTGGAGCTGGGCCCAGTTCCAATAAGACAGAACCAGCAAGACACAAGCACTTAAAATAGAAGCATGGAAAGAAAAAACTGGGAAGCAGTGATGGGAAACAAGTGGTCTCCACCACTCAGAGCTGCATCAATAAAGCAAACCTGCTCCCACCTACACCCTCGTCAGTTCTTCCTCCCCACTCAAATGTGGGTTAAGAAAAAAAGTGGGGGGGGGATTGAACCGGGAAAGGCTTAATTAGAGTTAAAATGGGCCTGTTCTAGTCATTGCAAGGGTAATTTACGGCTCCATTCCACACCCTACCTCGAGGCTGCCAGCCTCACAAATGACAGGGAAGGTAAAAATAAAACTGCTGCCAAGTCCATTCTAAATTACAGAAAGACAAACGGGTTTCTTTTGCTCATCCTAGAGTAAAGACTCATCCTCTCAACAGGTGGCCGGAGGATTTATGAGGCTAAAAAATTCATCTTAAGAGAGAATGTACAATCAACTGCAGTGCATCTAATGTACTTCCAGGTTGGATGTTGGGTTTAAATGGAAAGAAAACTCAAACACCCCCGCAAACTTCAAAGAGAGCTGAAGTCTATCATAGGGAAAGTGTCCGCCTGATACATACCACAGTCATTGGCTTGAGGCTCCTAGAATGGAGACATCACATGCTTCATTCTATGACGTGAGATCACCTGAACCTGAATTACAAGGGCATAGGACACTGCCACAGCTCAGGAGGCGAGTACTGTGGGCCATCAACCACCACTAACATACAGGAGGAACCTGCACAGGGCTCTACCCGAAAGGAATGCTGAGCGCCCACAAGTGCCGTGGACCAGAAAAGTGTCTTTATCATCTCCCCCCACCCCACCCCCCGCTCCGCCCCCCACTGCCATCAAATCTTGTTTGGGCCTGGCCCACTCCCTGCCTCCCTGGCTACAGCAGGCCTGAAAGGGCTACACAGGACCTTGCAGGAACTGGGGACTGCAGTATCTCAGAGCGTTATTTCTAAGTATGCTGACCTGGCAAATCACAGAAGCAGGATTTCAGCAGGGGGGGAGCGTAAGCTCCAAAAAGAATGTGTTCAGTGGACGTTCCTCATGATCTCTCTCTCTCAGCTCCTGATGAAGAAAAGTCAGACCCTTTGCTTCTCTACTTGCCTGGCTTCTCACCAAATCGTGATGTCTCTCCTCTCCCAGGGTATGATAAAAATTCCCTTTCACTCTCTCATGACATCTGAATGGTTCCCTTTATGGCACTGCTATTTGTAATTATCAACACTCTATGCATGTTTATTTGTTTAGTGCCTCTCTCTAATAAGGTCCATGAGGGCAGTACCATCTCTGTCTGGTGTACCTCTGTATACCCAGTACTCCTAGGATGTCCCTGGTCCCACAACATCAGTGGATGAAAGACACCAGCTATCAGGGCCAAAGCGCTCCGGGGCCTGTACTCTCTAGTCCTTTCCAATCCAGTAGCTCAGCACCTCCCCCACCCCTTCAAAGAATGGGTCTCAAGCCAAAGGATGGATTCCACTGTCCACCAGGAACTGGGCACTATCAGAGTAACGATCTTCCAGAAAACCTAGCCCCAAATGGCATGTAAGGTTAGCTTTTTGAAACAGGTTCAAGAAACGGAAGTTATTTCATTACATTCATCTTGTGCTCCACACACACATACTAAAATTGTAGCACTGTCTCCAAATCCAATTTTTATTTGGCAAGTTTATGTTTTGTTTTGTTCTAACTGTAATTTTCAAGCACACTCCAACACCAATATAGATTAGGCAAGTGATTAAACACGGGAAGTGAGAAACAGAGACAGAGAGAGACCCCCTACAGAAGGCAGAATCTCTAAATGACCCCTTTGCAAAGATACCCTACTCTAATTCCTGAAACTGTGACTATGATGAGATGTCACATCCTGGATTATGTCATGTCATGTGGCACACATGTGACCTTCAGAAAGGATGATCAGGCTGGCCTTGGTGGCTCATGCCTGTAATCCTAGTACTCCGGAGGCCAAGGCAGAAGGATCACTTGCGTGCAGGAGTTCAAGAAAGCCTGAGCAAGAGCAAGACCTTGTCTCTACTAAAAGTAGAAAATTTAGTTGGGCACTGTGGCGGATACCTGTACTCCCAGCTACTTGGGAGGCTGCAAGGCAGGAGGATCACTTAAACCCAGGAGTTT
>NW_003852442.1:13004937-13009856 GCF_000181295.1 Otolemur garnettii
AGCCTAAGAGTTTAAGGTTGCTATGAGCTGTGATGCCATGGCACTCTACCAAGGGTGATAAGTTAGACTCTGTCTCAAAAAAAGAAAGAAAGAAAGAAAGGGGAGGGGAAATGGAGGAGGGAAGGAGGAAGAAGGGTCAGGTAGGCCTCATCTCAATCTAATCACATTGCCTTGAAGCAGAGTGCTTCTTCCAGTGGGTGGCAGAAAAGAAAGCAAGCCAGAGAGATTCAGAACACTGGCAACCTTCCTGGCCACGTGAGAAAAAAATGCAGGTGAGCTCACAGAGCTGAGAGAGGTCCCATGGTGGTCACAAGGAAATGGAGACCCCAGTCCTACAACTACAAGTGCATTCAGCTAACAACCTGAATGAGCTTTAAAGTAAATTCTTCCCTAGGGTCTCCCGATACGAGCGCAGCCTTGCCAACGCCTTTATTTCAGCCTCCTAAGACCCTGAGATGGGAGAACCCAGCCAGGTTGTGCTAGATTTATGACCTGCGGAACTGTGAGCTAATAAACAGTGTTGTTTTAAGTCCTAAGTTTGTGCTGATTTGTTACACAGCAATAGAAAACAATTACAAATAAATGACAATTTCCAGAGTAGAAGATATAAGTCTCAAATATACAAATGGCTGGGTGATAACCTCTCATCAAAGGGCCTCGTACAGTCACACCATCATTCAGTGGAATGAGTACCTATCTCTGGGGACAGCATTCCAGTGATCCTAATGTTCTTAAGAGATGCACATTTCTAAGTGACAATCACTTGGGAATTTGAACAACTATATACATATAAGCGAAATATTACTGTCCCTAGAGGGTAACGTTCTTTTCTGGTAGAGTTAACACACGGGGACTTCACACTTTGCCCAAACAGGCCTCATTCAGATGTGTCAGCTCTTCTCTGGTTCCATTATTAACCTTTACATTTGCAAGGGTTTGAAAAGAACAGTCCATGAAAAGTGTTCCATATGGAAACATCAATCATGAAGAAAAACATAGATGAAACAGAGACTGAGCGGGCAGTGGGAACCCACCACGCTCTTGGCGGTTATGCAAAGCCTTGGAACGCGAGAGGCAAAAGTGTCGCCCATGCCTTGTGCCCCTGAAACCAGCACATCTCAGGAGTCGGGATGCCAAGGAATGCAAACCAGTAGCGAGACCCACCCCGAAGTTCTGGCAAACGAGGAACGGGAACACAAGACTCTTTCAACTCAACAAATATTTACTGAGTTGCTGCTACGTGCAGCGAGGCACGATTCTAGGTCCCGCCAAGGACACAAAGATGAATGAGGCACACAGGGCCTCTGACTTAGTGTCTTCAGCACCACCCCAGGCCCCTCCACCCCAATACCAACCAACTAGATGGAAGAAGCAGCAACTTCTCAGGAGTCTCCAATTCATCATTCTTTTCTAAGTGTAAAGAAAAAAATATATGCTTTGATTAAAAATAAAAAAAATTTTTTACCAGTTTTAAAGGTAAAAATTTTACAGTTAAAGTTTAAAGATATGGAGCAAAATCAACCTGGTCCTGATCTCCCCTTCTCCTCTAAAAAATAACAAATATTTATACTTTATCCTATTCTAGGTTTTCACTAATTTCAATAAAAAAAATTTTGTATCATTTTGTCATTAAAGAGTAGCACTTTTAGCTGAGCCAGGTGGCTTACACGTGTAATGCTAGCACTCTGGGGGACTGATACAGGAGGATACCTTGAGCTCAAGAGTTTAAGACCAGCCTGAGCAAGATTGAGACACCGCCTCTACTAAAAATACAAAAACTAGCTGGGTATCTTAGGAGGCACACGTAGTCCCAGCCACCTGGGAGGCTGAGGCAAGAGGATCTCTTAAACCCAAGGAGTTTGAGGTTGCTGAGAGCTAGGCTGATGCCATGGCACTCTAGCTCAGGCTATAGAGCAAGACTCCGTCTCAAAAAAAAAAAAAAAAGAGTTGCACTTTCAAAGGCCATTTGTAAACACACAAAGTAAACCCAACACATGGGCATGCCATAAAACTCAGCATAAAACCAAACAAAATCTACAGAGTCAGGCTGCCAATGAATAAGTTCTTGTTCTCCTGACACCACTCAAACGCAAAATTTCACACTCCATTATCAAATAATCAGCGAGCCAAAGATACTTCAACTCATTGAGACTTGTCTTTAAAGGGCAGGCCAAACACAGGCTCAACCGTGGAAAGTCAGTAAGAGACAGAAGACAGAAAGTGCCAGGCAAGAAGAGAGAACCACTCCAAAGATACCAAGAATCACAAAGAACAAACGGGCCAACTGCAACAGTTTAAAATCTATGGGTTTTTTAAAAAATCTAGTTAAATGTTACAAGAAATACCACCTAAAATATAAGTACCAAAAAGGTTGAAATGAAAAATGTGGGGGAAAAACACCAATCAGACACAAAACACAGCAAGGTGGGGTAGCTAGGCTAATGTCAAACCAACTAGATTTTTTAGTGACTTTTTTTTCATTGAGGTATAATTCACACACAGTAAAATTCATCCTTTTAAGGGTACGGTTTGGTTAAGTTTTAACAAATGTACACAGTTGTGTTACCACCATCGCAATCGAGATACAGAACATTCTCAACAACCTTCCATAATTTCCTCATGAACCTTTACAATCAGTCCCTCTCCCAACCCCCAGCAACTACAGATTGGTTTTTGTCCCTAGAATATTGCCTGTTTCAGAATGTTATATAAATGGAATCATACAGAATGTAATCTTCTGTATCTGGTTTCTTATGCTCAGCCTAACACTTTTAAAAATCATTTATTGTTTAGGTTATTCCTTTGTTTTGCTTGGACCAAATAAAATTTTGGTCTTTTTTGAGACAGGGTCTTGCTATGTTGCCCAGACTAAACTTGAACTCATGGGTGCAAGAGATCTTTCCACCTCAGCCTCTCAAGTAATTGGGACTACAGGAGGATACTACAGCACTTAGCTTCAGACTAAATAAATTTTAAGAGAAAAAACATTTTAAAAAGATAAAGGATTAACCAGGCACAGTGGCTCATGCCTGAAACCCTAGCACCATGGGAGGCCAAGTAGGGAGGACAGCTTGAACTCAGGAGTTCAAGACCAGCTTGATAAAGAGCAAGATCCTGTATCTACCAAATATTGAAAAACTAGCCAGGCACTGGTGGTACGCATCTATCCTCCAAGATACTTGGAAGGCTGAGGCAGGAGGATTGCTTGAACCCAGGAGTTAGAGGCTACAGTACGCTGTGACCACACCACTGCACTCCTGCCCAAGAGACAGAATGAAACCCTGTTTCGAAATTGGAAAAAATAAGTCACCTCAACACCTTTCTTGCCTGCAATCACTCTCATGGAATACATTTATATACATTTTTGCACAAATCAAACTTATTTTTTAAATAATAAAGACGAAAAACTAATTCCACGTTATTCTAGAAGCCAAGGCTCCGAATATTTCTAGAGAGGACTAGTCTACCATGGTAAGCCTGTAGCCAGATCAGGTGGGCTTTTGGAGCTGTAACTGCAGTAGAATGATAGGGACAAATGCCAGACTGACGTGCACTAGTAAATAAAATAAGGATGGGAGGCCCCAGGAATACCAAGACCCACACCCTCCTCTCTTTTCAAAGAGTGCATAATAACTTCACTAAACCCAGTACCCAGGGCAGTGCCGTGGCTCAGTGAGTAGGGCACGGCCCCATATATGGAGGATGGCAGGTTCAAACCCAGCCCCGGCCAAACTGCAACAAAAAAATAGCTGAGCGTTGTGGCAGGTGCCTGTAGTCCCAGCTACTCGGTTGGCTGAGGCAGGAGAATCGCCTAAGCCCAGGAGTTGGAGGTTGCTGTGAGCTGTGACGCCACAGCACTCTACCAAGGGCAACAAAGTAAGACTCTGTCTCTAAAAAAAAAAAGAAATCCAGTACCCATGAAGCATTAAAGCTATCTACGTTCTACATGTTAGTTCTGTGACTATTTTTATTTAACACAAAATGAAAATCCTAAATATAGGATCACTTAAGTTCTTGAAAGGAGTCGTTCTATTTATGCTATCAGGAGGCCATCCTGAAGACAGTCACGAAACCAAACCCCAAATCACCATCTCCACAGACCCTGGCACTCTCAAAAGGAGCCATTCAGGTCCAATTAGGAAAGTCTAACCTCATTTCTCCAAGCCACAGCCACAAGCACATGGCCTAAGCACCCCCTGTCATTGTCATCCACATCCGTCCCAAGGGTTTGTGGCATTCTGTGCTGGTCTTCCCTCAGCACGCAGCCAGGTGGACAAGCCCTGATGGCTAGAAAGGCATTTCCCCAAGCCCCGTACTCTTTTTATGGGCTTCTCTTCTGTCTATCCCTTCCCCTCACCTTTTTTTTTGGAGACAGAGTCTCACTTTGTTGCCCTTGGTAGAGTGCCGTCGTGGCATCATAGTTCACAGCAACTTCAAACTCTTGGGCTCAAGTGATCCTCTTGCCTCAGCCTCCCAAGTAGCTGGGACTACAGGCACCTACCACAATGCCTGGCTATTTTTTAGAGATAAAGTTTTGCTCTTGCTTAGGTTGGTCTCGAACTTGTGAGCTCAACAATGCACTCACCTCCGCGTCCCTGAAAGCTGGGATTACAGGTGTAAGCCAACACGCCTATCTCTAAACCCTTCCCCTTTTAATCACAATTTTCTAGAACTAAGAAGTCCTAGAATCCACATACATATCTGTTTATAATAGAAATATTACTCTTGGCTCGGCGCCTGTGGCTCAAGCGGCTAAGGCGCCAGCCACATACACCTAAGATGGCAGGTTCGAATCCCCAGCCCGGGCCCGCCAAACAACGATGGCTGCAACCAAAAAACAGCTGGGCGTTGTGGTGGGCGCCTGTAGTCCCAGCTACTTGGGAGGCGGAGGCAGGAGACTCGCTTGAGCCCAGGAGTTG
>NW_003852442.1:13009940-13016024 GCF_000181295.1 Otolemur garnettii
AAAAAAAAAAAGAAATATTACTCTTGGGCCCTGAATCCTGGTGATCCTTACCTTGGCCTTGTTGTTCACTGTCAAGAACAGGGTGTTTGGCTCTGTGTCTCCTAAGCTGGGTTTTCACACCTCCCCTGTGGATACGCTTTCAGAGGATGACTCTGCCGAGGGGCCATAGGGTCCCGACATCCCACAAGGCCTGCCAACCTCCATGGGACGGGAGTTTCAGTGGCAGCTTCATTAGCTCCTTCCTTCTTGCATCTCCCGTCTTTGTGAATGACATCACAGGTGAGGAATCTGGGAGCCCCCATTCCTCCCCACCCTCCACCCTGTCTCATTCATTGGTCGCCCAATCCTGTTCAATTATACCTCCTAGATTATTCCTCTTGTCTCCTGTCTGTTCCACTATGGCCCAAGCCTAGTCAGCAGTTCCAACCTCACCAGTTCCTATGAGAATCCTCTCAGGTATGTCCTGATCCTAGACTGGACCCCACTGTATTAGACTCCCGCTCTCTGTACTCCACATGCCTCCTACACCTTCTCATTTCTCCCTCCCATGCCCCATTGCAGGGACTACAAGACTCCCAAACTCCCTTGCAGACAGGCTCTGATGTGCTGTAGGTTGTACCAATCACAGGTTCCTGAAGGAGATTCGGGAAGCAGAAGGAAGGCAAAAGCCCTGAGTCCTATGGTGGTGGGCAGGGTGACGGGCAGGGTCTCCTACGGACTCCATGCCTCCCTGCCTGGATGCCAACGTCATATGTGTAAAGCGATTCAGAGGCAGCAGCAGTTTCTTGGCATATGGATCACAGTTGCAGGGCTGTGAGCTTGAAATCAAAGATGGGGGGCAGGGAAGGGCTTTACTTCTGTTCTGCCAGCCTATCCAATGCCTTCTGTAAGCATCTAATTGTCCATATCAAATCCTTCTCTGTTCAAAATATCTAGAGTGGTTTGTTTTTTACAATGGCCCCCAATTGGTATAACTTCAAATTCATCCATCATACTTTTCTCATATCTTACCACAGAAAGAGTATATTGGACCCTTGCTCAAAATTCAGTGATTCCCTGTCTCCAAATAATAAAGTCTGCAGTCCTCAGTAGAGCATAAAAAGCCCTCTGTGAACTGGTTTTGCCTTCTCACTATCTCCTACAGCAGGGATCCACGAACTTTTTGTAAAGGGCCAGAGAGTAACTTTTATAGCTTTTACTGGCCATGTGATTGCTGCTGCAACTATTTAACTCTGGCCTTGTAGCATCCAAATAGCCACAGATAAGGTGAAAGTAAGTTAAGTACGGCTGCATTCAAATAAAATGTTATTTCCAATAGATGGAGAAGAGAATAAGGAAGCCATAGATTTGGGAGAAGTATTTGTAAAATATGTATCTGGACTCACCCTGTAATCCTCTGGGAGGCTGAGGCTGGTGGATTGCCTGAGCCCAGCCTGAGCAACAGTGAGACCCCATCTCTACTACAAAATAGAAAAACTAGCTAGGTGTTGTGCCAGGCGCCTATAGTCCCAGCTACTCACGAGATTGAGGCAAGAGGATTGCATGAACCCAGGAGTTAGAGGTTGCTGTGAGCTACAATGACACTATGGCACTCTACCTGGGGTGATGGAGTGAAACTCTGTCTCAAAAAAAAGAAAACAATGGGCAACGCCCGTGGCTCAGTGAGTATGGCACCAGTCAATATGCCGAGGGTGGGAGTTTCAAACCCAGCCCCAGCCAAAGTGCAACAAAAAAATAGCCAAGTGTTGTGGCGGGTGCCTGTAGTCCCAGCTGCTCAGGAGGCTGAGGCAAGGGAATCGCCTAAGCCCAAGAGCTGGAGGTTGCTGTGAGCTATGATGCCAAAGCACTCTATCGAGAGCAACAACAACAACAAAAAAACATGTATCTGACAAAGGACGGCTATCCAAAATGAGTTATCCAAAACATACAAAGAACACTTAAAACCCAATATAAAAATATATAACCCAGTTAAAAAATGGGCAAAAGACCTGAACAGACACCCCTCTGAAAAAGACATAAAGATGACAAATAAGCATGTGAAAAGACCCCACATCACATGTCATCAGGGAAATGCAAATTAAACCAACAATGAGATACCACTAGACACCCCTGAGACGGCTGAAATATAGAAAACAGACACCTCCCAAATGAAGATGTGGAGCAACAGGAACTCCTGCTCATTGCTGGCGGGAAGGCAACAAGGTATAGCCACGCTGGAACAGTTCGGCAGTTTCTTACCAAACTAACGTACTCTTGCCATGTGACCGAGCAATCATAATGCTTGGTATCTACCTATGTAAGGTGAAATATATGTCTACACGAAAACCTGCACGCATGTGGAGGACCAGCTGTGAGGTGGCAGGGCCCCCACAGCCTGGGGAGATGTTCAGGCAACAACCCCTAGCTGCTGCTTCTCCTTTAACAACAAACATTCTTTTCTCCTCCGCCAGAACTCACATAGCCCCTGCATATTTTCCTTTTTATCTTGTCAGCAAGCACCCAGCTTTTCCTCCCTAAAGTTAGGGGGTGATTTATATCATTTAGCAACCTGGTTAAGATACTATTGTAAATAGAGCTAGAAGCACAGTTCAGTGCTGGCTGCAGTCTTAGTGCTCCAGCCCTTCCAATCCTATCTTAGTCTCTTGTGTGTCTTATGTCTCTTGTATCTTTTCTCATTCCCTATAATTCATTCCCACTCTGGTTTGTTCTCTTTCTTCAAGCTGGTTTGAGAAACACACAGATGTTTATAGCAGCTTTACTCTTAATTGCCAAAATTTAGAAACAAAATTTCAATAACTGAGTGGATAAGCAAACTGTAGTACATCCAACAGTGAAATATTATTCAGGGCCAAAAAGAAATCAAGCCATGAAAAGAGACATAAAGGCATACTGCTAAGTGAAAGAAACCAGCCTGCGAAGACTACACACTATATGATTCCAACCATATGGCCATCTGGAGAAGGCAAAGCTATGGAGACAGTAAGAAAATCAGTGGTAGCCAGCAGGGTAAGGAGAATGAATAGTAAAAGCACAGGTCAGTGACTATTCTGTATGTCACAGTAACAGTGGGTACATGTCATTAAGCAGTTGTCAACCCCATACAATTTACAATATCAAGAGTGAACACTAGGCTAGGCATGGTAGCTCATGCCTGTAACCCAAGCACTTTGGGAGGCTGAGGTGGGAGGATCACTTGAGGCCAGGCTGAGCAAGAGTGAGATCTCATCTCTACAAAAAGTAGAAAAATTAGCTGGGCATGATGGCACATGCCTGCAATCCCACCTGTTTAGGAGGCTGTGACAGGAGGATGGCTCAAGCACAGGAATTTGAGGCTGCAGTGAGCTCTGAAAACACCACTCCACTCTAGCCTGGGCAACAGATCAAGACCTTGTCTTAAAGAAAAAAAGAGTGAATCCTAATGTGAACTGTGGATTTTGAGTGACAATGACATATCTATAGGTTTTTCATTCTAACAAATGAAAGAGTTTGTCACTCTGGTGAGGACATTGATAATGGCAGTGCTATTGTATGTGTAGGAAAAGGAAGGAGGCATATGGTAACTGTATTTGCTGCTCAATTTTTCTGGGAAACTAAAAGTGTTTTTGTTGTTGTTGTTGTTGTTTGTTTTTGAAGACAGAATCTCACTTTGTCACCCTCATTAGAGTGCCCTGGTATCACAGTTCACAGCAACCTCAAACTCTCAGGCTCAAGTGATTTTCTTATCTCAGCCTCCCAAGTAGCTAGGACTACAAGCACCCACCACAACGCCTGGCTATTTTTAGAGACGGGGTCTCACGCTTGCTCAGGCTGGTCTCAAACTCCTGAGCTCAGGCAATCCACCCACCTCAATCTCCCAGAGTGCTAGGATTAAGGCGTGAGCCACCATGACTGGTCTGACTAAAAGTGCTCTTAAAAAAACAATTAACAACAACAAAACAGGTGGCAGGCTGGATTTGGCTTATAAACCATACTCTGCTACAACTATCATCCCTAATGGTTACCTATCGACATTACTAAATTACTTTTATTTCCTCAAATATGCCAAGTTCTCCTATTTCCCTTGTCTTTGACACGCTATGCACTCTGCCTGCAGTGACACCCTGATCCCCACTTCACTGGTCTGACAAATTCCTTCAAAAAACAGCTCCGGCCTGA
Organism: Otolemur garnettii; assembly: GCF_000181295.1. Lineage (NCBI taxonomy): Eukaryota > Metazoa > Chordata > Mammalia > Primates > Galagidae > Otolemur > Otolemur garnettii. The sequence continues at coordinate 13,014,096 of NW_003852442.1, forward strand.
ACAAGAGCAAGACCCCCCATCTCTCTTAAAAATAGAAAAAGTTAGCCACAGTGGTGTGTGCCAGTAGTCCCAGCTACTCAGGAGGCTGAGGCAAGAGGATCACTTAGCTCAGGAGTTTGAGGTTGCAGTGAGCTATGATAATACCATTGCACTCCAGCCAGGGCGAGAGAGCAAAACAAAACACACAAAACACAAAGCCAGCTCCAATGTGTGAGGTCTTTCCCAAGCCCCCCAGGTGGGTGTGGGTAAACCTCCCATTTTGTTCCTCTTGCATGCGTACACACCACCACTATGAAATCTGTCACACCAGACACAATCGTCACTTTGGTTATCTGTCTCTTGCTACAGAACACCATGACATTGAGGACCATGGCCTTTCATCATTTTATCACCAGATAAAATGCTCAGAGCCTGGCATTCAATGTATGTCATATGACTAGCCTTCAACTGCAGCCATCTGCCTTCCACCCTCCAAGTTTTTTTGTTTTTTTGTTTGTTTGTTTGTTTGAGACAGAGCCTCAAGCTGTCACCCTGGGTAGTGTGCTGTGGCATCACAGCTCACAGCAACCTCTAACTCCTGGGCTCAAGCAATTCTCTTGCTTCAGCCTCCCAAGTATCTGGGATTACAGGAGCCTACCACAAACACCCGGCCATTCTTTGGTTGTAGCTGTCATTGTCATTTGGCGGGCCCAGGCTGGATTCGAACCAGCCAGCTCTAATGTATGTGGCTGGTGCCTTAGCTGCTTGAGATATAGGCACCAAGCCCACCCTCCAAGTTTATACTCAGCTTTCTAGTATCCACCACAATTCTCTAGGCTCATACCAAAGAAATGCCAAATAAATACCTGTGAAATAAACAGATCTGAATAAATAAGTATATAATGATATATTTTTCATTTTAATTAATGCATAATTAATAAATCAAAGGATAAATGAATGTGTAATTAATCTCCATGATTACTTTTCTTCCATTCTTTTTTGTTTTTTCTTTTTTTTAAGAGATGAGCTCTCACTACACTGCCCTTACTGGGGCACCACAGTACCATGGCATCATCATCACTCACTGCAGCCTCAAACTCCAAGGTCAAGAGATCCTCCCGCCTCAGCCTCCCCAGTAGCCACAACTTAGCCGCCACTGTGTCAGAAGGAAGCCCTACCCATAAGCTCCCTGAAAGCAGGGACGTGTCTTAATTACCAATGAATGAATAAATGAATTACACTTGTTCCTTGTATTCCTTTCTTTTCTCCAGCAATAAAAAGGAGGCTATATATAGACGGATTTTAAGTATAAGCTATTGGGTGGGTGGCCTGAATAAAAACAGTAAAGGTGCTAAATTCAGATTCTCACTGATAGGCAACATCTCCAAATAACTGCACTTCCCAATCAGTATCCGGCCGCAGCCTTTCCTCATGGCAATGACTGAGAGCCCAGCCCAGTGCCCAAAGGCAGGCCCAGCTCCTGTCCATCCCTCCTTCCCCTTAGCCTTGCTTCCCAATTCTCTCCAGGCCCTCCCAGGACTTCCTGAAGGGTTCCCAGCAGACTCACACCCGGCTGAGTTTATTTTTCTTTCCTTTCTGGGATAGGCTGTCTGCAGACACAGCTGATGAGCTATTTAGAGCTTACCCGGGACCAGGGGACTTTCTAACTCTCTGAGATTACAGATCTTTTAAGTCTCCAGAGGTCATTATGCCAAGGCAAGGGAGCCAATAAATTTGATATGTTTTCGTCAAAGCAGGACCAAGAAAAAAAGTAAAAGAAGGAAAAGAAAAACTATTCTAAGAGGTTCCGAAACTTTTCCACGTAGAAGAAGCCTCAGGAAAACTATGTTAAGATGCAGATTCTGGTCAGCATTGGCCAGTAGCAACAGCTGACGAGGGACACAGGCAAAGAAGGACACCAGCCCTTCTCTCTCTCTCTCTCTCTCTCTC
>NW_003852442.1:13016199-13028065 GCF_000181295.1 Otolemur garnettii
TTTTTTTTTTCTGTTCCATTTCTCTGTATGGCTACGGAAAATTGACAGGGATTCTAGGCAGAGGAGTCAGCTATTCAAGCCAGAAGAAATCTTAAGGCTATGCTTGGAAGAGCAGTGTCACTCACAGACAATCCTATGGGTTTGATGTCACCTTAACTCCCTACTACGGTTTGAGATATGACTAGTTTGTTCCTATCAAAACTCACTTTGAAATTTGCTCCCCAGTGTGGCAGTGCTGGGAGGTGTGGTCTAGTGAGAGGTGTTTGGTCATGGGGGTGGATCCCTCATACACAGATGACTGCCCTCCCACAGGGATGAGTAAATTCCCACTCTCTCAAGAACATGTTGTGAAAAAGAGTCTGACTTCCTTGGTTTTTATTTCTCTCACTTCCATTTTTTTCTGTTGTTGTTGTCCTGGGGTTGAGTGCCGTGGCATCATAGCGCACAGCATCCTCAAACTCTTAGGCTTGAGCAATCCTCTTGCCTTAGCCTCCAGAGCCACAATGCCCAGCTGGTTTTTCTATTTTTAGTAAAGACAGGGGCTTACTTTTGCTCAGGTTGGTCTTGAACTCCTGAACTCAGGAGATCTACACACCTTCGCCTCCCAGAGTGCTAGGATTACAGGTGTGAGCCATCTTGAAATTTCTTTCTTCCTTTTTTTTTTTTTTTTAGACCCTCAAGCTATCCCCCTGGGTAGAGTGCCGTGACATCACAGCTCACAGCAACCTCCAACTCCTGGGCTCAAGTGAGTCTCCTGCCAGCCTCCCAAGTAGCTGGGACCACAGGCACCCACCACAACACCCAGCTATTTTTTGGTTGCAGCCGTCATTGTTGTTTTGGCAGGCTCAGGCTGGATTTGAACCCGCCACCTTAGGTTTATGTGGCTGGTGCCTTAGATGGACACCGAGCCCATCTTGACATTTCTAAGTGACAGCAGTACAGCCTAGAGGGCAACTTGAACATCAATTTAGAATCGCTGGCTACACTGTTACAGATATAAACCCTGCAGAAGAAACACAAGTAGCTATTACCAAGCCTGTGGAACTCCTAAAGTCTGAAATCTGTCTCCCTCAAGAGCAAACAATAATTTCAGCCCCTGGTCAGTTTCCTTAGGTTGGTAGATAGCATGTTTTAATTTTTTTGTTGTGAAATATACCCATATCCGTAAACAAAGGAACATATTGAATACACATTCAGTTTAAAGAGGAATGGTACAATGAACAATCAGGACCTACTATCCAAGCTAAGAAATAACATGACCAGTGCTTTAGACACTTTTGTCTGTACCTTTCCAAGTTATACCCGTCTCCTTCCCCACCAAATGACCATTTTCCTGAATCCACAGTTCATTATTTCCATTCATTTCTTAATAGCTTTCCTACCTGTGAAGCTATCCATAAAACATGTATTGTTTAGTTTTGTATTTTTAACATTCTATAAACGGCATCATGCTGTATTTTTTTTTCCTGTGACCTGTTTCTCTTGCTCAACATCGTGTTTCTGAGATTCCACAACCACACTGATGTAACCGTCTTTCACCCACTTTTACTACAGGACAGTATTCTGTTGTAGAATACAGCAATTTACAATGTTTTAACTCTTTCTTGTTGCTGTCGTCGTTTTTTAGAGACAGAGTCTCACTTTATCCCCCTCAGTGGAGTGCCGTGGTGTCACACAGTTCACAGCAACCTCCAACTCCTGGGCTTAGGCGAATCTCTTGCCTCAACCTCCCAAGTAGCTGGGACTACAGGTGCCCGCCACAACGCCTGGCTATTTTTTTGTTGCAGTTTGGCCAGGGCCAGGTTTGAACCCTCCACCCTCGGTATATGGGGCCGGCGCCCTACCTACTGAGCCACAGGTGCCGCACTTAACTCTTTCTTTATACCACCAGACACAATGACTGCAGACCACACAGTCTATAGATAAATTTATGCCATGTGAATTAACCTGATTATTTTTGAAGAGAAAGTGAGATCCCACTAAGAAGCAGGGCTTTAAGACCTTCCTCGCTGCAAATGAGAGCTCTGCAGGGTGAATGTGGGTAGATGAATCCCTAAGATAAAACCCGTTCACAGTTGCAGTTCTATAGCCTATAAAGTAGGGCACAGAGGACAGGAAAGGGCTGCTTTGACACCACAACCTTCACCTTCACAGGCACATCAGAGCACCTTTGTTTGATCATGGTGACCAGCACCCAAGTCCAAGAAAAACCTACCTTTCAGACAGCAAAAGCTAAATATTTAGTCTGGGAGGTGGCAGGCAGAAGCCCATTATTCTCTCTGCCCCAGGAAAGCCAGGACAGCAGAAGACTGCCCTAGAATCCTGACGGATTGATCAATTGCCTCCCCGAGACAGTCCTTGACATAAATGCACCAGCATGGCCTCACTTCTCGGGTTTAGGGAGCTGGGGTAGGTGCATAATAAACAGTCTCCAGACACAGAGAGAAACCAGTGCCCCCCTCACTGAGCGCTCCTGGCACACAAGGCTCTCAGGCAGACATATCTCCTCTCAGCGAGTCCCCACAATGACCCCTTGAGGTAGATGGGATCTCCATCATCATCTTATACCTAAAAAACTGAGGCTCCCAGCAGTTTCCAGACTCATCTGATAACACACAGCAAGTACATGACAGGCCAGGAATTGATGTACATTTCCTAGTTCCAAAGCCCTACGCTCTGACCCAGCAGACTCCCACTACCACACATGGTCATGAGTACAGGCACACATTGACCATCATACACACAACAGCAAAGGGCACAGGGTTCTTAAGGAGATACTGCCTTTGAGTGATATTTTCAGAAGTGTCTTCTGAATGGCAGCAGATTGCAGAGTAAATATTTAGAGACCTGTAAAAAAACCTCAGAGGCCATGTGTGGTAAAATACAGCAGCGGATAGCAGACTGGGGAGGGCTCCCACAGGGCTTACGCTACCTGGAACACACCTTGCCCACCAGTTAACTAAATATTACTAAATGTCTACCACATGTGATGGGCCCAAATGCATCTGATTTTCTGTTGCTGTCCAGTTGCTGGGTTTTGATTGGTTTTTGTTTCTTTTTTTAAGACAGAGTCTTGCTCAATCACCCCAACTAGAGTGCAGTGGCATGATTACCGCTCACCAAAACCTCAAATTTCTTGGCTTAAGAGATTCTCCTACCCCTTAGCCTCCCGAGTATCTAGGACTACAGGTGCACACTATGAGAAACATACTGATTTTTTTTAGTAGACATGGGGTCTCACTCTCGCTCAGGCTGGTCTCAAACTCCTAAAGCTCAAGCAATTCTCCCTTCTCAGCCTCCCAGATTGTTAGGATTACAAGTGTGAGCCACCATGCCCAGCCATCACCAAGAGTCCTCAACACAAATGACAATTAATAAGGGTTATCAGGATCTATGAAATTCAAGGTTGATCAACTAGAAAAATTTAGAGACCAATAAATAGGTCAAGAATTGGGGGCTAAACATGTTAAGAGCTAGACCCTGCCTTTGAGTCCAAATTAAGTGACATCAGTATGTCTGACACAAACTTTCCAGGTCAGCTAGAAGAGCACAATGGCAATTACTTGCGCCAAAGCTAAGAAGGTATCATTCTCCAAAGAGTGAAAGGCTGCAATGTTCCTCGCCCCATGCTGTTCCTGCTAAAGCGGTTCAGTCCCCTCTAATTCTGGGTGGACACAAAATTTGCCAATTATATTGCTGGTCCTCACCCTGTGGGACCTGACTGATTATCATACCTTGTAAGTCATCTAGGTCGTCACAGAAAACATACCCTGACCAGTCTGCAGGGTATGAGGCAACGCCTTCGCCGAGACTTGGAGAAAAAAGAGCAGGGAAATGGCACCTCTACTTCTAATGATGACACTGTAGAAAAAAGGTCCAAAGGTCCGCCCTCTCTTCCTCCAGCACCAGCCAGTCACCACAACCTCAGAAACCCAGAACAACCAAAGCTGGAGAAGCTAACAGCTGCCCTCAGGAGATCTTTCAAGATGCTGCAGGTATTGGCTGAAATCATACTTCATTTTTCAAAGCATTATTCCCTACTCCCTTGGATCTACTTGGGAAGATTTTTACTACCAGCTATTAACCTATATTCAGCAGATAATAAAGATTTGCAAACTACATTTATGTGGTTCTGTTCCTTAAAATGTCTGGGGATTTTGTACATTGTAATAAACAATAAACACAGGTCCAGTCACTTCCCCCATCCCTCTAATACACTTAAAAGATATTCTCTGGCCTGGAAATACAGTTGCCTTGGAAATGAGTCTGCACCATTAACACAGGTATAAGGTGGGAATTTCAGTAAACAAAATTACATCAGTTGTGATAAGTATAACAACATTCTAAGTGTAGAAGGTCTTAACCAACATTCCGGAGGGAACCATGGGCCAGCTCCCCAAACAGAAATGCACGGACAATTTCACACACAAAGAAGGGGTTTAGGGGTTTCTATATGTGTCCTGGAAGAGTAACTGTGGCTACAGCCCCCAACATATAAATAAGCAGTCAGATTTTCTGTCCCACAGTTCTCTTTAACCAGATAGCAACTCAGCCAGTCTGAATCTCTGTTAAGGAACCTTCAACTCTCCTAAAGAATCCTGAGTTCTGTATTTCCCCTTGGCTTTCTTAACATGTTAAGTCAGTTCTAAGATCTCTAGAAATTGTCAACGATTTTTAAGACAAATTGTGCCTCGTTATTTCCCAATGTGGTTTTTTAATAGCTTTAAGCATCTTCCTGGCTCCTTCTCATCAACAAGGGGGTTCTTACCGGGATCTCCCACCAAAGCAGTTTGTGCTGGGGGGCTGGTGTCGGTTCTCTGGAGCTACAGCTGTCCCACTGGACTCCCTCGAAGGTGGCTGTGATCCTAGAAAGGGGATGAATCATAAGAAAAGATAGAAACGTTGAGAAGCTCAACCCTTGAAATTTGGCCACTAGGAAGAGAAGCCCTCTGAGGATCAGAGGAGGGAGCAGGGACATCCAGCAAGCTACAGCCCCTGGCGTAAGAAGGAACAGGGATAGTCATGCGATCTGATCCATGCCACACAATAGTGGGGAAACAGCTTTAATTCTCTAAGATATTCAGGAATGCCCGGGGCAATTACAAGCACACTGCCTTGTACATGAAATGAATTTGAACCCCCAAAACATGAGATGAAGAACAGATGCCAATCAGGCCAAGTGGTGGCAAGGAACAGGGACAGTTCTCCATAGCACAGCCACAGCTTTTAAAAAGCCAAATCAGATCATGATGGACTTCAACAGAAAACCATCTGTTTGTCAAGATGAGGTTCCAAATCCTTGCTGAGGTCTCAGGCTTCACCTCTGCCACTCTCCTCCCCATGACCTGACTATGCCAGCTGCCTCCAAGCCATCTCCTAAACCAGATGCTGTCTACTTGCCCAAACTCCATCTCAGCTTCCTCAGAGAAACCTTCCTAATCCCCCAATTTAGATAAGACACCCTCCCCCCAACCCTAATAAACAGAGTTTAGGAATCTCATACCACCTTGTAGTTTTCTTTTATTTTTTGAGACAGAGTCTCACTACGTCACCCTGGGTAGAGTGCAGTGGCGTCACAGATCACAGCAACCTCAAACTCTTAAGCTCAAGTGATTCTCTTACCTCAGCCTCCCAAGTAGCTGGGATGACAGGCACCTAACACAACGCCCAACTATTTTCTTGTTGCAGTTGTCATTGTTGTTTAGCTGGCCTGGCCCTGGTTTGAACCCGCCACCCTTGGTGTATGTGGCTGGCGCCATAACCATTGTGCTACAGGAGCCGAGCCAACCCTGTAGTTTTCATTCATTGCTTTTGTCACCATTACAGCTGTGCAATTTTTTGTGTTTACTCATTTGACATCTAACTTCCCCTGTCCCCGGCCCCCACCAAGAAGATTATAAACTTTAAGAACTAGAGACTATGTGTATTTTGCCCACTGCCATCTGGCTAGCACCTGGTCTAAGACCTACGGCATCCTGGGACTTCGACCACGTATATACATATTGAATGCGTAAACGAGGCGTGTTTCCCCATGCACTGCTCAGCCCAGATGGAGGATTCTTCTCAGCACTCATGGCGGCCCATCCAACCACCGAGATTCCACCCAACTGCCCCTGGATAAGAATTCATATTTCACCCCTGTGAAGCTACAGAAAGCCTGTTTGGCGCCTGGAAAGTACCATTATTACATCACATCTAACAAAACATTTAATGAGAAAAATTATAGAGAAACCCAGCCCATTTCAGACCTCAGACTTCATGAAATAATTTCCTGCTAGATCCAAAGGTGACTAATTTCAGACTAGATCTAGAGAAACAAACTACCAACGTTCAGGAGAGAGCCGGGGACACGCTCCAATTTCCCCCTCTCTGTCTGTATTTTGTTAGGAGTGTATCTCTAGGAGAATACGCTGTCCCCTCCCCCAATAAATGCGGTCTCATAAAAAAACACACCCAGCTCCCCCAGGAAGTTCAACTGTACTAGGGAAGAAAAAAAATGGGCCAAAGTCACATTTGATAAAGACATTTTGTTTTCCAAAGTCCATGTGGTATGAAAAGATGTTTTTCTCTGCTATCAAACCAAACATAACACACTTACAAAGATGTGTCATTTATTGTGGTCCTTGGTCAGAAAGCAATTCTTGAAAAACCGTGTTATTATTTTGATCCAGGATGCTAGGAAGAGTCAGGGCTAGCTAGGGGCCAGGCTGAGCAGAGCCTAAACCAGGATGCCTGGTACAGAACCAGGCTCTCAGCACCTCATGCCCCTGCCAGCCCTGCCCTGTCCTGGCATAGCTCTGAGGAGCAGGGCGGCACTCACCGTCTGTCACAGCACTGCCATTAGGCACGCTTCCTAGATCAACAGTTGGCCCGTCCAGGAAAATTGTCAGCTCTCCGCCTGAGACAACGCTGCCTTTGTTCTCCGTCTGCAGGTTCAAGGTCAGCTGCGTGTTCTCCACTGTTGGGCACAAAAGGCAACAGGGATGAACTAAAGCAAATGTACCCTGGGTTAAGATTCTCTAAGTTAAAGGCTCCCATTTCACCTACTCTAGCTTCCCTGGGAATGCTTCTCTGCGTCTTCAAATTTATCCCAAGGCATAGAAAAAAAGGGGGAAGGAGTTTGCCTAATGCCATCATTGTTGTATTAGGCCAGTAAGAAAGCTGTTCTCTTTTTTTCCTCAATATTTTCTTTTTCCATTTTTTTTTTTTTTTTTTTTTGAGACAGAGTCTCATTCTGTCACCCTGGGTAGAGTGCCATGAGGTCCTAACTCACAGCAACCTCAAACTCAGGCTCAAGTGATCCCCTTGCCTCAGTTTGCTGACTAGCTGGGACTAGAGGCTCTCACAACAATGCCTGGCTAGTTTTTCTATTTTTAGTAGAGATGGGGTCTTGCTCTTGCTCAGGCTGGTCTGGAACTCCTGAGCTCAAGCCATCCACCGCCTGGGTCTCCTAGAGTGCTAGTATTACAGGCATGAGCCACCGCATCTGGCCTTCCTAAACATTGTCTATCACTAGGACTAATTTTCCCCTTACTGATTTGTTTGATTATACTTGTAGGACCCTAAGAAAAAAGAAGGATGTTGATGGGTACAAAGGAAGAAGTCAGTTGCAAGCAGCATCCCCCCTGCCCACAGAAACAGGTCAGAGAACCCAAGGAACTGCCAGAAGGAGCCATCTCTCTCTAGATGAGGGATTACAGAAACTTATCTGTTTCTTATTTGTGTTAAAATGGGTTTTTTAAAATTTTCAATCCTGAAAGTGTATTGTCCTAAAATGAAAGAAAAAATTTTAAATAATATAAGTTCACTCCAGGCTTGTCAGGCCCCATTAGTCATGTGAGAGGGGAGCAGTGAGAAGCACCCACGTGCCCAGTCCCCAAGGGCACCAGGCAGGGTCAGTCCCTCAGGCGAGGGGCAGGAAAACAGAACACACTGACATGAGACAGGAGCACTGAGCCCCAGGCAGGCGGGAAACTGCTGCCACACGCCCTTGACCCTGCCACTGAGCCTGGCCACCCCAAGTAGCCCCTGTGTGGTAAGAATTCAGTCAGCACTGAACGCTTCCGCTCCCTCCAGTTCAGTCCAGTCAGGTCTATTTAATAATCACCCAGAGAGCGCTGGAGTTTTAAGAGGATTTCCACAGGGTTTGTAGTTCCTCCACACCTCCCCACCCCTGAGCCAGCCCGGCCAGGGAGGCACCACATATCCAAACCTCCCTCCTCACTTAACCACCCCTCTGCCCCACTACCTCCTTTTTATTTCAAACTTGCTCTTGTATTTTAATAAGCTGTCTTACCTGTTCTCTAGAACAAGGCAGGGTATGGAGAATTAAGTGTCTCCACAAGCACTAAGGTAAATTTGAGCACTTTCTAGAGATAACCTACCTTCTCCCCCCTCAAAAAAACCTGCAAATCTAAGAAAGAAACATTGCCCTTTAAGAATTGGGCAGAAAAATCTGGCGCAACGTAAGGATCTGTTATAAAAAGGTAGAAACTAGTTATTCTCCAGGTGTAAGCCCCCTTAAGCCTTCTGCCTTCCCTCAGCCACTTCCCTGCCATGGACCTCCCCAAATCCTTTCTGGGCCTGCTGTCTTTTTAGCGTCACTGAGGGCCTTGGTAAGTTCCAATGTTTCTACAAAATAACACTTGTAGTTTCCAGTGGAAACTCGTTCCTTCAAAAGCCAAGGAGTGTGGGAAGGAACTAAGCTCTTCAACCACAGCACCACCTGCCATCTATGGGAACAGCCATCTCAGAAGCAGATCGTCTGGTTATTTTTTTGTTGCAGTTGTCATTGTTGTTTAGCTGGCCTGGGCCGGGTTCGAACCTACCACCCTTGGTGTATGTGGCTGGTGCCATAACATGCTATGGGTGCCGAGCCCCAATCCGTTTCTTGACTGCAACCTCATGAGAGAACCCAGGCCAGACTGCCCAGCTAAGCCACTCCCAAATCCTGACCCACTGAAACTATTAGATAAGAAATATTTATATATTTATTTATTTTAAAAGTCAAAGGAGTATCTCCCTCCTCCATTATGCTAAGATCCAGTGGCAACACGGCACAGGGGTTAAGAGCACAGGTGTGGTCAGGCAACTGTGAGTTCAAATCTCAGTTCCTCTACCTACGAGCTGTGCAACCATAAGGCAAATTACTTAACTTGGGTGTTGGTCTCTCCACCTGTGAAGCAGGAGTAATCATCACACTTTTTTCAGAGGATGCCTGTAAGGAATTAAATAGCACCTACTAAGCTCCTAATAAGTGATCACCTTTATTATCTCCCAGTTAACTTCCTTGTTTTTAGGCTGAAGAATTCTAATTTCTCTTGGTCTAACTTCTTGTTCATTTTATATTCAATCTCCTCCTGGCCTTTCTGAGACTTTTCTGGGGTACAGTAACAGACTCCACAAAATTCTCCAAGATAGGCTCGGTGCCTATAGCTCAACCGGCTAAGGCGCCAGCCACGTACACCTAAGGTGGCGGGTTCGAATCCCCAGCCCGGACCCGCCAAACAACAATGACGGCTGCAACCAAAAAATAGCCGGGCATTGTGGCGGGCGCCTGTAGTCCCAGCTACTTGGGAGGTGGAGGCAGGAGACTCGCTTGAGCCCAGGAGTTGGAGGTTGCTGTGAGCTGTAATGCCACGACACTCTGCCCAGGGGGACAGCTTGAGGCTCTCTCAAAAAAAAAAAAAAAAAATTCTCCAAGATAAGCTACTAAACATCACAAAGATGAACTTGTCTTCCCACCTAGTTTCCAGGACACCTCCTGAAGATGCTCAGCTCTTTGGATTCAGTACAATGCTGCTGGAAGTGTGCTGGAGGAAGAGCACTTCAGAAAGTCTCCCTGATTCCTTTCTTGATATCTCAAAGGCCATGACTTTTTAAATGGAGCATGGGAATGTTTTTTCATCCTTCCTAGAGAAATAATAATCTTCAATAGGAAGGCCTCTTGATACAGATTTGGATCTCTGTGACAGCCACATTGCTGTGGTCCTCTGGCAGCAGGCAGAGGCATACCCTAATCCTCGCACTCTGGAAGACCAAGAGGGGAAGATCCTTTGAACTCAGGAGTTCCATACCAGCTTAAGCAAAAGTGACATCCCGTCTCTACTAAAAATAGAAAAAAATTAGCCAGGCATGGTGGCATTCACTTGTAGCCCCAGCTACGCAGGAGGCTGAGGGAGGAGGATCACTTGAAGCCAGGAGTTTGAGGTTACTGTGAGCTATGTTCATACCACTGCACTCGAGCCCAGGCAACAGAGTGAGACTCTATCTCAAAAACAAACAAATAGATAAAGTCCTCTTGCTAAAAGATTTAACCTGAATATAATTAAGCTCATAAACCCACTTTCCAGTTCACATAAACTAAGGGGACAGAGATACAGATTAAATGAACCACAAGGAAACGATCAGACAAGACCAGAGTGTGGGGCCAACTCCATAACTGCCCTGAGTCTTATCAAAGTCAATGTCATTACATTTATTTTTTTTAATGGGAGGGAGGCAGGAAGGAGAGTCTTCCAGATTTAAAGAAACACAAGCCCAAAATGACAGGCATGAATTTTGACTAAACCTCAGTTCGAAAAAAAAATATTCTTAGGACAACTGGAGGAATTTGCACATATGGACTAGATATTAGATGATGTTTGCAATGACTGTTAATGTTGTTAGGTTTAATAATGGTACTATGGTTTATATAAAGATGTTCTCACTCTTGGGGGAGATACAGGAGCAGATTATAATTAACTTTACTTCTTCTCAAGTGGTTTTATAGGAGAATAGGCTGAAGTTTTGAAGAGTTTAATGTCACGTTATCTGCAATTTACCTTCAAATGGTTCACACGTATAGATAAAGCAAAAGCAGTAAAAAGCTAACAAGCGCCAGATCTAGGTAGAGAGTGTCTGGGGGTGCATTGTATCACTCTTCCAATTCTTCTGCATGTTTGTAAATTTCATAATAAAAAGTTGGAGAACGGTTTTTCTAATTGGCAGTGCTATTAAAAAAAATTAACCTCGGAGAACAGAACCCCTCATTATTCTCTTTTAAAAAATAAAAATAAAAAACCTGAGCCAGAGCAGCCCTACAATGCATAATGGGACTAAAGCAACCATTAGCTAATTGAGTGACAGACTCGGGCACATGGGGGAGGCTGAAAGGCGCAAGTGTGGCTGGAAAACATATACTGGAATCTTAGTTATAAATAGCAGCCGTAGTCACCTCACCTCTGGGGCCCTCTGGTTTCACTACAGCCAGGCTGACGACGCTACAAAGGCCCTTTCTCTCCAGCATGTCTTCTTACTGCCTTTGAGGCATTGCTCAGAAAGCAAGAAACCCGTGTAGTGAGCCCATTTCCTTAACTAGACTCGGGTTTAGCGGGGAGGCTCACTCGCTCCTCTTGTCTCCTCGGCTCTGTCTGCATTCATGCAGCTCACATTTGTGCCGTGAAAGCACCTACTAGCTTAGTCACTGTCATTCAACAGGAACCAGACAGGGACAAAAACTGGTGACTCTGGGATGTTTATATTCTAGTTGGGAGAAAAGACCATAAGCAGTTGAAGAAAAAAGAAAATGAACTGCTTATCTGTTAGAAGGTGGGAGGACACTGTGAAAAGATGAAAGCAGGAAGGGAGACGAATTCGGGCTGGTGAGTAAAAGTGTCCCTCGGAAGGTGACAATTGAGCAAAGACTTAAAGAAGGCTGGGGAATGGTTTGGCATCCGGAGCACAGTGGTTATGGCACCAGACACATACACTGAGGTGGAACCCAGCCCAGGCCAGCTAAAAAACAACAATGGCTCGGCGCCTGTGGCTCAAGTGGCTAAGGCGCCAGCCACATACACCTAAGGTGGCAGGTTCAAATCCAGCCCAG
>NW_003852442.1:13028502-13037504 GCF_000181295.1 Otolemur garnettii
AGAGAGCAATAAAAGGCCAGTGGTGCTAGGTGGGTGCCAGTGTGGCTAGGCAGGAAGGAGGGAGGAGGGAAGTGAGGTGAGGGCAGCAGGTAACTAGCGCTCCCAGTGAGGCTGTGCAGCCCTTACAAGGTCCTCGGCCTTTGCTTTGCATGACATGAGCACCATTACAAGGAAGCAGCCTGACTCCTGCTATAGCACAACCACTCTGGCTGCAAGAGGAACAAGGATCAGACGAGGTAGCAGGTCACTGCAATAATCCAGGCACGAGCAGACGGTAGCTTGGGCACTGTGTCTGAGAAGACTCTATCTTGGCCTCCTCCCTAGTACAGGTTAGGAGAGAGTCCTAACTCCCCACCAAGCACGTCAGCCAGGCTCCAAAGGGCCCTGATCTCATGGAATCAAAGCTGTGGGCAAATCATAGGCAGGGGCTGCAAAAAGTGCCAATTTAGAGCACGGCTGGAGGAAGCCAGATTCAACTAAGACCAAATGGAACATACATAATGAAAATATTCTGCTGGCAAGAGACTTAAGTTCCACTGAGAAAGCCAAAGGCCTAAGCTCATGCTAACTTCGGCAATCAGCAAATGTGCTTCTCCGGTTATAGGATGGCGCCCTTCTAAGTACCCACTGCCTACCAATACCTTATAAGCTATTTTATGGAGGTTGACATATGAAGGAGGAGCAGTAAGGCTGGACATGAGAATCTAGAGGAAAAGAACCTGGGAAATCTCAAGGACCCTGCCAGGAGAGCCCTTTGAAAGCCCGCAGACCAAGAGAGAGAGATGACCAGACACCGGGGCCCTCAGGTGGAAACATCACCACACTGCAGAGAGGGGAAAAAGAACCTGGGTCAGTCCCACCCTCTGGACCTGCCCATGGGTTTACAGGAAACACAGAGGGACAGAGGGACACGGTGAACCATGCTTCAGGGAAACACAAAGAAAAATCCAAACTGTGGGAAGCCGTACGGGACACACTGTCTGCTTCTTTCAGCATCACTGCAAAGGGCAACGCGAGGAAGGAAAACCTCTGGGTTGTGGGAGACTGTGACCATCCATCTTGCTTGTGGTTCATGAGGCAAACCAACCCATGATAAAAAACAAAAACAAAAGTTGTAAGACAAAGAGGAAAGGGTTCACGCGGCTCACACCTGTAATCCCAGCACTCGGGGAGGCCAAGGCGGGTGGACTGCCTGAGCTCACAGGTTCGAGACCAGCCTGAGCCAGTACAAGAACTGGTCTCTAAAGATAGTCGGGCGTTGTAGCAGGTGTTTGTAGTCCCAGCTACTCGGGAGGCTGAAGCAAGAGAATCGCCTTGAGTTGGAGGTTGCTGTGAGCTGTGACACCATGGCACTCTACCAAGGAAGACAAAGTGAGGCTTTGTCTCAAAAAAAAAAGAAGACGACAAAGGGGAAAGTGTCAAACTGACTAGACAGTTGATGACATTCAATATTTAACATTAAATATCTTAGGTTTGATACTTGAATCATGGTTATGGTTTTCAGGAGCCCACATCTTTTCAAGATACAGATCGCAATGTCTATTGATGAAATGGGTCTTACATTTATATACAGCTAATCCAGTGAAGGTGGGAGGGAAGGTAGATAAGACAGGAATGGCCCTTGGTGCACAGCTACGGAGCAGGGTGACGGCACCTGTGGCTCTATCCACCATTCCTTCCACTTCCGTGTTGCTTCGCATTTCCTGTAATAATTTTCCCCCACGCCAGCATACTGAAGGCCTAAATAGTGACTATAATCTAAAATACTTACAAGAAATCTACATAATATACTTTGAAATACAAAAAGGAAGAAAATACATCAGCCAAGCTATTTGGGGAATAACTCCTAACTCTTATTTTTCCTCCCTACAAACATTTAGATGTCCATGTGGCTTCAGGCTAATGATTTCCTACTGAGAAAAGTTAGTATGAGCAACAAGTTTGAGTAATATTTTTCTAAGAGTTACTTTTTCCCTTTCTTGACCTGGACCTTTTGATACGTTATTTGCATTTATTTTATCTAGTAAGTACAGATAAACAGGGCATTAGAAGTTGTGTTCCTTATTTCAGTAAAAGAAAAAACTGCTAAACCATGCTATTATAAAACAGTTCTGCTATGAAATCCAGAACTCTTGGGCAGTGCTGGTAGTTCAGTGAGTAGGGCGCTGGCCACATACACTGAGACTGGCGAGTTCAAACACGGGCCGGGCCAGCTAAAACAACAATGACAACTGCAACAACAACAAAAAATACCTGGGCACTATGGCGGGCACCTGTAGTCTCAACTACTTGGGAGGCTGAGGCAAGAGAATTGCTTAAGCCAAAGAGTTTGAGGTTGCTGTGAGCTGTGACAACACAGCACTCTACCCAGGGCAACAGCAGGCCACAAAAAAAAAAAAAAAAAATGAAATCCAGAACTCTTGACTGGACAGTTTCACAGAAGTGTATGAAGGAACTTTCTGGTTTGGGGTCTTTTATCATCACTGTGCCTCCCCCCTACTCCCACACCACTAAGACACATGTGTATGTAAACATTTAAGTCTTTTAAAGGAAAAATCATTTTCTGTTTTCTTTTTCTTCCTAATTCAGAATAAAAATCTAAGGATTTACCTGAAAATTTGAGAAAAATGAAACAAGACACAAAAGTAGAATACTTTAAGAGAGACCAGGTAGTCTAGGATTATAAGTCTCCAAAGCCCAATGAAGATGTGATATTTGGCCTTAGCTGCTCAGTGGAACAAACCTCCTTCCTGCCTCCCTCTGCCCTCAATCCCATAGGCCCATCAAAGAGTGAAAATAAGCACGGCCTTCATTAACAGGTCCGTGTTCACTCTACCCATAATTGCAAAACACTGGTGTACAGAGGAACGGAACCAGAGGAAATTCCAGGAGGGCAGAGAGTAAACAGTCTTCTTTCCATTCCCCGGTTCCCTGCAACTCAGGCTGGAGTCCACTCCAGGTTTGAAGAGAATGTTTTTTCACATTCTCTTTGCAGTAAAGGAAGCCAGAGGCTTCCAGGATTTACTGTTACGATGTCTTTTCAGCTTCCAACCCTAGCCAGACACTAACAAGAGAAAGTCTTTTCTTCTAAGCTGGGATCAGGCTGTAAACACTGGAATTCTTGTTGAGGTACCGATGTTGACTCTGCTCACTCCACCTCCCCCTCAACCCCCAACGCTCACACCTTGGAAGGGTCTTCCCAGAACACAGAATCCAGCTTGGCCTTGAAGGCTCTTCTTTGTGCTACTATGGCTGGGAATCTATCCTTTATCATCTATAAATTCAAGTCTTGTTGGGGAGCTTGGGAGTTGCATGAACTCTTTTAGAGGAAATACCTTCATTTTACAAAGCCAGTTTGTAAACTTTTCTTTTTCTCCCTTGCTCATTTATTCAAGAAACATTTGCTGAGCACCCCTACCTGCCAGACTGCCAGAAGCTAGGTTACAATGGAGAATGGAAAAATATCTGGTCCCTGCTTTTAGGAATGTGACGATCAGTGGGAGAAGTAGAAGGAATTCAATATCATCTCACAAAGAAACATAAAGCGGCAACCGTGAAAAAGGTTCCATGAAAGCAACAGACACTCAGGAGGAGCCAGATACTTGGCTTGATCGGGGCATCAGGAAAAGCTCTAAGGAACTGACAACTCAACCATGATCCGAAATGACAAGCAGCCAGCTAACAACTTGCAGAAGATCATTCCTGGCAGGGGAAATGTCATAAGCAAAGGCCCAGTGGCACAATGAGCTGAACACATTCAGGAAACTGAGCTGAGGTGAATGGAGCTGGAATGGATGTCATCTGAATAGGGAGGGAGAGCTAGGTGGTGGCTGGACATTGTAGTGCCTTGTGGGCCAGATGTGTTAGTATAGGCACCTATATGCCTCTGCCCAAAAAAGCCGTTTGAGAAAGAGCAGTGAAAAGACTTTGTGCAGGCACACTTGTAAGAAACTGAGGCAGAATCCCATGTGGCCAGGTTGGTTGTGAGCCTAACATGACCAAGGCTTTGGCTGGAATAACATTTCCAGAGATGTCCAGACTGCATTAAGGAATTAAGGTTGACTTCATAAGGCCAATAAAAAAGCCCTTTGGAAAACTAGCCAGATACCCATCAATAACCTTTCCCGATCTGTGGTTAAGTAACAAAGGTTGCTTGCTGACGGGTCCAGGAATGGAAATGTGCTCTAGGACCTCAAGAGAAGAGGAATTTACCCAATGCATACAGGTATCTAATGGCACAAATGAAACCTGGGCTTGTGAAAGGTTTTTGAGAAGTCCAGCCTGAACATTCCTTATAAAAGGTTTCAGCAAAAAACCCCTGACTTAAGACCTACATGGGAGCAGAGGTTTGCACACAAATTCCTGTATGCCCAAGAAGTTTCTTTATGCTTTGCTTAAAGATTCAAAGTAACAGCCTCCAAATGGCAAGGCCAGCAAGGGCAGGTATTCAATCTACCTTGTTCCTCCATAGCCTCAGGCATTATCAGATAAGAACAAAGAAGTAATGGCTAACAACATGTTCTCCATTAAGTTATGTTAAATTGGGTTATGTTGACAGGGTTATGTCAAAAGGTGTATGTTGAGTGGATTATCGGAAGCTAATGACAAGGTAGTAACATGATGTTTAAATGGATCAATGAGGTCATTGCTGTATTGTGCGCATGTACAAAATTCCCTATACAAACCAACCACAGATAAAGAAGCTCACCATTTTGCCTGAGCAAGCAGATGGTCACCTTTATTTAAAACACAATTTCAATAAGCATGCTTATTCTCTGCGACACGGCTTTTCCACAAGACTCTTACGGCAACATGTTAGAGTTTTTTTCTATGCTAAGAGCAAGGACAGGGTACTTAAGAGTTTTTAATCAAGATGTGACAAGATCAGCCTGGTGGTTTTAAAAATCATTCTATTTGCAGCAGAAAACAAGCTGGAGTAAAATAAGGACAGGAGGCCACGGAGGAAAAATGTTGGTGACCAGGAAAGGACTAGGGCAGGAGAAATAGAAATGAAAGAAGTGTGAAGACCTGCAAAGGATGAAAAAGCCAAGAGAAAACAGAAAAGCCAGAAAACAGATTAGAAAGGGGGGGGAGCAAAGAAGTTGGAGGTATCAAAGATGGCACCTGGGTTTCGAAATCATGTAACTAGACAAGTGAGGGATCTGTACACATTGATATACAGAATGCTGGGATAGGACCAAGTCTGGGAAACAGGGGGTGAGCTCAGATTTGCACATGCTGAGGTGCTTCCAACATGTCCACAGAGAGATACCAAGAGTCATCAGATACGTGGGATGGAGCTCAGGAGGGAGATCTAGGCTTGTGACTCACATCTGTGGCTCATGTGCACGTGGTGGTCATACTTAGGAGGTGCCAGTGGGGACAAGATCATGGGAAAGGACGAAATGGTAGGAAGCTGTCACTTTTAACAGTCAAGTAGATGAAAATGGCCTTGCAAGGAAGGTGGAGAAGGACAGCTGGGGAGAGAAGCAGGAGGGAGATCGGGAAGGATTCCTGAGAAGGCAGGAAGGGGTGGGCTCTAGGCTTAGGGTTATCTGCCCTCAGACGGGAGGAAGAGGGACAGTAAGAAAGGGGAACGTGGATTAGGCACCCACAGCCCCATTTTGTCCTTGACAGATTCGCCTATCACTCCCATCCTTATTTCTCACTATTCAGGTTCCACGCCAAAGCCCACACAGCCACACAATTTCTCTCTACTACAAAAAGAAAACACTTCAGCACTGGTCATTCATCTCCGTCACCCTGTGATAAGGTGCCACGTAAGGAATCTCTCTGACCAACAGAGGAGCCCCTTCCAACGGGACACAAAGGGGCTCATCTGTCCAGGTTAATCTCATTGTTTGTCACACCCTGACATATTTTAAAGTTTTAAAAGGGACTGAGGGGGATAAATACAGATCTGAAAAAGTGAAGTCTTTAGAATACAGTGTCAGTTCACTTCAGTTCCTCTGCCTTGTCACTGGAGCTCCTCTTCCCCACGTGGAAGGAAAGCCCTCACCCGGCCATCAGTCTCCATCCATCCCCAGGCCCTGCCCAGCTCCCACAGAGCAACCATTCTCTGCACCCTCCGGGAACCACAGCCACCACCCCCGCCCTGTTACCCAGCATCACAGCCATGTTAACAAACACCTTTCATGGAACAAACCTCCTTTTGAAGGCTCTGTAGGAAGCCTCCTAGAAAATTATTTTTACAGTTAGAATTCTGCTTTTGAAAAAATTCCCTTTTTAAAAACTGTTTTTTGGGGGCGACACTTGTGGTTCCAGGAATAGGGCGCCAGCTCCATATACCAGGGGTGGCGGGTTCAAACCCAGCCAAAACTGCAAAAAAAAAAAACTGTTTTTTTAAGAAATTCAGTCTCAGATGAGGAAAATCACATGCTCCAATTAAGACTTGGATTAATGATTACAGAGTATCCAACAACATAGAAAATTATTCACATTACAGCGTTAAGTCTAAAAAAATGGCATATACTAGATTGCATCCTATTACTAAAACTATGTATAAATAAGTACATAAGGGGACAAAGAAATAAACGAACAGGGAAAAACGTTAAGTTGTGGCTGAAGAGCAAGATCATGAAATAAAGATTTTATTTTTTCAATTTCCATTAATTGCATAATGGATATATTTTTTTCATAATTCCCACATCAGTTCGGACATGTATAAGGGAGAAGTGACGAATGAAATGACACGATGTGTGAGATTTTGCCAATATTCCCTTAAGGACAACCAGACACTTGCCCATCATCACTAAAGGGCACAGGATGGTTCATTAGATGATTTTCGCTTTTATTTATGTCTGAAATTTTCCATAATAAAAACTTTTAAAAATATTTTCTCATGGCTTGGTGCCCGTAGCTCAGTGAGTAGGGTGCTAGCCACATACACAGAGGCTGGCAGGTTCAAGCCCGGCCCGGGCCAGCTAAAACAACAATGACAATTCCAACCCCAAAATAGCCGGGTGTTGTGGCGGACGCCTATAGGCCAGCTACTCGGGATGCTGAGGCAAGAGAATCGCCTAAGCCAAATAGTTTGAGGTTGCTGTGAGCTGTGATGTCACGGCACTCTACCAAGGGCAACATGGTAAGACTCTGTCTCCAAATATAGAAAAAATAATAATAATATTTATTTATTTATATATTCTCACTTAGGCTACCTAATGTTGCCTTTATAATACATTTTGCTAATTATTATTTTGCAGCAAGTGAATACAAGACAATAATATTAACTTAAAAATTAAAATAAAAGGTCAGGCACGGTGGCTCATGCCTGTAATCCTAGCACTCTGTGAGGCTGAGGCAGTGGATAGCCTGAACTTAGGAGTTTGAGAACAGCCTGAGTCAGAGAGAGATACCATCACTATTAAAAATAGAAAAACTCGCCAGGTGTCATAGTGGTCACCACTTGGGAGGCTGAGGCAAGAGAATCATCTGAGCCCAGGCGTTTGAGCTTGTTGTAAGCTAGGCTGATACCACATTGCCTAGGGTAACAAAGTGAGACTGTCTCAAAAAAAATACATAAATAATATATAAAATACATAAATAAATATAAAATAAAATAAAAATGCCAGGTACAGTGGCTCTCACCTGTAATCCTAGCACTCTGAGAGGCTGAGGTGGGTGGATTTCTTGAGCTCAGTGGTTCAAGACCAGCTTGAGCAAGAGTGAAACCCCCATCTCTACTAAAAATAGAGAAAAAATTCAAATAAAAAATTCAAATACAGAAAAAGGTGAAAGATGACGCCTACTCCACACACACACCCCAAATCCCTTCCCCTTAATGTCACCACATGTAGCAACTTGGTCTGAAGTCACCGTACCTGCAAACACTAGCACAAATATATAAACCACAGATGCAACACTGACGTCATCCCAGACCCCAAGTTCTGCCTGTTGACTTTTCACTTGATGTAATCTATGAGCTTTTCAAATACATACAGAAGCAATCTATCCATTGAAGAGAGTTTGGGACTTCTCTCCCTGAGAGACTGAATTTATACAATAGATATGCAAATAAACCTCAATTAACTAAAAGAGGGAGAAGAAAAGGGAGGAAGAGAGGAAGGAAGGAAAAACACAGATACCATCTTCTCAGACCATGAGACATGTGTGTAATGATCAGCACCCCAAGGCCAGACCAAGGCCAGACAGCAAAGTGAAAGTCCCACTTTGTTAGTGCCTAGCAGGGGTGCTAAACATCGACACTCCTATGACTGTGACTCTCGTGATCCATGATCCCCTTCCCTCTCCTTCCAAGAACAGGCCTCCTATCTAGGGAAATACTCCAGGAATCCCGGTAGTCTGAGGAAAAAGAAAATCAATGCTGCACTGAGATAAAGGAGTTTGGACCTTAATACTCCCCCAGCTCCCGTAGCACCTCCCCAGAGAGAAGGCTGGGAGCCTGTAATGGACAATCCAGAGGGAGCCATTCTCACAGAACTGGCTCAAAGCAGAGGCCCAGACATCAGATGAAGTGTTTCAGTTTTCTTTTTGGCAAGGGGAAGGAAAGAGCTCATGTCCAAGCAACAACCGCATTTTCCTATCAGAGTCAAGGCCACCATTTCTTGCTGGCACCAGCTGCCAGTTTAGGACCCAAATGCAGCGAGGCAGCTGAGAAACAGCACACACAGGAAATGGCCCTGTGCAAACACGGTCCTGCACTAACAATAACCCGATTTAGAAGAGGAGATTCCTGAGTCTTCAGCAAGTGACTCCATCTCTCAAACTACACTGTCCAATGTGGGGTCCCACATGCTTCCTGCAGTCACGGAGCACTCGGAACGTGGCTGGTCCACATCCGGACACATCAGATTGCAAAGATCTGATGCCAAAAAGAGAATGTAAAAATGTCATTAAGTTTTCTTTGGCTCGGCGCCTGTAGCTCAAGCGGCTAAGGCGCCTGTCACATACACCTAAGGTGGCAGGTTCGAATCCAGCCAGGGCCCACCAAACAACAATGACGGCTGCAACCAAAAAATAGC
>NW_003852442.1:13038416-13040270 GCF_000181295.1 Otolemur garnettii
TCTCAAAAAACAAAACAACAAAAACAAACAAAAAAGTAATCTCACCTGAGTTTTTAGTTTTGCTTTTACTTTTTTAAAATGTGGCCACTAGCAAATTTTAAATTACATGTGTGGGTCAGGTGTGGTGGCTCATGCCCGTAATCCCAGCACTCTGGGAGGCCAAGGCAGGTGGATTGCATGAGCTCAGGAGTTCAAGACCAGCCTGAGCAATAGCAAGACCCCACCTCTAAAAACTAGCCAGGAATTATGGCAGGTGCCTGTAGTCCCAGCTGCTTGGGAGGGTGAGGCAAAAGGATCGCTGGAGCCCAAGAGTTGGAGCTATGATACCATGGCACTCTACCCAGGGCGACAAAGTGAGACTCTGTCTGAAAATAAAAATAAAAACAACATGTGTGGCTTGAGTTAATTTCTAGTGGACAACACTGATCTAGCGCCTGCCTCTTCTCTGCTATTATTGGTTGCAGTCAGGCTGCCCTCTCTGTCTCCCCCTACCTGCCTGGCTGGCCCCAGGGCCTTCTGCACAACTTAACTGCACCATTAATTCCTGCCTCAAAGCTGCCCACATGTTGTTCCCTCAGCCTGGAGTGCTTTTCTCCTGTTCCCCGGAACAATTCCTTCTCTTCCTTCTGGCTTCCTCCAGGAAGCCTTCCCTGATACACACACACCCACACACACTGCACAGGCTATACTAAGTCCCTCGTGCTGCATTCCCAAGCATCCTGTACTTATTTGTCACAATGGGAATACTTTGCACCATTTGTCTGTTCTATATCTATTTTCCTCTCTAGATTCTAAAATCCATGAGGCAGCAATGTTGTCTGCCTTATTCATGCTGCTCAACAAACGTCAGGCCTTTCCCCTGCTCCAATCCTAAGAAAATACCCCATAGAGAAAAAGAAAATTTCCTTTTACATAAAACCCTTAAGTCTAAGAAGGAAAAAAGAAAAGGGGAAAAGACCTGTCTTGGCCACCTACTCTAGGCTAAAATGCGATCGCTCACGATGTTCCTGAAGAAAAGGACAGGGGAACTGCCCCAACCGCATGCAGCATTTGAGGAGTGGGCTCCCGCTTTGCTCAAACACATGTTGCCATGGGGTTGACCAACTTCCAAAGCTGCCACCCTCACAGAACACTCGAGAGCAGCGGTTCTCAACCTGTGGGTCACAACCCCTTTTTAGCAGTGAAAATACATTGTGGCCTTAGGAAGGTTGAGAACCGCTGCTCTCAAGGGGAAGGGATCCTTGACAGAAAGCTTTTCTTCTTTCTTTCCCTGAGGCTGCACAAGGCAGCCCCTCAGCTGGTGCCGCACACGGGGAGCAGGTTTGTTTGAACATTCACCGCGGGGCCTGTGTGTTTACTCTGTGAGACTCCTGACTAAAAGGACCTTTTCTTTCTAACAGCTCTCAGCTGATACTGAGGCCATGAAGTGGGTCCGGCTGTGACTCTGAGAAGTGTGGGGGGCGTGGGGCCAGGGGAGGGGGCTGCACTTGGCTTCCTCGGGAATTCCTTGAGGTTCTGGCTTGGGCACATCTGCCTGAAGTGCAGGATGATGGAGAGCAACACAGAGAGCTTTTCAGAGACTGCTAAAGACAGTTTCAAATCGCAAAGCCGGGCATCTGGTTCCAATCAAGAGAACAGTAGTCACTGATAGGACCGCAGCCCTGATCAGGGTGAAATGAAACAAAGGCATGTTGCACTTCAATCCACAGTCTCCCTTGAGGGGGCATCTGTGCTAGGCTTGTCCCACTCTCCACCTCGGAGGTGAGCCAGACGAGTCACAAAGACCTAAGTCACGAGAAAAGATGCCCATCCTCACTTTCAGAAGACAAAGTCAATCTTTCTTTTTTTTTTTTT
>NW_003852442.1:13041688-13042495 GCF_000181295.1 Otolemur garnettii
GGCTCACCCCTATAATCCTAGCACTGAGGAAGGCCGAGGCAGGTAAATCACCTGAGCTCAGGAGTTCAAGACCAGACTGAGGAAAAGTGAGACTCCATCTCTACTAAGAGAAGAAAAACTAGCCAGGGGTGTGGTAGGCACCTGTAGTCCCAGTTACTTGGGAGGCTGAGGCAAGAGAATCACTTGAGCCAAAGAGTTTGAGGTTGCTGTGAGCTAGGACTCCAGGACACAGAGTGAGACTCTATCTCTAAATAAATAAATACATACATAAACAAATAAAATTAGCGGGGCATCATGGCAGGCTCCTATAATCCCAGCTACTGGGGAGGCTGACACAACTTGAACCCAGGAGTTTGAGGTTGCTGTGAGCTATGACGCCACAGCACTCTGCCACAGACAATACAGTGAGAATCTGTCTCAAGAAAAAAAAAGCATGGACACTACTTAGTGCTGTTGGAGGCTGAGGGAAACAGGTGCATGTGTGCGCACTCACAGTGAGTGTACAAATTGGTTCAGACTCTGATGGGCACAAGCAACAGGCACCAAAAACTTGAAAAGCTGGGAGTAGGTGGAGAAGAAAATACAGGAAAAAAAAAAAAAAAATTAAAAAAATTTTAAACTTAAAACGCACCTGTTTTTGACCCAGGGATTGCTCGCCTAGGAATTTACCCTAGGGGAAAAATGGATGGGAACACAAAGATCCCTTTGTAAGAATTAACAAAAAAGTGCTGCTTATAATAGTAAAAAACCAGAAATAAACTATAAAAGATTGGTTAAACTGTAGGTGCATTCATTAAAAAAAAAAAA
>NW_003852442.1:13042615-13044599 GCF_000181295.1 Otolemur garnettii
AAAAAAAAAAAAAAGGCACACACATATACATACGTGCAAACACCATTACATCTCCTCAAAAATACACCTGAGAAACAGAATTTCAAGTGACTTTCTCCTTCTCTTTTTATTTATTTATTTATTTTGGAGACAGAGTTTCACTCTGTCACCCTGGGTACAGTGCCCTGGCATCATCATAGTTCATAGCAACTTCAAACTCTTGGGCTCAAGAGATCCTCTTGCCTCAGTCTCCCTAGTAGCTAGGACTCCAAGCCTGTACCACCACACTCAACTAGTTTTTGTTTTGTTAGTGTAGACAGGGTCTGGCTCTTGCTTGGGCAGTCTTGAACTCCTGAGCTCAAGAGATCCACCTGTCTCAGCCTCCCAGAGTGCTGGGATTACAGGTGTGAGCGACCGTCAACTTTCTCCTCTCTCATTGGAAGGGAGTATATACAGAGTTCATGGGCAGAGGCTCTAGGCCCAAAAGGCCCATGTTAAATCAACCCCCACTGTACAACCTCCAGCAACTTACACTACATCTCTTAGCATCTGTTACCACAGAAAAGGGGACAGCAAAACAATCTACCTTTATAGGCATGAAAAAAGATTAAACGAGTTTATATATACAAACACAAAGAGAGAAAGATAATTCAGAACAATGTATGACCACCCTAAGTACTCAGAATACTTTTATTTTTTTAACAATATGTATGAAATAATAATTGGAAAAATAGCATAATATTTTTAATTTTAGGAGAATGTACTGTTTCTTTTAATTATGGTAAAATACACACGACATAAAATTTTATCACTGTTTTTATAATCAGAGATAACATTAATGATAATTTTCGATTTCAGGAGCAAGAAAAAAATTCTCAGCATCTAGTATTGCTGTGAGCATTCCACAAGATCGAAATAACTAGGTCTCAGTGGTTTACCAGATTTATAAAAATAACTAACTGGCTATGCAGGACTGGTTTGGCCATTTCTATAGCCTATTCAAGGCTCTGGGTCTTGTGGTTAAGACACTATCTTCCCGCCAGCTTACAGGACTGTCACATGCTGCCTCTCACTTTTGTCCCTTGCCTGCCTCCTCCTCAGCTGAAGAAGGGTGAACAATTTTTTAAATTTAAATTTAAAATTGTTTTTAACTAAAGAGCAATGTCCTTTTAAATTTTTCTGTCTTCTCCCTCTGACTCAAGTTCTAAGGTTCAGCAATTTTATTTATCTTTCAGCTAAAAAACTGGAAAAACAGTGGTGTGTTTACTTTAAAATAAATGCATGTATTGTCTGTCAGGAGGGCCTCCTCAAGACCCACGGCCCACCCACCACAACAGGCCATCCCTGCAGCGGGGCACGGGAGGAGGCCCCCTACCCAGCCCGGCCTATCTGCTCTTAGAACTTTAACTGCTGTAATAAGCCTTTGCTTAAAAGATCTTTAAATAAATAGGGAGTTGTTTTCTTTCTTCTTTTCTTTCTGTTTTTAGATGGAGAAAGAAAAGAGGTACACAGAGAAAATGGAGAGTAAAATGTAGAGAGCTTTTCAAAGTCTACTTCATTTTTCACAGTGGGATTGGCATAGCAATTCTCAAATTGCCTTCTGTGTATGACAGATTTGAGGGAAAGAGTAAATAAATAAACAATGCTGAGAGCCAGGGTTCTCGTGTGGGACGAAGGCTAGAAGAACCCTGAGCAGCTGAACTGGAATTTGAGCTTTCAGGACGAACTCACGGCGTTTCATATATGCATATAGAAAGAGATATTTATACATCAATGTGTATGTATGTATAATGTTGTATGCATGTGTGTGTGCGCACAGGCATGTGCTTAAATCAGGAAAAATGAAGTCTGACGGGCCAAGAAAGTTTTTGAGACAGAGCCTCAAGCTATCCCCCTGGGTAGAGTGCCCCGGCTTCACAGCTCACAGCAACCTCCAACTCCTGGGCTCAAGTGAGTCTCCTGCCTCAGCCTCCCAAGTAGCTGGGACCACAGGTGCCCACCACAA
>NW_003852442.1:13045633-13046519 GCF_000181295.1 Otolemur garnettii
CAAAAACTGCAAAATATATATATATATATATATTAGAGAGAGAGAGAGAAGGACCAGTCAAAAGGATACAGGAGCCAACTTAAGGAGGCACCTACTGACCAAGCCAGGGGTCATTTAAGTATCAAATTAACAGAAGAAATACATTATAACCAACTGAAGAATCCATGAGTTGAGATCGATGATAAATACCTATAGATGGGCACAGGAAAATGAAAGCTCTTCCTCGTAACATTATGCCAACTAATAAATGGAGAAGGAATGATGAAACTAGGCAAAAAAATTGCAACCATCACAGTCAAATCCTTATTGGATGAGGGTGCAATGAGGAACAGATATATACACAGTCACAAAATGTCTTCCCCCAAATTACTTTTTAACTGTGAAGGGAACATAATAATTTTGCAGTGGAAAAACCTGGCAGACTGCACCTCAATCAAATGACCAAAGATACTGTCATCAATTAAACAACAAGCTGAGTCATGTGCTCCCGGATACGACGCACTCAGAAAGCCACATCACTTCTGGGGTGTTCCTGCCAAGAATGCGTACCATGAATCTAATGACGAGAAAACAGCAGGTAACTCCAAATTCAGGGGATTCTACAAAATGCCCTGTATTCTTCAACAATGACAAAGTCATGAAAAGAAAAAAAAAAACAACAAAACACCTGAGGAATTGATCCGGATTTGAGGAGACAACTTGATGCTATGCACCATCTTGCATGCGGTCCTGGACTGTGACAACTGGCAGATCTGACCTGGATGATAATATTGTAAAAATGGGAAATTTCTTGATTTGGTTAATTGTACTGTAGTTATGTAAGAGAATCTTCTTCTTTTAGGAAACAGAAACTTAAGTATTATAGGGATAAAAAAGTACAAGATTT
>NW_003852442.1:13046833-13050354 GCF_000181295.1 Otolemur garnettii
AAAAAAAAAGAAGGAAACAAGATGAAAGCAAAAGCAAAATATTAACAGTTGGGTAAAGGGCATAGGGGAGTTCCTTGTTCTATTCTTTTAACTTTTCTTGGAATTTCATGTTTTGAGGAAAAAATCTAATTCAAGCTACAGTCTCCTCTTTGAAAGTAAGAAAATCTGGTAATGCCAAAGTCTATAATGCTGATGGGGCTAGCTGCAGGACAGGGGAGCTACAATCAGAAATAAGTCTTGGACCCTATCTGCTACCAATTTAAAGTAAAATTAAGATCCTCCAGGCCAGGCACGTTGGCTCACGCCTGGCAATCCCAGCACTCTGGGAGGCCAAGGCAGGTGGATCACCATAGCTGGAGACCAGCCTAAGCAAGAGCAAGACCTCATCCATAAAAACTAGCTGGGCATTGTGGTGGGCACCTGTAGTCTCAGCTATTTGGGATGCTGAGACAAGAGGATTGCTTGAGCCCAAGAGTTTGTTCAACCCCAGGATGACTGAATGAGACGCCCTCAAACAAACAAACAAACAAAAATCCTCTAAGGGGGTGGATACAGATGAAACACATGCCGATAACCAGTGAAAGTAAATGACGGTGATTTGTGTTTGAAAATTCCTCTAGCAAAAATGTATAGGCTGGGCATGGTGGCTCATGCCTGTAATCCTAGCTCTCTGGGAGGCCAAGGGCTTTGAACTCCCTTGAGCTCAGGAGTTTGAGACCAGCCTGAGCAAGAGCGAGCCCCCATCTCTACTAAAAATAGAAAAATTACCCAGGCATGGTAGTGGACACCTGCATTCCAGCTACTCAGGAGGCTGAGAAAGGAGGATCACTTGCACCCAGGAGCTTGAGGTTGCTGTGAGCTGGGCTGACACCATGGCACTCTACCCAGGGTGACAGAGTAAGACTCTGTCTCAAAAAAAAAGATGAGCTTAAAAAATTAATAGGCAAACTCAAAAACTGATGTCTACAAGAGATATGACTAGAACTATCTTTTCGAGCCAAACCAGCACTTTTCTTTTCTTTTTTTTCTTTTTTTTTAAGACAGTCTCACTATGTTGCCCTCACAGTAGGTGCTGTGCCATCAGAGCTCACAGCATCCTCCAACTCTTGGGCTTAACTGATTCTCTTGCCTCAGCCTCCCAAGTACCTGGGACTACAGGTGCCTGCCACAACGCCCAGCTATTTTTTGTTGCGGTTGTGACTGTTATTTTAGCAGGCCCAGGCCGGATTTAAACCCGCCAGCCTCAGTGTATGTGGCTGGCACTATAACTACTGTGCTACAGGCACCAAGCCTAAACCAGCACTTTTGGTCAAGTCCTCTTTGCAGCCATAGCTAGGTCAATGCCCTGCAAAGCATCAGCCAAGGCTGACCATATGCAACTGCAGTACTCAAGTAAAACCCTCTATCACAGCATCCCTCTGCCAAGTGGAGGCATAAAACAGCCAGCTGAGTTTCCCATTCAACCTCCAACTCTACCCAGAAACAAGGGAGCAAATGAAAGAATGAATTAGATCTATGGAAGAAAAGAATGTCAGATAGGGCAGCCACTGCCCATCGAGTCGTTTCCCAGGAAAAGCTGTTGCAGGAAGACCAGGCCATGGTGAGAGGAGTTACCTGACCCACTTCCCCTGGAAGTGCTTAGACCTTGCTCTGGAACTGTTTCCAGCCCAGCAGCCACACACCAAGTACGTGGAGCTGACATGTCCCATGCTAAGGACAGTCTCCCCGCTCCACCACTCCCGAAGCTCAGGCATTTTCCAATCTTAGAATTCTTCCCTGCAACAACCTCAGCATCACCTTCCCCTTTAGGCAAGAAGGTCCTACATCTGGAAACAGGGTCCCTGTTATCCACATCTGAGATTCAAACCTCCCAACCCATGGGAAGAAAGGTATCAGGAGAGACAGAATGACTGTAACTAGCAGCTAGAAAGTTCTTACATGTGGCAGGTATTGTTATTGCTCATATGCTCTCCAAACACTTTACAAGTAAGAAAACAGAAGCACACAGGGGTCAAGTGACTGTCCGACGTCACAAAGCTGGTGGAAGCAGGATTCAAATCCAGGTGGTCTGACCCCAGAGTCTGCATGTTCTTAACCACTTCTCTGCATGACAGATGTGCAGCCACCAGAAATAGCTTTGCTCTAAATAGAAGGCTTTATGAAACGTGGCTGGAATGTCATGAATACAGGCTATGCCACTGTCATCCAAAAGGCTGGTTTTTCTAAGAACAACTGCCCGATACGTGCTTTCCATCTCAGGCTGCTCTGACGTGTTTAGTACCCAACCCAGCCCTGTGCACACTGAGCTACAGCTGGTGCCAACAAGAGCAGTGAGAGCTGCAACCGATCCCACAAGCAATACAACCACTGGAAAACACAGAAAAATATCCTCTTAAATACCTCTGGGCTCAAAGAAAAACTCACAAGAGCAATTACAAATGAGCAGAACATAGCAGAATGTACAGGATTGCAAATTGATACAACGCCAGAAAACTGATGGTATCTACTAAAGCTAAAGATACATCCACCCCACGAACCAAGGCCCCTAGGTATGCATAAAGCCAACACAGATGCATTTATACGTCCTTCAAAATATGTCATAAAAATATGTATAGCAGCTTTTTCTTTTTTAAGACAGAGTCCCACTGTGTCGCCCTCAGTAGAGTGCCGCAGCATCATAGCTCGTATCAATCTCAAACTCTTGATTCCAGTGATCCTCTTGCCTCGGCCTCCCCAGTAGTTGGGACTATACAAGCCACCACCATGCCCTGCTAGATATTTTTTCCTTTTTTTCTATTTTTAGTAGAACTGGGGTCTCACTCTTGCTCGAGCTGGTCTTGAACTCCTGAGCTCAAGCAACCCACCCGCTTCGGCCTCCCAGTGTGCTAGGATTTCAGGTGTGAGCCACCGCACCCGGCCTCTGTACAGCAGCTCTGCTCATGATAGCCCCAAACTGGAAACCACCCAAATGTTCACCAATGGGAGAATACACAGATAAACTGTGGCACATTCATATAACAGAACAAAATAAACTATTGACACAAAAAACATTGATAAATCTCAAAGATATAAAATAATAAGCCAGGCACAAGCAAACAGACTACATGATCTCACGGATAAGAAAGTCAAGAACAGACAAAGCTAATCAATAGTGATAGAAGTTAAAACAGTGATTTTTGGTGCGGGGCATGTTAACTAGAGGGGACTTGGGGAGCCAGCTGAGGACACTAGAAACATTCTGTATCTTGACTTGAGTGATGGCTACACGGATGTGAAAAATGCACACATTCAGGCTCTAACCAATGAATAAGGATTAGAATAAGGATTGTATGTAACATGCTCATTCTTAAAAATTTTTATAACTGTGGCTCAGCACCGGTGCGGCTAGGGCACCAGCCATATACACCAGAGCTGGCGAGTTCAAATCTCAATCTGCCAAACAACAATGACAACTACAACCAAAAAATAAATAAATAAATAGCCAGGCATTGTGGCAGGTACCTGTAGTCCCAGCTACTTTG
>NW_003852442.1:13050630-13053784 GCF_000181295.1 Otolemur garnettii
AAGAAAAAATGTGTACACTTCACTTTGAATATCTGGGAGAAAAGAAATTAAAAAATAAGTTTAAGCCAAGAATATTTTCACTGTGAAACAAGAAAAGACTAAAATAAATATACTAAGTTTTCAACTCCAAAAGCTATAAATTGACTGACTAAATAAATAAATAAAACAGACCTATGGCAAATAGTACTGAAAAAGTGAATTGAAAACAGAAATTAATATTAGAAAATATGGTATAAATGACAAATCTGGGAAAATGTTCTATGAAAAGTAAATTAAAAACCAAACGTTAAAACCAAAAATGTACTGCTTCTAGGACTTTTGGCTAAGATCAAGTGTAAAAACAAAACTATTTAAGTTAGTCAAGGAAAAAATGGGGAAAGCCCACAAATCTAAAAAAAATTTAAAGTGAGAAAAATTATAAACATTTTTAAGAATGAGAATGCTACATAAAATCCTTATTCTAATAAATCTGAAAATCTCATGAAACAGTTTTCTCAGAAAAAAATGAATTAACAGAATTGACTCAAGATAAATCAGAAAAGCTGAACAAACCAATAATTATGGGGGAAGAAACTAAAAAGTCATCAAAGAATTATTTCAGAGGAAGATGCCAGACCCAGTTGGTTTTAGGGGTGAGCTTTTCCCTGTACTCACAGAACAGATAATTCCCATGTTATAGAGTCGCTTCCCAAAGTTGGAAAGTGCTTCAATTTACTTTATAAAATTAGGTTGGCCTTGAATCCAAAACTGACAAAAATAGAGCAAAAGTACAGACAAATCCCACTGAAGATAGATGGAAAACTCCCTCACATACCAAACAATTCTAACAAAATTGCCAAGGAATAATCCACTTTGAATAATTAGATATATTCTAAAAATTCTCAGAGTATTACTATTAGGAAATTAATAGAATAAATTAAAGAAGAAAATTCATATAATCATTTCAATTGTTACTTAAAGGACATTTGATAAAAAGTCAACACCCTTCCTGATTTCTTTTTCAAAAAATAGCAACGGCTCAGTGCCCATAGCACAGTGATTACGGTGCCAGCCACATACACCAAGGGTGGCAGGTTCGAACCCAGCTGGGGCCAACTGCAACAAAAAAACAGCCGGGCATTGTGGTGGGTGTCTGTCGTTCCAGCTACTGGGAGGCTAAGGCAAGAGAATCGCTTTAGCCCAGGAGTTTGAAGTTGCTATGAGCTGTGATATCACAGCACTGTACCAAGGGCAACATAGTGAGACTGTCTCAAAAAAAAAAAAAAACAGCAAGGATTAATAAAGCAAAAGCATGGGTTACCAACACTCAGCTTTACACCTAGGAAGAAGTTACTGAGTTGTTAGAAACATTGCCCCAACACCATCAAAACAGAAAGTTACATGTAAAGCAACTAACAAGAAAAATGAGTCTAAGTATCTCTTAGGATGAGAAAAATTTTCAGTGTTAGGACCATATAAATCTCAACTAAGGAAACCCAAAAGAAGCTATTGAAAAACTGTACTAAAGAATCAAATAAACTGATTGATTGCAAAAGAAAATGCAGAAACTAACAGCCATCTACCAACAACGCCAAGCTAGAAAACAGACTTGGAAAAGATCCCACTGAAATTAACATCAAAACTTTTGAAAAATTATTAAAATAGAGCTGGGCACGGTAGCTCATACCTGTAATCCCAGCAATCTGGGAGGCAGAGGCAGGTAGACTGCCTGAGCTCAGGAACTGGAGAACAGCCTGAGCAAGAGCAAGACCCCATCTCTACTAAAAATGGAAAAAAATAGCTGGGTGTTGCAGTGGGCACCTATAGTCCCAACTACTGGAGAGGCTGAGGCAAGAGGACTGCTTGAGTCCAAGAGTTTGAGGTTGCTGTGAGCCATGATGCCACAGCACTCTACCCAGGGTGACAGAATAAGGCTC
The DNA here is from genome assembly GCF_000181295.1 of Otolemur garnettii. NCBI lineage: Eukaryota > Metazoa > Chordata > Mammalia > Primates > Galagidae > Otolemur > Otolemur garnettii. The sequence goes on from NW_003852442.1 coordinate 13,052,547, forward strand.
TGTCTCAAAAAACAAAAACAAAAAACACTTTCTGAGATGAATCACAATAAAATAATAAAAAAATTAAAACAGTCTATCTAAAGATAACTTCAAAACTTACTTGAATGAATTTAGAGACATTCCATCTTCCTTGGTAGGAAGATTCCATAAGGAAATTCTCCATTAAATGAGCTTAACATATGACAAGATTCGAATAAAACCTCAAGAGATTTTTGGAAGAGGTATAGAGGATAGGGAACAGAACAGAACAGAACCTGAGAAAATAAAGTTCATCTGATGCAAAGAAAAGAGGCAAGAAGACTTTAGGAAAAAAAAAGAAATCTCAACTGCCAGATACTAAAACATAATGCTGCAGTAACTAAGACAGAGTGATCTGGAAGGGTTAATAAAATAATGGATGAAGTGGAAAGTCCCTGAACGGGCCCAAGTATACATATGTTTTTAATATATGCTTAAGGCAGCAACTGAAATCACTGGGAAATGGACGGATTCGTCACTAATAGAGAGAAAGCAATCAGGTAATCATTAAAAAAGGAAATAAATTAGATCCCTACTCATAATGTACACAAAAATAAATTCACCTGGATGAAGAAATGTGAAAAAGTAAAATCACAAACAACTAGGAAAAAACAGAGGTGACTATTTGCCTGATCTCAGAATGCGAAATGCCCTTCAAAGTATTAAAAAAAAAAACACTAAAAACCTAAAGGGTGACAGGTTGGACTACAAAAAGTTTAAAACATATGTTTGAGAAAAAAGACAAAAAAATCCTATAAAGTTAAAATGCAAATGAAAAACTGGAAAAACATTTACTAATTATAAGACAAAGAAAAACAGCCTTTACATATAAACAACTCTTTCAAAACCAAGTGAGAAAAACAGACACCACAATATAATAAATGGGCAAAGGACAGGCAATAAACACATTTTTATATCATCAATATCCTTCAACAAATCACGGCATTAAAAAATAAGTAGGCTGGAAGAGGGGGTGCCGGTCTCAAAGACGTAACAATCCTATATCCTTTTGGGTAAGCCTTCCCAAATCCAGGTTCAAGCAAACCAACTGTCAAACCACACTTTTGAGACATATAGTAAAGCTAAATATGAACTCGGGGCTTGGAGCCTGTAACTCAAGCGGCTAAGGCACCAGCCACATACTCCAGAGCTGGCAGGTTCAAATCCAGCTGGGGCCCACTAAACAACAATGACAACAACAACCCTTAAAAAAAAAAAAA
>NW_003852442.1:13053891-13064731 GCF_000181295.1 Otolemur garnettii
ACAGCACTCTACCCAGGGGGACAGCTTGAGGCTCCTGTCTCAAAAAAAAAAAAAAAAAGCAATAGTGTATGGCTCAGCACCTATGTATGGCTCAAGTGGCTGAGGCACCCGCCAGCCACATATACCTAAGGTGGCGGGTTCAAATCCAGCCCGGGCACACCAAACGATAATGACAGCTGCAACCAAAAAATAGCTGAGCGTTGTGGATGGCCCCTGTGGTCCCAGCTACTTGGGAAGCTGAGGCAGGAGACTCGCTTGAGCCCAGGAGTTGGAGTTTGCTGTGAGCTATGATGCCACAGCACTCTACCCAGTGGGACAGCTTGAGGCTCTGTCTCAAAAAATAAAAATAAAAAAGCAACAGTGTCAAATGTGGAATTTTCCACTTACGGCTCCCTGTCGGCACTCGGAAAGTTTCAGATTTTGGAGCCTTTCAGATCTCGGCTTTTCAGATTAGGCACACTCACCCTGGAGAACTTCCTGGAGGGAATCTGGCAACATGCAACTTGAAAAATGTTACAGCCTGGCAAGTCCATATTCAATAATTTATCTCAAGTAAATTTTCAGCAGTGAGCACAAAGATTTATAAACTTGTTAAGCTTATCATAGCATTATTTATGACTGTGAAATATCAAAAACATCCAAATGCTCAACCTTCAATTTTCACACAGCTGTATGACAAGACTTCAGGCAGGCATCAAAAACTGAATTTTAGAAGAATATTTAAAGCTATCTTGATAAATTTTATGGTGCAATAGCTATAAAAAACTACATTGGCAGTTCCTTTAACGCTTAAACATAGAAGCCAGGCACAATGGCGGATGTCAATAGTCCCAGCTACTCAGGAGGATCACCTGAGCCCAGGAGTTCAAGGCTATCATGCACTATGACTGCACCTGAGAATAGCCACTACACTCCAAACTGGGCAACTTAGGGAGACCCTGCCTCTTAAATAAACAGAATTAAAAAGAGAATTACCATATAATCCAGCATCCCACTTCTGGGCATATATACACACAGCAAGGACTCAAAGAGATATTTGTACACACATGTTCATGGTGGTATTATTAATATCCAAAAGGTAGAACAACCAAGCCCAAGTGTCCACTGACAGATGAAAGGGTAAATAAAATGGGGTGTAGCTATACAATGGTATATTATTCAGCCTTAAAGTAAGAAAAACTTCTGACCCATGATACAACACAAATAAGTCTAGAGGACATTACGCTGAGTGAAATAAGCCAGTCACAAAAAGGCAAATACTGTATGATTCCATTTATGTGCAGTACCTAGAATAGCTAAATTCATACAAAGCCAGGCCTAGAGACACTCACCTATACTCCCAGTTACTTGAAAGGCTAAGGCAGGAAGATCACTTACAGCTAGGAGTTCAAGTTCAGCCTGGGCAACATGGCAAGACCCTGTCTCAACTTTTTTTTAATATTAAATAAAAACGTTCAAAGGGGCAAAAGTAGAATGGTAGCTACCAGGGGCTGGGAGGAAGGGAAAATAGAAAATTATTGTCTAATGGGTATAGAGTTTCAGTTTTACAAGATAAAAAACAATCTGGCTATGCGCAGTGGCTCATTCCTGTAATCCCAGCACTCTGGGAGGCTGAGGTGGGTAGATTGCTTGAAGCCGAGACCAGAACCAGAACCAGAACCAGAACCAGAACCTGAACAAGAACATGACCCCATCTCTACTAAAAATAGAAAAACTAGCCAGGCATTGTGACAGGCGCCTGTAGTCCCCAGCTACCTACTTGGGAGGCTGAGGCAAGAGGATCACTCAAGGCAAGAGTTAGAGGTTACTGTGAACTAGGCTGATGCCACATCACTCTAGCCTGGGCAACAGAGTGAGACTTTGTCTCAAAAAAAAATAATAATAAATAAAGAGTTCTGAGGATGGATGCTGATGATAGTTACACAAGATCAATGTTCTTAATACCATTAAACTGTATATTTATGATAGTTAAGATGATAAATCTGATGTCTTATCACAATTAAAAACAAATAAAGGCTCAGCGCCTGTGGCTCAATCGGCTAAGGCGCCAGCCACATAAACCTAAGGTGGTGGGTTCGAATCCCCAGCCCGGACCCGCCAAACAACAATGACGGCTGCAACCAAAAAATGGCCAGCGCTGTGGCGGGCGCCTGTAGTCCCAGCTACTTGGGAGGCTGAAGCAGGAGACTCGCTTGAGCCCAGGAGTTGGAGGTTGCTGTGAGCTATGCGGCCATGGCACTCTACCCAGGGGGATAGCTTGAGGCTCCATCTCAAAATAAATAAATAAATAAATAAATAAAATAAAAACAAATAAAGGGCTGGGTGCAGTGGCTCATGCCTGTAATCCTAACACACCGGGAGGCCCAAGCGAGTGTATTACATGAGCTCAGGAGTTCGAGACCAGCCTGAGCAAGAATGAGACTCTGTCTCTACCAAAAATAGAGAAACTAGCTGGGCATTGTGGTGGGCACCTGTAGTCTCAGCTACTCAGGAAGCTGAGGCAAAAGGATTGCTCAAACTCAGGAGTTTGAGATTGCTGTGAGCTATGATGCCATGGCCCTCTACCCAGGGCAACAGAGTGAGACTTTGTCTCAAAAAAATAAAATGAAATAAAATAAAATAAAAATAAGTAAAGATATATTGATATGTTTTAAAGAGAAAAGGTAAGATGCAAAATAGTATGTTCAAGTATGATCTCCATTAAATATCAATATATGTCTACACACCCAGGGGAAAAAGCTCCAAAGGATATTCATGGAAATGTTACCAAAACCCACTAAATACTCTTAAAGAAAAAACAAACATTAACAATAATTACCACTAGGTGCTGTGCTTATGGGCAAATCTGTTTTCCTTGTCTATCTGTGTGCTTTTCTGTAATCTCTAATTCTGACAATTACCTTTGTTAATCAAAAGCAACAGTATGTTTACTGGACAAAAGAAGAAGGAAAAAGGGCACTGACACTGGGGCTGCATCCTGATCTAAGAATATCCACAATAAATATCCAATAAGCAGCATTCCGTTTGACAATCAGATATATAAAAGACAGACTAGAGTTTGGTAAGTAAAGACTGACTTAGATGACAAAGCATCAGAAGTTCCCTGCAGAATTAAAGTAGAGGCGTATCTCTGATCTCGAACAACTCCTCAGGCCAGAGGGGGCGCAGCACTTCTCCCTGTGCCCAGTGGAAAGGAAAAGACCAGAGGAGGCTCCAACACCTTTCAAGTGGCCCGTCACTAGAAAAAACAGGCTCAGAAAGAAAAGACTGAAACCCATGCAAGGCTCTCCCTGGGACCCTATCCTCCCTGTTCCCATACCTCCCTTAAGCTAAATCCACTTTCAGAAAATATTTTCTAGACAGCAGACATCAAGAGAAAAAGGGGTCTTTCTCGCTGTGGCGTTCATTCCCCGCATACGGCACTGCTCTGAATAGAGGCTTTGTGAGGGAGGGTCCAAATACCACAGCCCTGGGTTACACCGCTAACCATAAACAGCAGTAAATAGATGTGAGGGTTTGTACACCCAAGCAGCAGAGGTACCAGGGACAAGTAAGTATTCCATCACATTCCAAAACCCAGTAAATGTTTACCAGGCACCTACGAAGTGCAGGACACTATTTCTAACACTCCCTAACAGACACACAAGCACACGTGCACACATATATACAGTTCCTTTGTTCTGTTCTAGGGCTGAGACTAGAAAAGCGATGATTTAGGCTGGTGGCATTTGACAGTTTAATCTGACATATCATACATCATCTCCTGGACTGGGAAGAGGAGCAGGCAGAGTGGAAGTCCCTCCCTCCATCCCCCTTCTGGAAGGATCAAAGAGACACAGCACTGTGTCCCACTACTAGAGGCCCCGACAAAGGGGACTGGCCCCTGCAGAGGAGCTCTCAGCCTTCCTACAACTCCACAGACAGCATCTAGGGGAGCAGGGCCACCCAAGGTCCTGGTCCTGGGGGGAACTGTATCACAGGTATATCTGCCAGGTCCCTCCCACGCCCAGTAACAAGGCCCACCAGCAACTCCCCCCCCCCATACATACTTTTGCCCCCATTGTTCTTCAGGATGTTGGAGAGGTTGACAGAGGCGGTGCCTAGCAGCTCATTTCTCAAGGTGTGGCAGCTCCAGACTTTCAAATCTAAATGACTCTGGGCCGTGACATTCCTGGAAAACAAGTACTTGATTCATCACTTCCAAGCAGATCAGTGACTCCTATTAACTTAGAAGAAAAGAGTTAAACTATACCGCTGACATCTTGGCGGCAGAACCAAGACAGGGAGACACCCACATATACCCTTTCCCCCTCAAAGCTGACCCATAACCCTCTAGCTAATAATGGACATTCTATGAGCTCAATGCCGTAGGAACACCTATAGGTACCCAGTCTCACCTTGGGTACCACAGGCAGGAGAGGCTGGGGCGCCACAAGAACCCTGTACCTTCCACAACCTCCTCGGAGCACCCTCTCTCCTTTCCCCAGCTTACTGCATTCAAAAAGAAGGGACTTTCTCTTACAAAATGATGATCTCATTCCAGAGAAGCTCAGAGCTCCCAATGCGCTTCCCAGTCTTCTTGGTCTCACTGGGGAGTCCATCCACTGCCACCTCCACGTAGGAGTTAATTCGAGGTTGACGATTATGTACCTTGGGCTTTGCTGACACCACTGGACGAGAAAGAAAGGAAAAGTCAGATGAGTCAGAGGGCTTCCAGATGCCCCCCTGTGGCAGAGGCTCTGGCTCTTTTCAGGTGTTTCTTTAAAAAAATAAAATAAAATAAATTTTGTTTTGTCCTGATTCAAAAAACTTTTTCTTTTTTCTTTTCCCTAGCTCTTCTCTCTAAAAACATTTTTTAAAAATATGAGTGTATAAAAAAGGATGAAGTAGAAGGAAAAAAATCACTCTTAACCTGACACTACTAGGATAATTACCATTAATTATCATCTCCAATTTATCCTGGGTAAATCTCCTGTTAGATGTTCATCTTTCATTTCCTCAATTCTTTAAAATTTCTTCTCCCCCCTTTAACCAATCTTAAATGACTGCAACCTCAGCCTATAGTATGGATATGCTACTATTCTTTCATTGTTAAAAAGACTGCTTATAGAGCAGCACCTGTAGCTCAGTGGGTAGAGCGCCGGCCACATACACTGAGGCTGGCAGGTTTGAACACGTACTGGGCCAACTGAAACAACAATGACAACTGCAACAACAACAGAAAAATAGTCAGGCAGTGCCTGTGGCTCAGTGAGTAGGGTGCCAGCCCCATATACCTGAGGTGGTAGGTTCAAACCTGGCCCTAGCCAAAAACTAGAAAAAAAAAAAAAAAAAAAAATCTGGGCATTGTGGCGGGCACCTGTAGTCCCAGCTACTTAGGAGGCTGAAGCAAGAGAATCGCTTAAGCCCAGAAGTTGGAGGTTGCTGTGAGCGGTGATGCCATGGCATTCTACCCACGGCAACAGCTTGAGACTCTGTCTCAAATAAATAAATAAATAAATAACAAAAGAAAAATACTGCCTGTAACTTTCAGCTCTGGGAAAATTATCCTGAAGGTGTGCATGCATTTTTTGAGTATTCCTTCAAATAATACAAACATTTTTTAAAAGTTCTTGGCAGGGCATAGTGGCTCACACCTGTAATCCTAGAACTCTGGGAGGCCAAAGTGGGAGGATTCCTTGAGCTCAGGAGTTCAAGACCAGCCTGAGCAAGAGCAAGACCCCATCTCTACTAAAAATGGAAAAGTTAGCCAGGCATTGTAGTGGGCATCTGTAGTCCCAGCAACTCAGAAGACTGAGACAAGAGGATCCTATTCACTCCATTAGTGCAACAGGAGTATATCTACTTACTTTTGGCCAATCACACAGGTAAAGATAAAATAGTATAAAGAGAACAGCTAAGATTTAATGAGCACTTATTATAGACGCTATGCCATATATACATTATCTAACCAAATCCTCACAATGAACCCAGGAGGCACAGACTATATCAGCATTACCACCCCCAACTTACCAGGGAGAAAACAAGGTCACTGGGAAGCAAGGTCACTGCCCCAGGTGACATAGCCAGGAAGCTCCAAGCCACAAGGTACACCCAGCCAGTCCTAGTCCACACCATGCTGCATGTCACTACCAAAATTAGTTTATTTGTTCCATTGCTGTTCTTTAATACTAGTGAGGTGGAATATTTTTCCCCTGCACTTATTAGCAAATTGCATTTCCTCTTTGGCTCCCAGGCCTCATGGTTAAGCAATTCTGATGTTCCTTTAAGCCCAGCAAGCCAAAGCGCCAGAGGACATAAAGCTAAGACTACAGGAGACAGCTAGACAAGCACCCTGGTGTCACAGGCATTCCCCCCGCTGGGAATTCTAGGTCTAGGAAGAAGCACTTCTTCCATCCTGTGCCCCAAATCCAAGGATGATGTCCCTTGCCGATAATGACAAGATTACTCTAGCCTGAGCTCCCCTCTGTGGAATATGAGCAAACATCTTCCTGCCAGACCCTCTGACCATCCTATAACAGTCCACAACTTGGCAAAGACCAAATCCACCTCTAGATTGTTTTTTTGTAATAACTGTCTTTCTTTCCCAAGCCCCAAAGGAACTGTAGGAAAGAAGCCAAGAAATAAAACAAGACAACAACAAAGAAGTTGTGGCCAAGACTCAGAAGCAACGTGGGATGGTTCTAAGAATAAAGCTCTGTGGAGTGGAGGCAGGGCCCAGATGGCCCAGAGCAGGAAAAGGAGGGATGGCAATTCACATGTGGATGGAGGTTAACTGAGGCCACCTGGTGGTGAGAGCATAGATCTGCATGCCTTTTACTTAAAAAAAAAAAGAAAGAAAAATTGGGGACAACACAGTTGAACAGGATGGTCTGGCTTAAGATTTTTCCACTTTGCAATGTTGCAAAAGAGCAGTACGAATCATACTTTGAATTCGGAATTTTGATCTCTCCCCAGACTAGCCATATGAGGTACTACTGGGCAGCAGCAGCAAACAGCAACTCCTAATCAGCCCCAGGATCACGATCACAGGCAAAGAACGGATACTCTGCGGGGCACTATGTTGCCAGATGGTTTTGCCCAGCGTAGGCCAATGTAAGTTTTCTGAGCACTTTAAGGTAAACCAGGCTAGCTGGCCACAGTGGCTCACATTTGTAATCGCAGCACTTTGGTAGGCCAAGGCAGAACTGCTTGAGGCCAAGAGTTCAAGACCAACCAGGTGGACAACATAATAACACCCTGTCTCTATAAAAATATAAAAGAAATTAGCCAGACATGGTGGCACCCAACTATAGTCTCTGCCCAGATACTTGGGAGGCTGAGGTGCAAGTGTCTCTTGAGCTCAGGAGAATGAGGTTGCAGGGAGCTATGATTACAGAGCGAGACCCTATCCCTTCACACACACACACATACACACACATGATGTTCAGTAGGATAGATGTGTTAAATCCATTTTCAATTTACAATATTTTCAACTTACAGGTTTTTCAAGTCAAGGAGTATATAAACTTTTTTTTTTTTTTTTTGAGAAGAGCCTCAAGCTTTCTCCCTGGGTTAAGTGCCATGGCATCCCAGCTCACAGCAACCTCCATCTCCTGGGCTCAAGTGAGTCTCCTGCCTCTGCCTCCCAAGTAGTTGGGACCACAGATGTCCTGGCTATTTTTTGGTTGCAGCCATCATTGTTGTTTGGCAGGCTCAGGCTTGATTCAAACCCCGCCACCTTAGGTGTATGGGGCTGGCACCCTAGCCACTTGAGCCACAGGCGCCAAGCTGAATATATGAACTTCAAACTAGAGACATATAATTTTGAACTAAATAATCTCTCTAAAATCAAGTTCAAACTCTTTGTTTCACAGTTGGTCCAATTAAGATTCAGGAAGGTTTCAATTAGCAATAATCATACCTCTGATAAACCTCATTGGCTATGCTACTGCCACTGTGCAAAGCTTAAGACTCAGGAAGGTGAAATAACTTACCCAAAATTACAGAGCTAACCAGAGAAGAGCTAAGACAGGAACCAAGTCTCCCAGCTCCTAGGCCATCGCAACCTACCCTGAGGTATCCCCCTTTTGTGTCCTGTAGCTTTTTTTCTTTAGAATTTTTTTTAACTTTTTAAATTTTGATAAAATTAATTTCAGGCTTAGAGAAAACTTGCAAGATTAATGCAAAGAATTCCTCAGAGTCACCCAATTTTAACTTCTGACTATATGGCCTTTATTCTTTTTCCCTCCCCTAACTCTCTCATGCACTCGCATATTTTCCTGAAACATATTTTTTCCTGTGTATACTATACAAGGGGTATCCAACCTGTGGCCCACGAGCTACATGCTGATTTTGTGAGAACTGTTTTGCTTATGTGTGGTGTCGGTTATCACAAAAAGTATACACAGACTATTTTGCTAATCAGTTTTCTTTTTCTTTTTTTGCAGTTTTTGGCCAGAGCTGGGTTTAAACCCACCACCTCCAGCATATGGGGCCAGTGCCCTACTCCTTTGAGCCACAGGTGCTGCCCCCATGCTAATCAGTTTTCATTAGTGTTTTGTGCTGAATGTGTGGCCCAGGGCAACTTTTATTCTTCCAAAGGGCAAAAGAAAAGAAAAAAAGTTGGACACCCCTGAAGTGGACCCATTGTGCCCCTTCACTCCTAAATACTTCTGGGTGTATTTCCTAAGAACCAAGACATTTTCGACTCTTATAATCACCAGGATGATAGTGTATGTTTCTTTTTCATTTTTTTTTTTTTTTGGAGACAGAGTCTCAAGCTGTCGCCATGGGCAGAGAGCTGTGGCATCACAGCTCACAGCAACCCTGGGCTTAAGCAATTCTCTTGCCTCAGCTTCCCAAGTAGCTGGGACTACAGCGCCTGCCACAACGCCTGGCTGCTATTTTTTGGTTGTAGTTGTCATTGTTGTTTGGCAGGCCCAGGCTGGATTCAAACCTGCCAGCTCCAGTGTATGTGGCTGGTGCCCTAGCCATTTAAGCTACCGGCACTGAGCCTATGTTTCTTATTCTTAAAAATCAAGCCAAAATGTACCTTCCATTACCCATGGAGATAAAAAAGAACAAAACAAACAACAAGCCAAAATAAAAGCCTCAAGATAAGAGCAACTTTGTCTAGAAAGTCTATTTACTGTTTCATAAGATAGAAATGCCAGTTTATTATACATGGAATCACAGAACTGTGTGCTAATCTTCACACAGAACTTAGTTTTTAAAAGTCAACACATACAGCAAAAATTGCATAATACTCAAATTATACCCCTTACAAAGCTCTTAGGAAAGCACCACAATAGAGTCTGGCACACTGTCTTTCAACAGGCTCCAGATAAGTTTTTGCTTTGTTACACCATATTTTTCAGTATTCCATTTTCAGTGTTTCTTGAGTTAAATATCAAATAAAATAGCTAGCTTATGTTCAAGGGGCTTGGTGCATAAAACTCTAGGATCACACTGTGGACAGGCACCAGGGAACAGAGGCAGACAGAAGGAACTGCATAATGACACCCACCTACCCACTGTCTCCATGAAATGCTTGGGAAAAGAGCCATCCATGCAACACAATAACCAAGAAAATGCCGTGAAGGCTATGTTGACCAGTTTGATGAAAGCATTTCAGATTGTGTGTAAAACCAGCACATTGTACCCCATGATGGCATTAATGTACACAGCTATGATTTAATAAAAAGTAAAATAAAACAGAAAAAGAACCATCCATGCTATTTCAATCATTATTTCTCTTTCTCCTTCTCCCCCATTTTCCTGGCTGATATTATCAACTCTTTGTAGGCTATATACACATATAATGAGATATACCTGTATTATCAGGTCAGCTCTTTCCACACTAGTAAGAAAATTTACCTTGAAGAAAGGCAAGAGAGAAACCTTTAGATTAAGTGTGTGTTCCTGAATAATTTGACCCCAAAATGGAGACCTGGGGATGCTGCCAGTTTCCATGAGCAGGCTTCTGCTTTGACCCCATTAAAAACTGTAGTTCCTACTTCAAAACTGTATCCGTTGACTCTAACCCATCTCCCTACTTAAAAAGGCTGGAACTGCCATGAAACTCCAAGAAAAATAATAGAAATGTTTCAAGACTACAAAAAAATCAATAACTCAATAGGAAACAGGCAAAGAATATGAATACACAATCCACAGAAAAGGAAATCCAAATGTCCTTAAATGTGTAAGATGCTATACATCATTTATAATTGCCCCTTGAACAACTCAGGTTTGAACTGCGAGGGTTCACTTACATGTGGATTTTCTTCAGTCTCTGCCACACCTGTGATAGCCAGCCCAACCCCTCTTCTTCCCCCCATTCCTCAGCCTACTTAATGTAAAGATGGTGAGGATGAAGATCTTATTACTTATTACTTTATTTGTAAGAACACTAGGTTTACAGACATGAGCCATCAGCTTACTCTTTTTAGAGGTAGGGTTTTAAGTTGTCACCCAGGCTGGAGTGCAATGGCATGATCATAGTTCACAGAAGCCTCCAATTTCTGGGCTCGAGCAATCCTCCCACCTCAGCCTCCCCAGTAGCTGGGACTACGTGCACACACCACAATGTCCACACTCCAGTTTATATTTAATCAAGATCACTGGCTGCTATGTAACCAACAGACTGGAGGAGGGCAAAGGGCAGAAACAGACGGGCTAGGAAGGTACTGCCTTAATACAAGGTGAAGATGATGACAGCTTAGACTAGGCCAAAACCAAAGGTGTGGTAAAAAATGGCAGAGTTGGCTCGGCACCTATAGCTCAACCGGCTAGGGCGCCAGCCACGTACACCTAAGGTGGCGGGTTCGAATCCCCAGCCCGGACCCGCCAAACAACAATG
>NW_003852442.1:13064892-13067680 GCF_000181295.1 Otolemur garnettii
AAAAAAAAAAAAAAAAAAAAAAAATGGCAGAGTTGGATGTGTTTTGAAGACAGAGCCAATCAGATTTGCTGCTAGGTTAAATACAGGATATGAGAAAGAAAAATCAGGAGTTCAGTTATAGACATCTTAAATTAGATATGTAGTAACATTCAAGAGGAAATAACAAATTGGTTATTGGATATAAGAATCAGGAGTTCAGAGGAAAGGCCTGGAGGGAATGACCTTATATTGGTAACATTTAAAGCCACAGGGTTGGCTGGGCACAGTGGCTCATGCCTGTAATCCCAGCACTCTCAGAGGCCAAAGCAGGTGGATTGCTTGAGCTCAGGAGTTCAAGACCAGCTTGAGTAAGAGTGAGACCCCGTCTCTACTGAAAATGAAAAACCAAAGCAAGAGGATTGCTTGAGCCCAAGAGTTTGCGGTTGTGAGCTATGATGCCACAGCACTCTACCAAGGATGACAAAATGAGACTGTCTAAAATAAATAAATAAAACAAAGCCACAGGGTTAGGTGAGACCACCTAGGGAATAAGGGAAGATAGAAAAGAGCCTTCAGGCATCAAGAAATCACCATTTTAAACAATTTTAGCCCTAAGATCCTTTTTTCCTTCAAGCTACTTTCTTTCTTCTTCAAGCGTGCCAGCTACAACATGACAATCGGATGAGAATGAATAGCTACACTGCTAAGCTATTTTACAAAATTCAGCTCTCCGGACCAAGGTATGGCATAATTCCACCCTCTTCCCCACAGATATGGTAAACAACTCACACAGTGCCACTCACCTTTCAGAGTAAGCTGAGACTTCTCGAAAGGCAGGGCCACTCCTGCCCGGCTGGAGCTGGCAGATGCCATATCATCACCATGAAACTGCAAGACAAACAGACCAGTGGGTTAGAGACTATCTGATAAGAACACTGAGGAGCTGAACTCAACGTGAATGTTTAAGTTTAAAGAGACAGAGGCAAGAAAACAGAAGCGTCCAAGCAACTATGGCCACGCTACTTCAGGCACAGTGTCGTCTGTCTGTCTTGTGATGATTACTGACCCTAGATGGAAGGGTCTTGGAAGGATGCATGACTATTACAACAAAGGCTAGAGGAGGGCAGGCTCTCCAACATCTCCAAAAAGAAAAACACAGCTTAACTATAAAAGAACACTAATCTCATGTGTTACCTGAGGGGCAAGTTTTCCAAAAAAACTTTCCACAGGGTCTCTGGCCTAATGAGTAAAGTTTGAGAGTAAAACTTGCCACAAGTATAAGGTAAGAAAAGAGGAAAGAAGACAACGTATCTAATTTCTAAAATAGGTAAAAGATCTTTGTCCAAAGAAGAAACTCCAACAGCTAAACTGGCACACACAAAGAGACACACAACATCATTAGCCATCAGGTGTTCCTGGCACTGCACTTGGCTAGAAACAGAAATCTACCCTGGGCCAGGCAGAGTGGCTCAAGCCTATAATCCCAGCATTCTAGAAGGCCCGAGGCGAGCAGATCACCTAAGCGCAGGAGTTTGAGACCAACCTGGGCTAGAACGAGACCCCGGAGGGCGCCTGTAGTCCCAGCTATCCAGGAAGCTGAGGCAAGAGAACCGCTTGAGCCCAAGAGACTGAGGTTGCTATAAGCTGTAAGGCTATGGCTCTCTACCAAGGGCAACAAAGTGAGACTCAATCTCAAACAAACAAACAAACAAAAAAGTAAAACTTTGGCTGAGCGGCTCACGCCTGTAATCCCAGTACTTGGGAGGCAGAGGTGGGTGGATTGCCTGAGCTCACAGGTACGAAAACAGCCCGAGCCACAGCAAGACCCCTGTCCCTAAAACAATAGCCAGGCATTGTGGTGGGTACCTATCTATAGTCCCAGCTACTTAGAAGGCTGAGGCAAGAGGATCACTTGAACCCAAGAGTTTGAGACTGCTATAAGCTAAGACGCCACGACACTCTACCAAGGGTGATAAGAGTGAGATTCTGTCTTAAAAAAAATAAATACTATGTTTCCCCGAAAATAAGACACTGTCTTCTATTTATTTTTTTCTCAAGAAGACACTCTAGGGCTTATTTTCAGGGGATGTCTCTCCACACTGCCCATCACTAGGTCTTATTATCAGGGTAGGGCTTCTATTTAACAAATGCATAGAAATCCTGCTAGGGCTTATTTTGGGGGTAGGTCTTATTTTCGGGGAAACATGGTAGTTCAGCGAGGTAGCTTGTACCTGTAATCCTAGCACTCTGGGAGACCAAGACCAGCCTGAGCAAGAGCAAGATCCCATTTCTAAAAATAGCTGGGCGTTATGGCAGGCACCTGTGGTCCTAGGTACTAGGGAAGCTAAGGCAAGAGAATCACTTAAACCCAAGACTTTGAGGTTGCTGTGAGCTGTGACACCGTGGCACTCTACCCAGGGCAACAGCTTGAGACTCTGTCTCAAAAAAAAAAAAATCAAGACTTCACACAACTAATAAATTTGACCACTTCACCAAAGACATTCCTCTAAGAAACTGTCTTTTTCTTTTTGACTGAGAGTGTTTTGTGGTAAAGCAAATGATGGTGACAGAATAGCTTGATTCATGCTACACCAAGAGGACGAATTTGCTTTTGCGCTATTAGTGCAAATGGGATCACAATGAAAAGACAAAGTATCAGTGTCATTATGAAAATAGTTTCAACCTTGCAAAACCCTGGGAAAGTCTCGGAGGCCTCCAGATGTCTGAGCATCACACTTAAAAACTGCTGCTGGGGCTCGGCGCCTATAGCTCAACCGGCTAAGGCGCCAGCCACGTACACCTAAGGTGG
>NW_003852442.1:13068300-13069524 GCF_000181295.1 Otolemur garnettii
AAAAAAAAAAAAAAAAAAAAAAATGACTGCTGCTATAAAAATACCAGAAAATGCCTGTTTTCCTCAACATTAACTACCTTCTTTCATTCCACTTGTATGGGACCTCTCCCTCCAATCTCCTTCCCATTTTATTTCACTTTTTATCATCCTTATTATTTTTTTCAGAGGGAGGGCCTCACTATATTGCCCAGCTGGAGCACAGTGGCTACTCACAGCTACAAACATAGCTCACTGCAGCCCTGAACTCTTGGGCACAGCGGCCCTCCCAACTCAGCCTCCCAAGTACCTAGGACTACAGGTGCATGCCACTGAACCCAGCACCTGATTTCCTATTTACAGAATTAGTTGTTCAGCCTTAAAACACTGTTATTAACTCACTATGTTACTCTAAGAATGAGAATGAAATGCAGCAACAGCTAAGTGACATTGATTTGGACATTTTCCATAGCTAAAGTCAAACAATTTTATGTGTTAACATTTTTAACAAACAAAACAGAACTGGGCTTATTTGTAAGATACATCCAGTTTCCAAAAAGATTTAAAGTAGCTAGTTTTTTCTGGACTAGTCTGTAATAGACATTTGGCTTCCAGTGGAAACCTTTGAAAACATTACTCAGAGCAAAAGAAACATAAAACCAAAAGTCTCCCTACCAAGGTCTCAAGTGACCTCTACATTACTGGATCCAACAGACAGTCCTCCTAGGTGACTGTCCCTTTGGCAGCATCTGACACGGTGGATCACCCTTCCATCTTGAACCTGTTCTCCCTGGGCTTCTGGGACACGGCATCTGCCCAATGCCCTGACAGCCACCAGGCTGCCCTCTTCTCAGCTTCTCTGTAGGCTCCTTCACCTTCCTCAACCTTTAGCCATCACTGTGTCCCACACCTCAGGCCTTATGCCCCATCTCTTACCTATCCCACCGTGTCTCAGGCTTTAAATCTCATCGACCTGCTGATCATCCCCAATTGAAGTGTCCAGTATGAGCCTTAGCCTTGAACCTGAGTCTCTCAGATCAACTGGCCTATGAGAAAGTGAGCTTCTGAAATTCTCCTCAAACCTGTTCCCCATTCTTGGCCAGATCAGTTCGTGACAACTCCTTCCATCCAGTGTGCAGGCCAGCGCTCTGGAACTTAGTCTTATTCCCGTTTCCTCCTCACACCCTACATTCCATCTGTCAGTAAGGCCCCAGGGGCTTTACCTTTAAAATATTTCTTTTTTTTTTT
>NW_003852442.1:13070302-13075592 GCF_000181295.1 Otolemur garnettii
AAAAAAAAAAAAAAACTTAATCCCAATTGAACAGTGTTAAGGTGGAACCTTTAAGATGTGATTAACAAATTAACAGCATTGCCATGGGAGTGGGTGCATTATCTCAAGAGTGGGCAGGTTACGAAAGTGAATTTGGCCCCCCTCTCCTTCTCTCACCCTTCCAACTACATGGGATGACACAGCACAAAGGCCCTTGCCAGGGTGTGGGCTCCTTGATCTCAGATTTCCCAGCCTGCAGAACTAGAATAAATCAATCTCCTTTCTTTAGATAAATGTCTTAACACAATAACTAAGAAAATGCAGTGGCTCGCCACCTGTGGTTCAAGCGGCTAGGGCACCAGCCACATACACCTGAGCTAGTGGGCCCTCCAAACAACAATGATGGCCAAGCGTTGTGACGGGCGCCTGTGGTCCCAGCTACTTGGGAGGCTGAGGCAGGAGACTCGCTTGAGCCCAGGAGTTGGAAGTTGCTGTGAGCTGTGATGCCATGGCACTCTACCCAGGGGGATAGCTTGAGGCTCTGTCTCAAAAAAAAAGATTTAATTGGTTTTGGTAGAGCAATAAAAAAATGAATTCCCTTTGCTACCCATTCAATCTGAAGGAGATGACATTAAGTGCTGGTGAGAAGTCTCACATCCTTCATACCTAACAAGCTCCCATAAAGTTAAAAACACAGACATGTAGCACCCAGGATTCTATTCCCAGGCATTTGTGAAGGGGAAATCCTCCACATACAGAAGCTATGTTCAGGGATGTTCATAACGGCAATGTTTGTAATAGCAAAAAAAAAATTTTTTTTTGAGACAGAGTCTCACTATGTCACCCTCAGTCGAGTGCCATCGCATCACAGCTCACAGCAACCTCAAAGTCTTGGGCTCAAGTGATTCTCTTGCCTCAAGCTCCCAAGTATCTGGGACTACAGGCACCCACCACAGCACTTGGCTATTTGTTTATTGCAGTTGTCATTGTTGTTTAGCTGGCCCACGCCAGACTTAAACTCGCCAGCCTTGGTACACGTGGCTGTGCCGTAACCACTGTTCCATGGGGGCCGAGTCAATAGCAAAAAATTATAAACAATCTAAATATCCACCAATGGGGAATGGATAGTGTGACATGCTGTATTCTAAAATGCAATTACTATATGTAGCACCTAAAATATGTGACTTCAATCTACATGTATAAATCCCAAATCATAACAGGAAAAGACAAAAAGAAAAAGAAGAAAGAAAAAACCAAGAAGTAACATAACGCCAGTGGCACACACTTGAACTTACACAAAACAAACTTATATACTATTGTGGACACATAAATGTAGTAAAAGTATAAAAGCGTGGACAGGAAGGAACCACACCAAGTTCAGGACGCAGGGGAGGGAGCAGGGGAACTGGAGTGAGGAGACCAAGGCAACCCCAACCGTATCCATGACATTTTATCTTTTAAGGAAAAAACTTTCAGAGCAAATATAGCAAAATGTTCATATTCATTAAATCCAGATGGCGGTTTTTACAACTTTTTGTTATCTTAGTCTCTGAACCATTTTATATGTTTGATCTTCGTAACTGAACAATAATTTTAAGGAACAAAAAAGATCATATCTTGAGTAATGAAGGAAAGATTAATGATTATAAATTTAGCCTCGGGGCTCTTAGTAACTGGTATTAAAACTCTAATAGTTAGAAATCCATTATTTATAGACTTTAAAAATAAAAAGACTATTTTCACAATCTTTCAGTCTCCTGAGACTCCTTCTTTCCTAAGGCAACTCAACTAACAGTGTTTGAACTAGCTTGTTCTGCTGAGCTTTACTCTTCTTGGCCTTTGGTCCTAACTGTTAAGAGAAAGAAACCTGAAACCCCCACATGGCCTATTAAATGAGAGAAAGACCAGATCTCTTGATCTACACTTCATGGCCCCCAAACTAAATCAATTAGATAAAACTCTAAAGAAGACTTGGAAGGAACAAAGCCAACTGGGAAAGCAGGAGAACAAATTAGATCCCACCACCAAGTACTCTCTCTGACATCTTTCACAGCCCATTGTTTATTAATGGCGGAGCTTTGTCTAGAGTTCCAGATCCAATTAGCAAGATACCACCCCGACATGTTACAAGGTAGGTATTTTGAATGGAAAAACCTTTGCAATGTCTGTATAAAGAAAAATAACAATAACTGTGTAAGAAAGATTCCACACCAGTCCAAGTACTTTAAACCTTTTGCCTTGAGGTCCCACCTCATCTGTGGTTCCTAATATGTATTAAGCCCAAATTCTCACTTTCCACTACAAGAAGCTTGTGAAGCCGGAGGCCCAGAATTTATACTGCATCTGACTCAGCAACACAAGTAGATGACTCTGTACAAGCACTCAAGTAATTTCGCCCCTGCTAATAGCAATACAAAGTATTTGTATCCAATTACTCCAGAAAAACTGAGCTTAAGTCTAGGGCAGGAAGGGGTAGGAGAGAGAACAATGGTTAAAATATATCAAACAGTTAAAGATACACAAAAACAATTTCATTATGAAAGGCATAAAAGATCTATTGCGAGGGGAAGTCAAAACTTCTTCCTTTACTAAGTAAGGTAGATTTAGCCAAATTTCTCAAAATAATAATAACAACATATTTCTCTGAATTTACCCTCTACATAAATCTTGGCAAGCATTTTATTTGTTGTTGTTGTTTTTCGGAACAGAGTCTCACTCTGTCACTCAGCTAGAGTACATTGGCGTCATCATAGCTCCCTGCAGCCTCAAACTCCTGGGCTCCAGTGATCCTCTTTCTCTCTCAGCCTCTTGAGTAGCTGAGGCTATAGGCGTGCACCACCATGCCCAGCTAATTTTTTCTATTTTCAGTAGAGATGGGGGTCTCACTCTTGCTCAGGCTAGTCTCAAACTCCTGACCAAAAAAAAAAAAAGATTATAAGCATAAAGGCCAGCCGTTGTGGCTCATACCTGTACTCCTAGCACTCTGGGAGGCCAAGGTGGATGGATTGCCTGAGCTCCCCTACATGACCAAGGAAAGAATCAGTGAGCTTGAAGACATATCAATAGAAACTTCCCAAATTGATATGCTAAGAGAAAGAAAAATGGGGAAAAAAGACAGAACATCTAAGAACTGCGGAACAATTTCCCAAGTTGAAAAATATAGCTCAGGCTCGGCGCCTATGGCTCAAGTGGCTAAGGCGCCAGCCACATACACCTAAGGTGGCAGGTTCGAATCCAGCCCAGGCCCGCCAAACAATAATGATGGCTGCAACCAAAAAATAGCCAGGCATTGTGGCGGGCGCCTGTGGTCCCAGCTACTTGGGAGGCTGAGGTAGGAGAGTTACTTGAGCCCAGGAGTTAGAGGTTGCTGTGAGCTGTGATGGCACAGACTCTACCCAGGGGGACAGCTTGAGGTTCTGTCTCACAAAAAAAAAAAAAAAAGAAAAAGAAAAATATGGCTCAGCACCCGTGGCTCAGTGGTAAGGGCGCCAGCCACATACACCAGGGCTGGTGGGTTTGAACCCAACCTAGGCCTGCTAAACCACACTGACAACTACAGTGAAAACATAGCCGGGTGTGGTGGTGGGTGCCCACTTGGGAGGCTGAGGCAACAGAATTGCTTAAGCCCAAGAGTTTGATGAGGTTGCCATGAGCTGTAACACCACAGCACTCTACAAAGGGTGACAGAGACTCTGTCGGGGGGGGGGGGGAGTTGAAAAATGCACATAATTAGAATATCAGAAGAAGACAGAGAACACATTACACAATAAATATCTGAAGTAAGATGGCCGACCTGTAATCCTAGCACTTCGGGAAGCAGGATGGATGGAGTGCTTGAACTCAGGAGTTCAAGACTAGCCTGCACAAGATCAAGACCCTATTCTCTATTAAAAAAAATTTTTAAAGCTGATGAATAAAGTGAAGACATATACTAAAAAGTAGAACCAAAAGAAAAAAAGGATGGTAGGTAAGAGAGAAAAGAGTTTTTTAAAATAGTGGATGAGTCCAAACGACAAATGTCACAAATAAGGAAGGAGGGAAAAAGCATAAAACTATCAAGAAATGTTACACAAAATTTCTCCAGAGCTGAAGGATATATATGGACAGGAATACCTACCTGGATACTCGGAAAATCGAGTGAAAAAGAACCACACTAAGACACAATGTCATGAAACTTCAGCACATGAGAATAAACATTACACAAGCTTCTAGCCACAATTACAAAGAACAGGGAATCCAAATGGCATCAGGTTTCACAACAGTCATATTTAATGCCAGAAGACAATGACATGCTTTTGAATTGAGACAAAAACGACTCCCAATCTAGAATCCTATAACCAAGAAAACCATCAATCAAGGCTGTCAGGAAAATAATGATATTTTCAGATTTACAAAGTCTCAAAAAGTTGCTTTGAGGCCAGGCGAGGTGGTTCATGCCTGCAATCCTAGCACTCTGGAAGCCAAGGCCAGAGGACAGCTTGAGCCTAGGAGTTAGAGACCAACCTTACCAAGAGTGAGACTTGTCTCTACTAAAAACAGAAAAATTAGTTGAGTGTTGTGGTGGCACTTGTAGTCCCAGCTACTCAGGAGGCTGAGGCAAGAGAATCGCTTGAGCCAAGAGTTTGAGGCTGTTATGGGCCTTTGATAATGCCACAGCACTCCAGCCTGAGCAACAGAGTAAGACTCTTGTCTCACAGGAAAATAAAAAAGCTATGGGTGACGCCTATGGCTCAGTTGGTAGGGCGCCGGCCCCATATGCCAAGGGTGGCAGGTATAAACCCAGCCCTGGCCGAACTGTAACAAAAAAATAGCCAGGAGTTGTAGTGGGCGCCTGTAGTCCCAGCTACTTGGGGGGCTGAGGCACGAGAATCGCCTAAGCCCAGGAGTTGGAAGTTGCTGTGAGCTGTGACACCACGGCACTCTACCAAGGATGACTCTGTCTCTACAAAAAAAAAAAATAAAGGAAACAACAACAACAAAAAAAAGCTACTGAGGAAGGCACTCAATGGGAAAGATAGTGGCTACTGGCTACTGGCATGGTAGATGAAAAAGGCATTCCTAAAATAACAAAAAAAGAAATTGCAGCACCTCACCATGCAACAGACCTAGAGAGTAATCAGTTCAGATTACAGCGTTCATAGGAGGGGTCACTTCCAAGAAAGAAATTGAAGAAATGTATTACGTGATGTATCTAATGTCACTGAAAGAAGTATTTTAAGCTCGGCGCCTGTGGCTCAACCGGCTAAGGCGCCAGCCACGTACACCTAAGGTGGCGGGTTCGAATCCCCAGCCCGGACCCGCCAAACAACGA
>NW_003852442.1:13079381-13081747 GCF_000181295.1 Otolemur garnettii
AAAAAAAAAAAAAGAGCCAACACTTTTACTTAGGGTATAATTCCAGAGTCCTTCTCATTAGAACAATTAAGCATTCAGAGGGTCCACCTACTGGTTGATCCAGGTACCTCCAGAAAGATCTATCATGGTCCCTTTTGGCTAAAATACTTGAAATACCCGAGATCATAAAAGCAGGAAGAAAATGTCTCTAACATGTCCAACTAGAAACAATGGGGGACCCTGAATAACGTGGTCACACAGCAGCTAAAAGACGGTGCCTACACTTGGCCTCCGCAGGACACATTTGAAACAGGACTTTTTCATTCATTTATATTTATTATTATTATTGACATATAGCACACACACCATAAAGTCACCCTCTTTTTAAAGCATACAATTTAATGGGTTTTAATGTATACATAGTTATGCAACCATCACCACTAATTCCAGCAGGTTTTCATCACCCCAAAAGACACCCTAGACCACTAACAACTACTCCTCATTTCTTTTCTGCTGCCAGCCATGTCCACTATTATCTGCTTTCTATCGCTACAGAGTTGCCTATTCCAGATGTTTCAATATAAATGGAACCTACTGATAACATGGCCTTTGGGGACTCTCACTGAGCTTAATGTTTTCAGGGTTTATCTTCACTGGAGCATGTGTCAATACTTCATTCCTTTTTATGGCTAAGTAACATTTCATTGTATGGATATATATTTTTCTTATCCATTGACCAGTTGATAAACATTCAGGTTGGTAGGATGGGTGGATTCCTGAAGCCCTGGGACTGCAAGGGTGCAGACCTCCTCCTAGGGCAGGAAGGCAGTCAGCCTTCTGAATGCGGCTCTTCCAGCCTCTTTTTTGCCCTGTCCGGTCCTGTGCCGGGGTCAGTTATTCAACAGATTTTCCTAGACCCCATTCTGGCCTAGGCCCTGTGAATACCAAGCAAATGCCACAGTCCCCCGCTGTCCAGGAACTCAGGCATGTTGCTCTGAGACAACTTTTAATTTTTTCTCAAGGCAAAGTCTTGCTACATTGCCCAGACTGGTCTTGAACTCCTGGCCTCAAGATTCTCCTACCCAAGCTTCCCAAAGTGCTAGGATTACAAGCATGAACTAACACCCTGACTGAGATCCTCTTTAAACAGACCCTTGAAGAATTTTTGACCGGAGAAAGCAAATATGTCATTTAGTAAGTGACAGCTCTTGCAGTAGCTGAAGCACCTGATCACTCTATCATCCCACTTTAGCAAGATCCTTTCAGACCTGTCAATCTTCTGAGGCAGACAGGCTTAACCACTCACTTGCCTCTGAGTAATACCGGGCGAGTTATTTACTAAGAAGATTAAGAGGAGAAAACAAACTCAGTTCCTTTCTACCATACTCTCACAACTCAGAATACTTCTGACACAGATGTACGGGGATATTTCCTCACACCCCAAGCCAGCATCCACCAGCTGGGTGTCCCCCAGTACAATTCAATCCTGATACTGCCTACCTGGAGATAGCACCAGATTTTACAGGTTGAGGGCTCAGTCCCACAAGATCACCCCAAGATGCCCACAGCAAGCCCCAGACTGTTTGACCTGTGCTTTGCCAGTTATAAATCAGGGTTCCCACGACTGCCTCCAGAGCTTTGATTAATTTGAGATTGAAGATTTGATTAGAGCAGCTCACAGAGGCAGGGCAACACTTCTCTTGTTATAAAGGAGATTACGAAGGATACAAACAGAGCCAAGGAAGGCGCTTCCATGCCCTCTGTTCAGCTACTCAGAAGCCCCTCAAACCCCATCCCTCTGGGGTTTCATGGAAGCTTTGTCGTGTAGGAATGATTGGCGACTGGTGATCAAGTCACTCTTCAGCCCTTCTCCCTTTCCCAAAAGTAGGAGGGGACTGGGACTGAAGGTTCCAACCCTCTAAGCATGTGGTTGGTTCCCCCTGAAACCACCCCCTACCCAGAGTCTACCTAGAAGCCCCCAGCCACTGGTCAGCTCATTAGCATGCAAAAAGACACTATTGATTAGAAGACTTCAAAGATTTTAGGAAATATAAGCCCGGAAAAGGCAAGAAGAACATACGTGTATATTTCATAATATGACACTTAACCTCTCTAAATCTCAGTTTCCTCATCTATGAAATGAATCCAAAAATAGTACAGTAGACCCTCCACAGTCGACCATCTTCCTACATCGACTACCTCCTCAAGTTGACCTAATTTTCATAGACCAGACACGCACCATATGTACTCAATGGAAGTGCCTTATATTGGCCATCTCCTATGTTGACCAGTTTGGTATGGTTCCTTGGGTGGTCCACCTTACAGAGGTTCCACTATGTTTGCTTCGAAAGACTACTGTACCAATTAACTGAATTTGGTAAAGCAGA
>NW_003852442.1:13082106-13091327 GCF_000181295.1 Otolemur garnettii
TTTTTTTTTTGGTGGTTTTTGGCCAGGGCTGAGTTTGAACCTGCCACTTCTGGCATATGGGGCCGGTGCCCTACTCCTTTGAGCCACAGGAGCCACCCTGGGGGTCCTCAAACTTTTTAAACAGGAGGCCAGTTCACTGTCCCTCAGACCATTGGAGGGCTGGACTGCGGGCCCCGGGACAAGACAGCTGCTAAGCAGGATAGGCAGCAGTGGCAAAAACACCCAGAGGGCCAGATAAATGTCCTTGGCAGGCTGCATGCGGCCCTCGGGCTGTAGTTTGAGGACGCCTAAATCTTGACACCAAAATTTTAGGCTCTAGATTGCAATTCCTAAAATTCTTGACCCAACTTTGAGTCATGAAACCAATGAACACTCAATCTTGAGATGAAAAGACCTATGTAGGCTGGGCATGGTGGCTTACTTAATCTTAGCATTCTGGGAGGCCGAGGCAGGAGGATCCCTTGAGCCCAGCAATGTGAGGTTGCTGTGAACTAGGCTGATGCCTCTGTACTCTAGCTTGGGATAACAAAGTGAGACTGTATCAAAAAAGAAAAAATAGGGCTGGACGCGGTGGCTCATGTCAGTAATCCTAGCACTCTGGGCGGCTGAGGCAGGTGGATTGCTTAAGCTCAAGAGTTTAAGACCAGCCTGAGCAAGAATGAGACCCCATCTCTACTAAAAATAGAAAAACTGAGTGAGGCAAGAGGATCACTTGAGCCCCAGAGTTTGAGGTTCCTGTAAGCTATGATGATGCCATGGCATTCTACCCAGGCTGACAGCTTGAGACTTTGTCTTAAAAAATAAATAAATATAGGCTCCGTGCCTTTAGCTCAGCAAGTAGGGCACCAGCCACATACACTAGAGCTGGTGGGTTCAAATCCAGCCCAGGCCTGCCAAACAACAATGACAACTATAACAACAACAACAACAAAAAAATAGCCAGGTGTTGTGGCAGGTGCCTGTAGTCCCAACTACTTGGCTCGGCACCCGTAGCCCAGTAGTTATAATGCCAGCCACATACACCAAGGCTGGCAGGTTCAAACCCAGCCCGGGCCAGCTAAAACAATGACAACTGCAACAAAAAAAAGTCGGGCATTGTGGCGGGCACCTGTAGTCCCAGCTACTTGGGAGGGTGAGGCAAGAGAATCGCTTAAGTCCAAGAGTTTGAGGTTGCTGTGAGCTGTGACATCACAGCACTCTACCAAGAGTGACATAGTGAGACTCTGTCTAAAAAATAAGTAAAATAAAAATAAATAAATAAATAAAAAGATCTGTGTATAATAAATCAAGGAGAAGTAGAAACTTCGCAACAGTACCAAGACTGTATTTCTAATTAACAGCTGTAAAAAGAGCCAGAACTTCTTAGTTACTATAGGTCAATCCCGCATCCACTTTTTTTTGAGACAGGGTCTTATTCTGTCACCTGAGCAAGAGTGGCATGTCATCACCATAGCTCACTGCAACCTCAAACTCCTGGGCTCAAGGGATCCTCCTGTCTCAGCCTCCTGAGGACTCCTGGGACTACAGCCGCTCACCACAACACCCAGCCTATTTTTTCTATTTTTAATACAGATGGGGTCTCACTTTTGCTCAGGCTGGTCTTGAACTCCTGAGTTCGAGGGATCCTCCCACCTGGACCTTCCAAAGTGCTAGGATTACAGTTGTGAGTCACCACACCCAGCCCTACTTCATGAAAGATAAAGAGCAAGGTCTTGCCCAGATTCCTCCTTTCCTTCACTCTCAGGCTTCTCCAGTTCTACCCAACTCTTATGCTGCTTTCTCAGCCTCTCTTCTCTGTCCAGCACTGAGTTATCTTCCACTCTTCAAAGGCCCATATTGAGAAACAATCAGGGCAGCTCTGTAGGTAGAGTGCCAGCCCCATATACTGAGTGTGGCAGGTTCGAACTGGCCCAGCCAAACTGCAACAAAAAATAGCCAGGCGTTGTGGTGGGTGCCTGTAATCCCAGCTATTCGGGAGGCTGAGGCAAGAGAATCGCCTGAGCCCAGGAGTTGGAAGTTGCTGTGAGCTATGACGCCACTGCACTCTATAAAGTGAGACTCTGTCTCTAAAAAAAAGAAAGAAAGAAAGAAAAACAATCGAACTTTGCCAAGTGACATACTTACAAAGAATAAGCACACACACAAAAAAAAAAGAAGGTTGGAAATATATCATAGGAAGCACAGCAGAATTACAGGCCTAGAATAAAAGAGCCTGGTTGGAAAGCAAGTCTGGTGACAAAACAAGAAGCAAAAGGCATGGGTGACCTGAGGAAGAGGAATGTCCCTGGGTCGGGACTGCCGGGTCTTGGTATCTTCCTAGAAGTAATTACTAGTATTTGCAATAGTGATTTAAATCACTGAAGGTTCATTTATAAGCTGGGAGGGGAAGGCAAGGGCAGGAATAGGGAACTGCAACCTTCAAAACAAAGAAAATAAAAACATTCTAGTTGGAATCTAAGGGAAAGGAGATCCATTTCCCACCTCTCAGAAATTCCAGAATCCATAAATAGTCCTACATGACTCAAAGTTGCTCAAAAGCAGCTCACCGATTTGATTCCAGTGGGAGGAGTTTATGTCCACATGCCCACGCCACCTCTCACTAATGACAGGTGGCAGAACCAGACCTAGACTTGGAAGACCAAGATACAACAACTCCCAGCTCTTTTACTTCTCAGCTACATGACCTCCTGAGTGTCATGTCACCTATTAAGGCCAGTTGTTTTCAATCTATAAAATGGCGGCATGCCTAACAAACAACACGCGTTCAGTGTGTTTGGTAGAACCAATACATATTCTCAACATCAAAAACCTATCATCCACCCTTCTTGGAGGTCTCTAGATTGGTTGTGAACCAAACTGTAGAATTTGCCCCTCAAATTGATTTTAGCAGCAGTACAAAGATGCAGTCAGAAGAGAAGCCTCCTAAAGAAGAAAGCCATTAGCTTGTGGTTTTCAAAAAGGTCTTTAATGGAGAATGAAACCAAGTTCCCAGAGACACAATGCTTTGCTGTACTTCACCTACGCCACTATACACCAAGATTCATTTCAAATTTTAATCTATAGCACGAAGCCCTCATGTTGGATGTGTATCCATCCACCCTACTCCCTTGGCGACCTCAAATTGATTTTAGCAGCAGTACAAAGATGCAGTCAGAAGAGAAGCCTCCTAAAGAAGAAAGCCATTAGCTTGTGGTTTTCAAAAAGGTCTTTAATGGAGAATGAAACCAAGTTCCCAGAGACACAATGCTTTGCTGTACTTCACCTACGCCACTATACACCAAGATTCATTTCAAATTTTAATCTATAGCACGAAGCCCTCATGTTGGATGTGTATCCATCCACCCTACTCCCTTGGCGACCTCAGTCCAAATGTTATACACGTGCTACCAGCTTCCACAGGTATGTCTCCAGCCCAGGTTTGTCTCCAGACTTCCAGATCTAACTGCCCACAATGTCGTCCCTCAGATTCCTACTCGATTCCTACTGGGTGCTTGGTGTAACAAAATCGAGCCCCAACCCTGCTACTCCCCCAGCCTTCCTGGTCTCGGCTAATGACAACTCCATTCTTCCGTTTGTTCACGCCAAAGACCTTGGAGTCGCCCTTGACTTCCTTCTTCCTCTCACACCCCACATCCAACTCAACTCATTCACAGATCCTGCTGGCTGCTCTTCAGAACAGACCCAGGATGCATCTTTCACCTGAATTATGGCCACAGCCTCCTAAGTTGTCTCCCTGCGTCCATCCTGCCTGCCCTTTCTTCTTCCTCCACAGTCATCAGAGTGAGTTTATTAAAGGCAGGTTGGATTGTGTCCCCTCTGCAGCTCAAAACCCTCCAATGGCCCCCAACTCGACAGCATCCTGACAATGGCCTACAAGGCTTCCCAAACTTCCCTTTCTCCCTCCCACACCCATCACCACTCTGCCCCCTTCCTGCTCTCTCACTCCCCTCCAGCCACACTGGCCTCCTGGCTGCTCCCCAAACTGCCAGCAGCACTCCTTCCTCAGGGATTTTGAACTTGCCATCCCCCTGCCTCGACCCCTCTCTCCCATTCGGCATCAATGTCCTTTCCCTCAGTTCCTTCGGATCTTTACCCAGCTGTCACCTTCTGAGGGAGGCTATGCTAAGAATCCTATTTAAAACTGCAACCCCACCCACCATCCCACATCCCACTTCCTTGCTTTATCACAATAGAATGTGTGTTTTACTTGGTTATTATTGTGCCTTTCTCCAATAAAATTTAAGATCCACAAGGGCAGGGATTTTTGCCTTTCTTGTGTACTGCTATATTCCCAGCATTTAGAACAGAAAGAAAACGGAAGCCAGACGTGCAAGGCACATATACACTTTTTTAATTTTCTAGGAAACACATTTTAAAATGTATAAAAAAAAAGATGAGGCTGGGCATAGAGGCTCATACCTATGATCCTAGCACTCTAGGAGGCCGAGACAGGAGAATCGCTTGAGCTTAGGAGTTTGAGACCAGCCTGAGCTACAGCAAGACCCAATCTCTACTAAAAATAGAAAAATTGCCAGGCGCAGTGGCTCATGCCTATAATCCCAGCACTGTGGGAGGCTGAGGCGGGGAGAGCACTTGAGCTCAGGAGTTTGAGACTTGTCTGTGGAATACTGAGACTCCCAACTCATGAAAAAAAAGAAAAATCCAGCTGGATGCCATGGCAAGCACCTATAATCCAACAGCTTCCAAAAGCTGAGGCAACAGGATGCCCACAGCCTGAGTCTGAGGTTGCAGTGAGCTAAGACACCACTACACTCTACTCAGGGCATGGGGGGGACTCTGTCTCAACAAAAATAAGTAAATCAAAAATAAAAATAGAAAAATGAGGCTGGACACGGTGGCTCACACCTGTCATCCTAGGCACTCTGAGAGGCTGGATTGCTTGAGCTCACAAGTTCAAGACCAGCCTGAGCAAAAAGCAAGACCCTGTGTCTCTACTAAAAACAGAAAAAACTGAGGTAAGAGGATAGCTTGAGCCCAGGAGTTGGAGGTTGCTATGAGCTATGATAATGCCATGGTACTCTACCCAGGGTGATAGCTTGAGACTCTATCCCCCACCCCCGAAAAAAAAAGAAAGAAAGAAAGAAAAAGAAGAAAAAAAAATTATCTGGGTATAGTATGTGGTGGTACACACCTGTTGTCCTGGCTACTTGGGAGGCTGAGGTAGGAGGATTACTTGAACCCAGGAGCTTGAGGTTGCTGTGAGCTGGGAGAGGCTCCAGCACTGTAACCTGGGCAACACAGCAAGATTCTGTCTCCAAAAATAAATAAATAAATAAAAGAAAAAGAAAAATATGAAATTAATTTTATATTGCATTTAATCTAAAATGTTATCATTTATAGCATATCATATTTACATAATCACTTACTATAACATAAAAAGTATCAATGAAGGCTCAGAACCCGTAGCTCAGCAGCTAGGGCGCCAGCCACAAACACTGGGGCTGGCAGGTTCAAACCCGGCCAGGCCTGCCAAATAACAATGACAATTACAACCAAAAAAAAAAACAGCCAGGTGCCTGTAGTCCCAGCTACTTAGGAGGCTGAGCCAAGAGAATCACTTAAGCCCAAGAATTGAAGGTTGCTGCAAGCTGTGACACCACAGCACTCTACCCAGGGTGACAACTTGAGACTCTGCCTCAAAAAAAAGGCAGGAATGAAATACTTTTTTTTCCACACTAAGTGTTCAAAATCCAGAATATATTTTGTGCTCACAGCATAGTGTGCCTAGAGGGCACCACAGAGCACAACATAACTCTACAACAATGGCTGGTGAAGAACAGGTACTTAAATATTCATTGAATAAACAACTGTTTTCCCAGGAAGAGGCCACTACTATATAGTACAGGTTTTTCTAAACTTCAATTACACCCTATAGTCACAACTTTCTGTGACCTATACTACGTTTTCCATAAAATGTCATATCTTTTATACTCGGAAAACACATTTATAAGTAAAACTTGCAGTTGCTTCTATAAATTGAAAAGAATAGATCTAGGAATTAAAGGTCTGGACTTGAAGCCAAGCACAGAGACTCACACCTATAATCCTAGCACTCTGGGAGGCCAAGGCAGGAGGATCACTTGAGCTCAGGAGTTTGAGACCAGCCTAAGCAAAAATAAGACTCCAACTCTACTAAAAATAGTAAAACAGGGTGGCACCAGTAGCTCAGTGGGTAGGGCGCCAGCCACATACACTGAGAATGGCAGGTTTGAACCCAGCCCAGGCCAGCTAACACAACAATGACAACTGCAACAACAACAACAAAAAATAGACAGACGTTGTGGCAGGTGCCATAGTCCCACCTACTTGGGAAGCTAAGGCAAGAGAATTGCTTAAGCCCAAGAGTTTGAGGTTGCTATGAGCTATGACACTATAGCACTCTACCCAGGGAGACAGCTTGAGACTCTGTCTTAAAACAATAAATAAATAAAAATAGAAAACAAGCCAAATGTTGTAGCAGGCGCCTGCAGTCCCAGCTACTCAGGAGGCCAAGGCAAGAGGATAGCTTGAGCCCAAAAGTTTGAGGTTCCTGTGAGCTATGACACCATGGCACTCTATCCAGGGAGACAGAGTGAAACTGTCTCAAAAGAATAAATAAATAAAAATAGAAAAGCTAACTGGGAGTTGTGATGGACGCCTGCAGCTACTTGGGAAGCCAAGGTAAGAGATCTCTTGACTCCAGGAGTTTGAGGTTGCTGTAACCTTTCATGCCACAGGACTCTACTTAGGGCACAGAATGAGGCTGTTTAAAAAAACATGGGGGCCAGGCACGGCGGCTACATGACTGTCGTCCTAGCATCGTGGGCTGAGGCTGTGGATTGCCCTGAGCTCACAGATTGAGACCAGCCTGAGCTAGAGAGGCAATAGCCAGAGCTAAAAATAGCTGGGCATTGTGGCAGGTGCCTGTAGTCCCAGATACTTGGGTGGCGAAGGCAAGAGAATCACTTGAGCCTAAGAATTTGAGGATGCTGTTAGCTATGACACCACAGCACTCTACCAAGGGCGACTAAGTGAGACTCTGTCTCAAAAAAATAAATAAATAAATTGGCTCTATTTCTTTTTTTTTTTTTGAGACAGAGCCTCAAGCTGTCCCCCTGGGTAGAGTGCCATGGCATTACAGCTCACAGCAACCTCCGACTCCTGGGCTCAAGCGAGTCTCCTGCCTCTGCCTCCCAAGGAGCTGGGACCACAGGCACCCGCCACAACGCCCGGCTATTTTTTGGTTGCAGCCGCCATTGTTGTTTGGCGGGTCCGGGCTGGGGATTCGAACCCGCCACCTTAGGTGTACGTGGCTGGCGCCTTAGCTGGTTGAGCTATAGGCGCCGAGCCTCTATTTCAAAAAATATAAAAGCCTAGACTTCAGTCCCTGCTCAGTAATTTATTAGTTCTGGGATCTAAGGTAAAAATTTCACTGGGCCTCAGTTTCTTCATCAGTAGAACAGGGGCAACACTGATCTTCAGAAGACTGTAGAGAGTAACTGTAATTATTACAAATTTGAGGTTCGGGGGAAAAAAGATTAAATGAGATGCTGTTATAAGTTCTTCAAAAATGGGAAAGGGTGGCACCTGTGGCTCAGTGAGTAAGGTACCGGCCCCATATACCAAGGGTAGTGGGTTAGAACCTGGCCCTGGCCAAACTGCAACAAAACAAATAGCTGGGCGTTGTGGTGGGCACCTGTAGTCCCATCTATTGGGGAGGCTGAGGCAAGAGAATTGCCTAAGCCCAAGAGCTGGAGGTTGCTGTGAGCTGTGACGGCACAGCACTCTACCCAGGGCAAAAAAGTGAGACTCTGTCTCTAAAAAAAACAATGGGAAAGAAAACATTAAGTGAAAGAGAATAAGGAGGCAATCCAAGCCTGTCTCGTACCAGCAACATATGGCAAGCTTGGATGACAAGAAAAAAGATGACAGAAGATTTGGGCTCATATCCCTTATTTGCCACTTACAGCTGTGTGATCTTTAGAAATTCATTTATTCACCAAACATTTAGCGAGTACCCACAATATGCCAGGCACTAGGCTAGTATCCAAATAAAATAAGAATCCTTGAAGGATTCTCAGTCTAGCAGGAAGAAAGAGATCAGTAAATAAGAAAGAGCAATAAAATTGTTTTTAAAAAATTGAGTCCTAAAAAAAAAAAAAAATTGGGTCCTCTCTCTTAGGTCTGTTTATTCCTTGTGAAATGAGAGTAACACCTTCCCAACCTAATGGTGCCACTACAAAAATTAACTTTTAAATGTTTGCAAACTACTCAAAGAACTTGAACTCATAATACATGAGCACAGTACTTTTGTTCCCCCTGCTTGTAACCCAAAACGACTCTGGCTCCTGCGAATGTCCCATTTCAACATTTGTTCCAGTTATACTGCATTCTTGAAACTCATTTCACTTCTGCAAACTTCAGTGAACAGTAAGAGAAAAAGACAAGGATGAAGGGGCTTTTAACTCAAATATTCAATCTCAAACTCATAAACCAGGTCACAGTACTAAGGAACACAACACAGACCTCTCGGTCACCCTAACTAGTTACAGTTTGTCAAGATAAGGAGTCACATGACAAGTGATGCTGAATAATTTAAACCCAAGAAGAGGAAAAGTCAGAAGACCGTATAAGCAGACACTTCTCTGTCCAAGATTTCAGCAGTCACTATGTCGCTGAGGTAATGCAGGGCTAGGTCGCGGTCAACAACAGTTCAGCCTGAAAAGCCATTGTATAAGCACAGCAAAGTGCCCACATTTCTTTCTTTTTTTAATTTTGATGATGACCTGATGAGGGAAAAATCTCAAAGGAAGATGCTCTAAATGGCTAGGTGCCCAAGAAGTGGAAACCCTACAAGCAGGAGGACTTAGTGGGTGCGACGAAAGCCAGACGATCCAGATTCAGTGATCCCTCCTGAAGTTTAAAAACTGAGTGGAACCGCAATCCGAGTCTCGGGTACCAATCATTTCCACGGAGGACGGAGGAGACTCTCAGGCGGGGTTCAGGCAGCATCTTCTTCCTCAGTTCGCCCTCTCCCCCACGCCATACGCCCATTCCCAGGCACCCCCTTCCATGGAGCTCGGTTCCAAGTCGCCCCTTCCTCGGGTCCCGATCCCTCCACAAAGACTCCTCCGTCCCTGGGCACCTAGGCTCCGCTCCCCTTCCGGAGGACTCGCTCCCGCCGCACCCCCGGCCGCCGGGCGCCCACCTCGGAGCTGCCC
>NW_003852442.1:13091543-13096932 GCF_000181295.1 Otolemur garnettii
GCTACCTGCCGCGGCCACAGAAGCGGCGCCCAACTCCTCTCCCACTTCCGCCTTCCACCGCCCGCACTCGGGCCGGGTCACGTGATCGCGCCTGGTCACCTGACCCGGAAGAGGCTGGCCGGGCTCGCAGGTGCGGGCAACCTAGGCCCGGCAGGGGAACCTTCGGGGAGGAGGAGGCCCTCTTTTCACTAGTGTGTAAAAATGGGAAGGTTTTCAGCTCCTTGGATGGTCCTGGAGCAGTCGTGTAAACCGAGTGCCCATTAGCCCTCTACAGGCTTGGACAATTGCTAGCCCCATTTTACAGGTGAAAGTGGACCTTCAGTCAATTAAGTCAACATTTATTGAGCTCCTCAAGTAGGGTTACCAGTTACCCCAAGTTAAATTTAAATATCAGATAAACAACAGTGTAACTTGTAAGTATGTCACCAATACTGTGTAAGACATGTTAATACTAAAAAATTATTTGTTGATTATTAGGTAATCGAATTGAATTAAACACCTGGTATTTTTATTTACTGGCAACAGTACGCCTATTACGTGCCAGGCACTGTTTTAAGATCTAGAAACACAAAACTCCTGGCCATTTTGGGATCTCTGTTCCACAAAGCAAAATTAGAAAAGCTTCAAAACCCCGCCTGGGGTCCATAAAATCCCGCACCACAGCCAAGCAACCCCCATTCCCTTAATATACGGAATAGATAGAATTTTATGGATTAGCAAAAGCATTTATTTTTTTAAGCAGCGAACCCTATGCTGTACTTGAACTCCTGGCCTCAAGGGATCCTCTTGCCTCAGCCCACCATCTAAGTGGGACTACAGGTGCAAGCCACCATGCCTGGCCAAAAACATTTGTTTATTTATTTATTCATTTATCTTGAGACAGAGTCTCACTTTGTCACCCTTGGTAGAGTGCTGTGGTGTCATAGCTCACAGCAACCTCAAACTCTTGAGTTTAAGTGATTCTCTTGCCTTAGCCTCCAAAGTAGCTGGGACTACAGGCACCTGCCACAACTAGCTATTTTGAGAGATGGGGTCTCACTCTGGCTCAGGCTAGTCTTGAACCTGTGAGCACAGGCAATCCACCCACCTTGACCTCCTACAGTGCTAGGATTACAGGTGTGGCCACCGCACCCAGCCATAAATCAACATTTTTGACTGATATTCTGGACCTTAAGCTTTAACAAACTGAATTTGATTAAAAGCTCAATTTAATCATCATTGATTAAAATTAACGCTAATCACCTAATTAGCCTTAAGGACTAGTACTTCTGTTATTTTAGGGTCTTTAAGTTTGGATGAATCCTATCATGCATGCAAATTTAAATTATTTGAACACTTAGTCTCTACTTTTCCTATTCCAATTCCAAATCCCGGGGATTGGCTTCCAAGGTGATACAGCCCTCTCAATATGTTTGTTAAAGCCTGTATTTATCCCATCCATAAAACAACTGTGCTAAAACTTTTCTAGTTCCATTGATGAGAGTCTTACTAATTCTACAGGCAGTCGTCAAGTTACAAACATTTAACTTACATACAACTCACGTAATTACAGGTAACAGGTAAAATGTATACTATTCAAACTTACATAGAAATTCAACTTAAGAACAAAACTACAGAACCTATCATTCGTAACCCAGGTACTGCCTCTATTCTAGATTTTCTTTTTTTTGAGACAGAGCCTCAAGCTGTCCCCCTGGGTAGAGTGCCATGGCATCACAGCTCACAGCAACCTCCAACTCCTGGGCTCAAGTGAGTCTCTTGCCTCCGCCTCCCAAGTAGCTGGGACCACAGGCGCCCGCCACAACGCCTGGCTATTTTTTGGTTACAGCCATCGTTGTTTTGGTGGGTCTGGGCTGGATTCGAACCCGCCACCTTAGATGTATGTGGCTGGTGCCTTAGCCGGTTGAGCCACAGGCACCGAGCCCTATTCTAGATTTTCAACCCATGTGCCATGAACATTTTTTTTTTTTTTTTGAGACGGAGCCTCAAGCTGTCCCCCTGGGTAGAGTGCCATGGCATCACAGCTCACAGCAACCTCAAACTCCTGGGCTCAAGTGAGTCTCTTGCCTCCGCCTCCCAAGTAGCTGGGACCACAGGCGCCCGCCACAACGCCTGGCCATTTTTGGGTTGCAGCCATCATTGTTGTTTGGCGGGCCCAGGCTGGGGATGCCATGAACATTTTTAAAGATCATTAATTAAAAAAATTTTTTTGAGATAGTCTCACTTTGTCACCCTTGGTAGAGTGCCGTGGTCATACCTCATAGCAACCTCAAACTCTTGGGCTCAAAGTAATTCTCTTGCCTCAGCCTCCCTGGTAGCTGAGACAACAGGCACCCGCCACAATGCCAGGATATTTTTTAAGAGACGGGGTATCACTCTTGCTCAGGCTGGTCTTAAACTCCTGAGCTCAGGCTATCCACCCACCTCAGCTTCCCAGAGTGCTAGGATTACAGAAAAAAAAAAGTTTTCTCCTCATATAGTCAAATATCTCTTTCAGATATTTGCTCAATATTCTCTCAGGGAAGCCTTTCCTGATCACCCCATTTAAAATAATAACTCATTACTTACTTCCCCTCCCATCAGCCTACTTCCTGCTTTATTGTATCTCCATATTTCCTCCAGATTTGTCACAATCTGATTGTTGGAAAAATATATGAATATATGTATGTTTCCTACTACAAGAATTGTGACAACAGGAACTATATTCCATCTTCTACAAGAGTGCCTCTTTCTTAGGTAGGTGGCCTCTTAAAATTTGTTAAATATATTTTTATTTATTTATTTTTGAGACAGAGTCTCACTTTGTTGCCCTTGGCAGAGTGCCGTGGCATCACAGCTGACAGCAACCTCAAACTCTTGGGCTTAAGTGATTCTCTTGCCTCAGCCTCCCAAATAGATGGGACTACAGGTGGCCACCACAATGACCTACTATTTTTATTTTTGATTTTTTTTTTTTTTTTTGCAGTTTTTGGCCGGGGCTGGGTTTGAACCACCACCTCCGGTATATGGGGCCAGCGCCCTACTCCTTTGAGCCACAGCCACCACCCTGCCCTACTATTTTTAGACACGAGGTCTCACTTTGGATCAGGCTGGTCTCTAACCTGTGAGCTCAAGCGATCCACCCACCTCAGTCTCTCAAGTGCTGGGATTACAGGCATAAGCCACCACGCCCAGCCTTAGATTTTTATTTTTTTTGAGATGGGGTCTTGCTCTATCTCTGCCAATAGAGTACTGAGTTCTCATCATAGCTCACTGCAGCCTCAACTCCCAGAACCCAGCAATCCTCCTGCCCCAGCCTCTCAAGTAGCTGGCACTACAGGCATGTGCCACCATGCCCAGCTAATTTTTCTGTTTTTTTGTAGAGATGGAGGGTATTTCTCTTGTTCAGGCTGGTCTTGAACTCCTGACCCGAATTGATACTCTCATCTTGGCCCCAAAGTGCTAAGATTATAGGCATAACCCACTGTGCTCAGCCTAAATAGATTTTATTAACATTTATTGAGTGCCAAAGTCATTGCTCTGGATTCTGTAATATAGGAGATTTGTTTAAAGACACATAAAAAGTCGAAAAAGTGTCCCCACCAGAAAAGTTTAAAAGAAAATTGATATGATTACTTAAGGAAAAAGACCCCTAAAATATAGTCCCTGACTTCCAACCTTTTTAAGGTACAAGGAGTCCCCAGGTTATGAACAACATAAGTTCTGTAGGTTTGTTCCCTGGTTGAATTTGTATGTAAGTTGGAAAAGGTACCTTCACCTATTACTGATAATAGCCTCTGTGCCTAAGTGTGAGTTGTATGTCAGTTAGATGTTTGTAACTTTGGGACTGCCTGTAGTTTACTCAATTAATTACATCACAGGCAGAAATAACCGTTGATTGAGTGACAGAACTAAAATTTCTTTTTTTGTTTGTTTGTTGAGACAGAGTCTTACTATGTCACCCTTGGTAGCTCTTGGGCTTAGGCCTCCAGAATAGCTGAGACTACAGGCGCCTGCCACAATGCCCAGATTTTTTTTTTGTTGCCGGGGCTGGGTATGAATCTGCCACCCTCAGTATATGGGACCTACGCCCTACCCACTGAGCCACAGGCGCTGCCCCCAGCTATTTTTTTGTTGTTATAGTTGTCATTGTTATTTGGTAGGTCCGGGCCAGTTCAAGCCCACCAGCCCCCGTGTGTGTAACCGCTGCCTTAGCTGTTGAGCTGCCTTAAGTATGGTGAGAAAAGAGCTCAAGGTTGTCCTTGGGATGGGGTGAGGGAACTCAAGTGTAGAAAGTTTGAGGGGGATCAGTAATTATCTCAGTTTTAATCTTCCTCTTAAATGAAGATGTCAGAAGTTTTTCAGATGAACGTTCCCATGAAAGGTGGTCTGGGGAATAAGAGAAGGATTGGACATAGAGATTTGGGAAGTGTTCTGACGATGTAATCATTGAATCCTGGAGGACAGATGGTGCTGCTGGAGGAGAGAACTTAGATAAACAAAGGGGCCAGACAGTTCTAGGGCAGGTGTGTGTTTGCAAACCAAAAAGAAGAGATGGTGAGAAGCCATCAGAAAAGACCAGGATGGTGAGCAACCACCAGAGTCAGGCCAGGAAAGAGGACATAGTGAGTGATACCCAATCCTGCAGAGAAACTGAGAGTTCAGAAATAAGAACCAAACAATTAACATGATGAACTATAAAATAATACACAACCTACAACCATGCTCTGTTAGGGCAGAAAGCACAGGCAGGAACTAGAGTCTGACGAGTTTGAGTGGTGACAAAGGTTGAGACAGAAGACATTTGGGGTAGGAAAAGGGATTTGGGTAATTACTGAAGGGGACCCTTATGGCACTAAAGAATTTTTGACAGATAATTGCAGTTGAGGAATAAGATTGGAGTAAAGATCTGAGACCCAATGAAGAAAGTTTGGATCTAGATGGGTGATTGCAGACTCAAGTCAACATTCAGCCAAAATTCAACATGTAATAGGGCCAGATCTCATAATTACAAAATCTCAGATTTGAAAGACAATTTAGAAGTCATTGTTTTGTTTTTTTGAGACAGAGCCTCAAGCTGTTGCCCTAGGTAGAGTGCTGTGCCATCGCAGCTCACAGCAACCTCCAACTCCTAGGCTCAAGTGATTCTCCTGCCTCTGCCTCTCAAGTACCTGTGAGATAATTTCTTGCTGAATCTGAGGGAATAGATATTAAAATTACTTCTAGGCTCAGCACCTGTAGCTCAAGCGGCTAAGGTGCCAGCCACATACACCTGAGCTGGGCCTGTCAAACAACAACAATGGCTGCAACCAAATATAGCTGGGCATTGTGGCGGGTGCCTGCAGTCCCAGCTACTTGAGAAGCGGAGGCAGGAGAATCACTTGAGCCCAGGAGTTGGAGGTTGCTGTGA